>NC_052056.1:108071830-108371830 GCF_903992535.2 Arvicola amphibius | reverse complement strand
CCCAGTCCTTTAAAAGAGCTCAGTTGGTTATATTTCTCTAATTCAAGCCCGATTGGTATATACTATTATCAAAATAAGATTAGGATGCTACTGGAAAATAAAACAAATGACAGACTTAGAGCCATTACATACATGGACACAAAAACTCATAGCAAAATCTTAGGAAAGAGAATTAAGGCATCTACGAAAGGAAAACAGCTGCGGCTTGTCCCAGGAATGATGGGAAAGCAATCACTGTAACCCATCATTAACAAAAGAGAAAGGGGCCATCATTTGGACAGACTCCATTCAAGCTCAAATACTGACAAAATTTGAGCCGGGCAGTGGTGGCACACGCCTTTAATCCCAGCACTTGGGACAGGAGCAGGTGGATCTCTGAGTTCGAGGCTAGCCTGGTCTACAAAGCAAGTTCCAGTACAAATACTGACAAAATTAAACATCTATCTATTCATGGGTTATGAAAACACAAGTTTGGGACTGGGGAGATGGCTCAGTGGTTAAGAGCATGAGCTGCTCCTGCAAAGGATTCTGGTTTGATTCCGAGCACCTACTCACAACCACCTGTACCTCCAGTTCCAGGGGATCTAAAGCCCTCTTCTGACTCCCATGGGTACTGCATGTGGTGCGTAGCCATACAAACAGGTAAAGTACCCATACACATAAAATAAAGTTTTAAAAAATTCTTTTAGCTAGAGGAGGGAGGGAGGAGAGAAGAAAACACAAACTACTTTCCTTAATCTTAAAAAAAAAGTTTCTATAAAAAATTATTTATTCTCGCACTTGTTGGACAAAATTGAATGCTTTTTTTCCTAAGATAGGAAAAAGCCAAGGGCTTTTGCTCACTGTTTTTGTTCACTGCTGGGCCGAAGGGTGTGGACAGCACGAGAAAACACAAAGAGTGGGGAGGAGTAACTCTTCCCTTCTTCATGGATGACCTGGCGGCACACACAGAACCTTCCCTTAAAAACATCATTCATACTCCTGAGCTGATTTACTAAGGTTGTGGAGTGCAAAGTTAATAACAAACCAAAAGTGTTCTATATTGTAAAATGCAGAGTTGGAAGTTAAATCTCAATAAAACAAATGATGGCTGTGTAGAAACCAAAATTAATTTAATAAGTATGTTTAAGATGTCCATACTGAGGAGCTGGAGAGATGGCTCAGTGGTTAAGAGCATTGCCTGCTCTTCCAAAGGTCCTGAGTTCAATTCCCAGCAACCACATGGTGGCTCACAACCATCTGTAATGAGGTCTGGTGCCCTCCTCTGGCTAACTGTATACATAATAAATAAATAAATATTTTTTTTTAAAAAAAGATGTCCATACTGAGAGGCACAAACACTTCTGAGGGACCCTAAAGGGCTTAAATAAACAAAAGAACATGGCATATCCATGTGTTAGGTGATAATAGTATCAAGTAATTCCTCCCCCACCATAATAAATCCAATACAATCCCACTCAAGATGCAATCTTTGTTGTAGAAGTTGACAGGCTGAGCCAGGCAGTGGTGGTACAGGCCTTTAATCCCAGCACTCAGGAGGCAGAGACAGGTGAATCTCTGTGAGTTCGGGGCCAGCCTGGCTTACAAAGTGAGTTCCAGAACAGCCAGGGTTGTTACACAGAGAAACTCTATCAAGAAAAAAAAAACCTGATAGATAATGACAAAGAATTAAGAAGACTAAGCATTTTTAACTAGATTCAAAAAAGTATAAATTAACTATAAAGCAATAACTTTCAAGGGATAGTATTAAAATAATTAAGAAAGGATGATATCAGTTGGGCATAATGGTGCAGCCTTTAACGCCAGAATTCTGGGAGGCAGAGGCAGCCTTTAAGTTTGAAGTCAGCCTGGTCTATATAGAGAATTTCAGGCCAGCCAGGGCTACATCATCAGACCCTGTATCAAAAAACCAAAAAGAAATGAAAGAAAGGAAGCATGGTATTGTTATAAGGAAGGAAATCCTTCTAGATCAGCAGAGTGAGATTCGAAGTCCAGACTCAGATCATAATTATATGATCAGTTTATGTCCAATAGATCTGCCAAAGCCGTTCAACAGGAGGAAACAAAGCCATCTGAGCAAGTATCGTTAGATCAACTGGCTATCTATAGAGAAAAACCTGAATCTTCATTTCCTACCTCATCCAGTACCTTAAAGGAATTCTGTGTGAATTATAAATGGAAACATAAAAGCTAAAACTATGAAGCCTGTAAGAGTGTGCATGACAGAAAAATCCTCTTCATAAAGCTAGAGCAGGAAAGAGATCCCTTGGAGAAGACACAGAGGCTGCTAACCACAGCCGAGAACATTCGTGGGTCCAGGCCGAGCGCTTGCCAAGCGTTCAGAAGACTCTGGTTTGGGTTCCAGCATCACAAATGAAACAAAACAGAAACAAAAGTGATAAACTGGACCTTAAAGTTCTGTTTGCCAAAGAAGAAAACGGTCATAAAAATGAATCAATTATAGGTTGATAAAAAAATTATATAGGTGCACAAGCACCATATACTTATTTATCAACCCATCATCTATCATCTATCCATCCACCCATCTAGCTGTCTGTCTGTCTGTCTGACATCATCCTCTATCTTAGGAAGGCATCAAGAACACTACAGCTCAACAATAAAAAGATTAACAGCCAATAAGTGAACATCATAAATGAATTTAAAAAGAACTAAAAAGGAAAGGACTTGACTGTTCCCAGGGATGGTGGAGGAGAAAGTTTATGGTAGCTTTGTAGGCGAGCATAGCCACAGGCAGGGACATCTGGGAGAGTCCCGAGTGGACATGACCCTGAGCCACGTGGCGCGAGGGAGGAAGAGAGAAAGGAGAGCAGCTACCAACCAAGAAGGGCAGCTTGGGCTAAGAGACGGGCCAAGAGGGTAGACGCAAGGACCAGGTAATCCAAATGGCTGAATTAAACAGGGAAGGGCAACCCAGCCCCTGGGCTGGAGTTTCAAGTAGAGGGTGAGATATGAGAGCCAGGAGGGCCCTGCGACAGGTTGGGACTGAAGGATGCTGAGAGAACCTAGCAGTCAGCCTCTGCTTTGCTATGTTAAACAGGTACCTCAGTCACTTGTCCCGGGTTTGAGCCCTAACAATCAAGATTCTGCCTTCACCGTGAAGGACAAGAAATAAAAGTCATCCCCAACTCCCATTGAATACATCTACAACACAACCCCTACACTTCTGGCTCAGGAAACATTGTAGAAGAGGAAGGGGCAGGAAGACTGTAAGAGCCAGAGACCAGAAAGTCTGCATTGAGAAAGAATGGACCCGTGAAATATCAACAATAGGGCTGCCCAAACAAGCCGTGCACACTGACGACGCTGGTTCACTGCCTGTGTCGATAGTGGAAATCTCACAAGCTCCACCCCTAGATAAAGAGCTACCAACTATCAGTGACCGCTGAGGGAGGGACAATCCAGGGACAAGCATCCTGATAGGTTATCTAAGCCCAAACTGTCAGCCCTGGACACATGTACCTTTGAGCAATGTTAAATGGACTCATTAGGGTGCATGGGTGCATGCCTGTGTGCATGCGTGCATGTGTGTGTGTGTGTGAGAGAGAGAGAGAGAGAGAGAGAGAGAGAGAGAGAGAGAGAGAGAGAGAGAGAGAGAGAGAGAGAGAGAGAGAGAGAGAGAGAGAGTGCATGTGTATGTGTCTTGGCGGAGGAGAGGGGGGAATAGAAACATGTAAACACAATATCAATGCATGAAATTCTCAAAAAATAGTAACCTTTAAGTTGGAAAAAACCAAATTGTTCTGTACTGTAGAATATCTGCTCCATCTTCAGTGCTGTTCATTAAGAGTTCCAAAGTAGCTTCCCCATGTAAACGCGGAGTGTGATACAGCAACGTGCCATAGGGATGGCTCAAGAGCTAGGTTGAACAGACAACCCTTGCATTCGGGAGGAAGGGTTGTGCGCTGAGCTGCAGCAGAACGTGAGCAGGAACTGCAGGCCCTGGGCTCCTGGTAGATGAACCAGCGCAGCTCGTGAGCTGGGCCTAGGGGCAGCAGCTCACATCCTCCCGTGCCTTCGGACTGACTCACCAGCCTGTCTCTGAGAAGTTATTAAATGCTGCCTCCCTGTCTGAAAGTCGGGGCTTGCAGCTCTGCCACGGGCGCTGAGTTCAGAGGCTGTCCCGCCTGCCACCCGTGGGCGCCTCCACTGATTCACTTCCTGCTCCTGGGTTTGTGTTGCAACATGCCGCAGCTGTGACCCCCAGGGCCTCTATTCCATCCAGGTGCTGTTCCTTGGCCTCTCCCAGGTTTTCAGAGAGCGTTCCTCACCTTTGTTCCTGTTGCCCCTTGGCAGACAAGGCTGGAAGGAAGGTGGTGGAGCCAAGGAGCGTGCTTTATTTGCTGAGCCCTGGTAGAGCCCTCCGTACCTACAGTGCTGCTGGCCGCCTCTCCTGAATACTTTTTCCAGCCTGGACTAACCAAGCACTGCCCCTCATCCCACAAGCTCAGCATCCCCCAAACCTTCTCTCACCTCTCCCGCCTCTGCACCCTGAGCTTAGCCCTGTGCACCATTGACCCTTGCTGTCTGTGGCGAAGACAGATGGCAAACTCATGACCCTTTGAACGAAACTGTGCAGAAACAGGCCAAGAAGGAAACAAAACAGGCTTGCTGACAAGTGACTGGAAGGGGGGAACACGGACTAGACAAGCTCGGAGCAAGTGACTCCGAATTGAGGCTTGAGTGACAAGGAGCCAGCCCTGCAAAGAGATGAGGGAGAATGTGTCAGATAGGAGGCTTGGCCCGTTCAAGAGTGAGGACAGCTTGGATCTGAAGGAAAAGAAAGAAAAGTGGTGTGAGGTGGCGGGGGGGGGGGGGGAAAGAGAGAGAGAGAGAGAGAGAGAGAGAGAGAGAGAGAGAGAGAGAGAGAGAGAGAGAGAGAGAGGTCAGTGTGGGAAGTGAATTAATGGCTTTCCTCTTGCAGGGCGAGGCACTGTGAGGCAGGCTATCCTGCTGAAGTCATCGGGAAGCTTGCAAGAGCCACTTAGTCTCCTCTTCCACGGTCTTAAAGCTGTCGAATGTTCCAAGACCTTACTGGAAAACTCGGTTGCAGGGAAACTAGTTCTCGTTCATAGGACGCAGTGTAAGAGTGGCGGACTATTAGACACTGTGTGACAACCCTTTCATGGCCCAGAACGGTAGTCTAGAGACAATGGCAGGGTGGTTTGTAAGTGATTCCTTCTGCCCGGCTCCTTATATTGAGAAAACTAACCTTGCATTTTGCGTAAATTAGATCATCGGGAGAATGTCTTCCCAGGCATTGAAAAGTCTTTGCAATGACAACATAGGCTAGAGAATGGAAGAGATTGTCCAGGAAAGGTGAAGAGTTCAGTCTTAGTACTGGTCCATTAGTGCCAAGTTCAGTGGGGTCAGAATATGGGTGTGAGAGGCCAATATCTTCTTTTTCTTTTTAATGTTATTTTATGTGTCTGGGTATTTTGCCTTGTCTGTGCACCATGTTATGTGCAGTACCTATGGAGGCCAGAAGAGGGCATCAGGTCAATTGGAACTGGAGTTACAGATGTAAACTGCTGGGATTCGAACCCAGATCCTCTGGAAGAGTAGCCAGTGCTGTTAACCAATGAGCCATCTCTCCAGCTTTCTCTTTCTTTCTTTCTTTCTTTCTTTCTTTCTTTCTTTCTTTCTTTCCTTCTTTCTTTCTTTCTTTTCTTCCTTTCTTTTTTTGATTTTTTAAGGCAGGGTTTCTCTGTCCTGGTTGTCCTCGAAGTTGCTTTGTAACCAGGTTGGCCTCAAACTCAGGGAAACCCTCCTGTCTCTACCTCCTGAGTGCTGGGATTAAAAGCATGTACTACCATGGCCAGGCCTCTATACCTATTTTTATTTGTGTATTTTCTTACAATGCTGGAGAGCAAACTAGACATTGATGAATGCTAGGGGAATCTTTTGTGGGGGGGGAGGTTGAGAGAGAGGGAGGGTTTCTCTGTGTGACAGCCCTGACTGTACTGGAACTCATTTTGTAGACCAGGCTGGCCTCAAACTCACAGAGATCCCCCTGCCTCTGCCTCCCAAGTGCTGGGATTAAAGGCATGTGCCACCACTGCCCATCTTAGGGGAGTCTTTCAAATGAAGTTAGAGGCGCTAACCTACACACTGTCTTAGTTACTTTTCTTTTTCTGTGAGGAGACATCATGAGCAAGACAACTTATAAAAGAAAGCATTCAATTAGAAGCTCATGCTTCTGGAGGTAGCAGAATCCATGACCAGCAAGGCAGGGAGCATGGCAGCAGGCAGGAGGACATGGTGATAGAACAGCAGCTAAGAACTTACATCTGATCCACAAGGACAAGGCAGAGAGAGCTAATGGAATGGTGGGGGCTTTTTAAACCTCACAGTCCACCCCTAGTGACACACCCCCTGCAACAAGTGTAGACAGAAGTTTCTGTCCTGCCCAGTCCAGCAGTCATTCAGTCTCAAAGAAACACACAGAGGCTTATATATTATAAAGTGTTTGGCTTATTAGCTCAGGCTTACTGCTAACTAGCTCTTACAACTTAAATTAACCCATAATTCTTATCTATGCCTAGCCACATGGCTTGATACCTTTTCTCAGTGCAGCATTTTCACCTTACTTCCTCAGCATCTGGGTGGTGACTGCAGGCTAAGGCTTTTCTCTTCCCAGAACAGAATTTCCCCTAGTCTGGTTGCCCCACCTATACTTCCTGCCTGGCTACTGGCCAATCAGCATTTTATTAAATCAATATGAGTGACAAATCTTTACAGTGTACGAAAACATTATCCGATAGCAAACAAGGTCATACATCCTAATTCTTCCCAAACAGTTCCATCAACTGAGAACCAAGTATTCAAGCCTATGGGGGCATTCTCATTCCAACCACCACAACCGCCATCAGTGATATCCATGGCCAGAGGAAGATCTTGGGTTCAGATCTCATCCGACTCTAGCGACTCAGGTCTGCACCCTCGAGTAACTTCCCTTTCCCCAAATTTCCAGGGGTTCCAGTGCTGGCTTCTCCTTTGTTTAGTTTCTCCAAGACTGGCAGTGATGGGGGATATTCCTTTACACTGTGTGGATATATGTTGCTGTGAGTGGTTTAATAAAGAGGCGGACTGGCCAATAGCTGAACAAAATGTTAGACATGAAAAACAGACTAAGACAATGCTGGGATGAAGAAGGGCAGAGTCTGGAGACTCCAGCCAGCCACCAAGGAAGCAGGGTGTGTAGAAAATGAGGAAGCAAGCCATGAGCCACGTGGGAAAGCATAGATAAGAAATACGGGTTAATTTAAATGTAAGAGTTAAGTACTAAAAAGCCTGAGCTATTGGCCAAACGTTTATAAGTAATCTTAAGCCTCTGTGTTGATTATTTGGGAGCAGGCGGCCGGGAAAGGAAAACTCTACCTAAATAGCAGTTAGCAGCTCTAGGCCTGTCCAAGCGAGAGTCTCAATCTGCTTTGAGTGGAATGAGGACGACACACACCTTTACTCTCAGCACTTGGTAGGCAGAGGCAGGAAGATCTCTGTGAGACCAGCCTGGTCTATGTGTTGAGTTCCAGGGCTGCATGATGAGACTTTGTCTCATGCCAAACAAAGCAATAACCCAGACTAAAAGCTAAGCAAAATGACAGATGCAAGATGAACAGAGCCAGGCAAACATTCCATGGGTTCCCCTGGGAGGGAAAAGATGAGGAATTTGTACTTTGGGGGCAAGGAGTTTAGCCTGGCCTGCTTTTGACTCATCCCCGTGTGTATCAGACCTCTCCGGAACCTTCTTTCTTGGTTGATATGAGATAACGACTCTGGAAGGGGGATTTCCCACACTTGGTCTTAAGCCATCCCTGCCTGCCTGCCAGGTGATGTGCACTGAGCACCCAGCTTGCGGGCGGGACCTGTGCAGCCAGGAGCACTCAGAGTCAGCCACAGAATGAAGCCATCAGCTGCTTTTCTTCACAGAAGGGCAAGCTATGACAGCGAGGGACATGTGTGGCCGTTTGCCCCCAGATGGTTCATGATTCTACTGTCCCTGTAGAAGCTTGTCCTACTTCCAGAGGCTGGCCTAGCATGACAGTCCTTTAGAATTCTGAAGTGGGGCAGTGAAGTGGGTTGAATGATGTCCCCGAAAAGACATTTCTTAACTTCTAGAACCTCTGAATACGGCCGTCTCTAGGAAACGCACCTTTGCAAGAATAACTAAACGTCTTGAGAGAAAATCACCATAGTCAGCTAGGCAGTGGTGGTGCACGCCTTTAATCCCAGCACTCAGGAGCAGAGGCAGGTAGATCTCTGAGTTGAAGGCCAGCCTGGTGTACAGAGTAAGTTCCAGGACAGCCAGGGCTACACAGAGGAACCCTGCCTCAAAAGAAACAAAAACAAAACAAAACAAAAAGTCTTAGAGCAGGCCCTGTATCCAAGGGTGAGTGTCCTCGTCAGGGAAAGGGGGGGGTTGTTACAGCCCCCCCCCCCAGCTTAGCACAACTGACACCATGATGGAAGTACCACTCGGGGCATGGAACCCAGAATGTATGCAGCTCCACCTGCCAAAATGAAAACAAAGACCTAATCCATCAAAAGCCAGAGGCCTGGGAAAGTCCCTAGTGTTTTAACCTTGCTTTTTGGCTTCTGTGTCTTTGATCCTGGCTGACGGTTTTTGCTAACTGAAGTGTGTCAACTTAGCGTGTGGTTTTTGTGCTGAAAAGCTCAACCCAAGAAAGACTTAGAGCCACAATGCGGGATCCTAAATAATACCACTGTAGTCACTGGCCTGCTAATAAAAGACTTTCTTTTGGCTTGAACCTGCGTTCAAATAGTCTTCTCTGGTGGATCAACAAACAGCACGTCAAGAGAAGCATGCAGAAGGCAACCACGTGAAGACAGAACCAGAATATCGAACGGTGCCGTCACAAGCCGAGGACACTAGAGACACGGGAACCTGGAAGAGGCAGACGGGCTTATGCTCTCTAGAACCTTCCAAGAGAGAGTGTGCCTGCTGACATGTTGATAGCTGACTTGTGACCTCTAGAAGTGTAGAAAAAAAATTAAGTTCTTTTGTTGGAAGCGATCAGTTTGTTACTGTCCTTCAGAAGAGGGACACTGGTAATGGAGGGAGCCCCGGCCCTTTGCCAGCTGTACCAACTTCTCTTCTCCAAACTAGACTTGGTTGCCATGAACTTACAGTAAGAAAGGCATGGGGTCACCTGGGCATGAATAACGGGTCAGAGAGGCTCTCTTTGCCAGCATCCAGGTAGAGATATTCAGGAATTCATCTGATTTGGGGTGTGAGAGGGATTACTGCTGGCCCTGGAGACAGTTGTATAGGGCAAAGCTTGCCCAGTTCTGCCACTCCTTGCCAGCTGGGCTTGCCCGTTCCCTCTCTTCCTGCTACATCTTGGACCCATCGGGTACCTTTCTCTAAATAGGAACAAGATCAGGACTCCACAGGCCACGTTATCCCCCACAGGCTGTCTTAGCTCCACCCAGCTCCCAAATAAATACATGGAGACTTAGTCTTAGTTATGAATGCCTGACCTTAGCTTGGATTGTTTCTAGTCAACTTTTCGCACTTAAATTATCCCGTTTCTCTTTAACTACATTTTGCCTCTGGGTTTTTGTTTTGTTTTTACATTTCTGCACACACACACACACACACACACACACACACACACACACTTTTTTTTTTAGACAAGGTTTCTCTGTGTAGTTTTGGAACCTGTCTTGGAACTCACTCTGTAGACCAGGCTGATCTCGAACTCACAGAGATCTGCCTGCCTCTGCTGGGATTAAAGGCGTACACCACCACCACCTGGCTACCTTTCTTTATTCTCTGTATCTCTCTTTTCTTCTTCCTCCGTGGCTGGCTGTGTAGTTGAGTGGTTGGCCCCTGGTGTCTTCCTCTCCTTCTCCTTTTCCCACTGCCCCCTCTTCTTTCTGGAGCCTGGATTTCTTCTTCTATTTATTCTTCCTGACTGCCAGCCCCACCTCTCCTTTGTCTAGCCTCACTATTCAATTCCTTATTAGACCAATCAGGTGTCTTAGGCAGACAATGGAACAGGGTTTTACAGAGTTAAACAAATGCAACCTAAAAGAATGCAATACATCTTTGCACCATTAAACAAATATTCCACAGCTTAAGCAAATGTAACCTATCTCAAATTAATATTCCACAACAAGACGCTTTACCTCCTCAAGACCTCGGAGTTTGGGTGATTCTGATCATTTTTGGTCATCTGATTATCAACCATTTTTCACAGTTCCACAAATGACTAATGCCATCTTTATAGGCAGCTTTCTCTAGTTCTTTTCAAAGAAAAATGCTCAGGTTTTCAACGGGTGGAAATGGCATCTTATGGCTGAGATTCCACACCCACGAGTTAGGATGATTGACAGGGCCTCTGTGATGTTGCAACTGGCCTGGCAGAAATGAAAATACCCTAAAGAGACACTTGTGTATCTCAGTCAGACTCTCGGATTGTTGACACTGCGAACCCCCCAAAATTGGAATTTCCTCAGAAATCTCATACTGGGAGAAGGAAACGACACCAGCCAGAGAGGAAGCTTCACTCTAGAGAGAGATTTCACACAGTTTTAAGCTTCTCCAGCCACCTTACAACATGAGACACATGCTCAGACAAGGAAGGTCAGAAGTAGGAGGCCAGATGGACCGCCAAAGGTGGGCGTGTCCTTGGCTCTCTGTCTGAACTCCAATCTCACTTCAGGACCCTGAAGACAAAGATGGATTTGGGAGAGCTCTCTGTCCCTCTTCCCAGGGTGGCCACACAAACTAAATCTCCCTTTTCCTTTTTCACACTTTTAATTTGGCTTTTTAAATTGGTTCATTGAGGGCGGATAGCTAGACCTGGGCACAGGCAGTGACCTCCAGGTTCAAAAACAATGCATCACCGGACCTGGTTCTCCTGAAGAAAGCTCTGCCGACATTATGTGTGATGCCCTTGATGATTAGCCCATGGCAAAGACTTTCTTTCTCTCTTTCCTCCCACAAGAGGGGCAGGGGTTTGGGGGGAGAAATTGAGAGAGGGACCAATCACTAGCCACCAAAGATTTTGGCTTTCTTTTCATTGTAGATACCCAATTCTTTTAAGGTGTTTATATCAGCTCTCCCTCCCCCCAGCTCTGAGTTTCTACCATGGTGATCACCACAGGAAATCAACTTTTCTGGCCTTCCTGCATATCAATTCACCGGCTCCTTCCCCCAACCCTTCCCCCCCACCACCACAAAGGTGCTGCCCTGAGCGACTTGATCTGACCTCTTCATTTCTTGGTTTGTCCTTGAGCAGCCTTTCAGGTGGCAAGATGGCTGCACACTGACACAGAGGCGGTGCCTGGGCATGGGTTTGTGCTTTGCCGCTGGCCCCCCGACAAGCGCTTCTTCCAGGGAATCTCAAGAGCAGATTTCCCTCATTCCGTCCTCCATTTCCACCGATTCCTGCCTGTCCTCCTCTTTGTGAAGAGTCTCTGATTACCACAGAGAGAAAGAAAAAACAGACGTGTGGTTGGGGCAAAAAAACGCCACACAAGAGGCAGCCTTCAACCATCTGCTGCTTCTGAGCCCAGCCGGTTGGCCTGAGACTCCCAGGATATCACTGCAAACTCACACCTGCAATCCGTGCAGCCCGGTGGGCAGGAGAGCCCTCAGCTCATTTGGCATCCTTGTTTTCCTATCTACCCTGTGTGTGTGTGTGTGTGTGTGTGTGTGTGTGTGTGTGTGTGTGTGTGTGTGTGTGTATTTGGTTTAGGGAGTGGGGAGAGGTTTGATTTGCCGGAAATACTACTCCTTGCGCGGCTAATCCTTGAGAGTGCTCAGCTCTGCCCAGCTGGGGGACAGTCCCAGCAGAGAGCCGACTGACAGTTTATAGGGATTTATGTGTAACTCTGGCTTCTGTGTCACACCAGGGAAAGACCAGAGATGTACCTTAAGGTCTAGTGCACAACAGCGTTTCTTGGATTCATTCTTTTTTCTTGAACAGCTTCCCAGTGAAGAAAAACTGTTTCCTTCCTAATGCCGAGGGAACAGTCAAGCAAGGAAGATGCCCGACCCTTCCCTGCCCCTTGCGTGTGGATGCTGGGATTCTTCCTTGGCCTTAACTCCATGTTTGATGATGCAACCTCTGACTCTGTTGCAGAGAGCTGAGTCTGTGCCTTCAGACAGGCGCTGAGCTGGGACCGCGCCTTGCTCCTCCAGGTATATAGCGCCCTCTGTTGGCCACCTGGACTAAATGCCCTGGACCTATGACTAGAAATCACCGAGCGTACCTGAACTCTGTATGTATTATCTTTCCTCAAACCCCAGTGCCCATTGCTAAGTGCCAAGTTCTGTCTGGAAGTTCAAGACACAAAAATACACACAGTAAAAGGCTTTCTTAATTTTTAGAATATATTTCACAGTTGAGGGGTTTTTGTTTTGTTTTCTTGCTGTTGTTTTGGTTTTGAGTTTTTGAGACAGGGTTTTTCTGTGTAACCTTGGCTGTCCTGGAACTCGCTCTGTAGACTAGGTTGGCTTTGAACTTATATCTGCCTGCTTCCGCCTCCCGAGTGCCGGGATTAAAGGTGTGCACCACCACCGTCCAGCTCACTGTTGAGCATTTTTAAAAGATTTTTACTTATTTATATTTTTAATTTAAAATTTCCGCCTCCTCCCCGCCTCCCATTTCCCTCCCTCTCCCCCCAACTCCCTTCCCCCTCCCTCTCCAGCCCGAAGAGCAGTAAGGGTTCCCTGCCCTGGGGGAAGTCCATGGTCCTCCCCCCTCCATCCAGGTCTAGGAAGGTGAGCATCCACACAGGCTAGGCCCCTTCAAAGCCAGTACATGCAGTAGCATCAAAACCCAGTGCCATTGTCCTTGGCTTCTCAGCAGCCCTCATTGTCCTCCATGTTCTGGGAGTCTGGTTTTATCCCATGCTTTTTCAGTCCCAGTCCAGCTGGCCTTGGTGAGCTCAGATTAGATCAGCCCCACCATCTCAGTGGGTGGGTGCACTCCTCGCGGTCCTGACTTCCTTGCTCATCTTCTCCCTCCTTCTGCTCCTCCTTTGGACCTTGGGAGCTCAGTCCGGTGCTCCAATGTGGGGCTCTGTCTCTATCTCCATCCTAAAAGATTTTTTTTTTATTTTTGAAAATGTGTACGGCTGTGTGTCTGTGGGCAGGTATATGCTGTGGGCAGGTATATGCATGTGACTGCATATACCCTTGGCGCTGGAGTCACAGGCAGCTGTGAGCCACCTGATGTGGCTGCTGGGAAACATTCTTGTCTTCTGCAAGAGCAGTACTTGCCCTTAACTCCTGAGCCATCTCTCCAGCTCAAGGGGACAGTTTTGGTTTCTCAAAGTTTTGAGTTCAACACCTTTCTTTTTTTTTTGACAGAGTTTCTCTGTATAATTTTAGAGCCTGTCCTGGAACTCGCTCTGTAGCCCAGGCTGGCCTTGAGCACACTGAAATCTGCCTGCCTCTCGGGTTGCACCACTGCCGGACTCAATACCTTTTCTTTAAAAGGTGATCCCAACGCTGGTATATGGATTGGACCAAGGCTCATTGTAAGTAATTTGGGAAGACTGAGGATGAGGGTGCAAGTGTCAAGTCGTCCCTTAGGGGTTATTCTTTACCCTCTAGTGGCCAGACTCTACTGCAGTGCTACTCGATAGACTTAGCTTCTGGGGGTGGGGGCGGAGATTAAAAACCCCTAGCACGCCCCTTTTCCCTTGTCCTGTGGTTTTTCCCTTCTCCTCCCTAAGTGGGAACCCATTGGCAGTGGGCAAGCAGCACCCAGGGTCGCCTTCCTTCCAGCCGTTGCTGGGCTCTTAGACTTTTCCTGTACCTGCTGTGCCCAGCTTCGAACCCGTTCAACGCTGATCCACACAACCACGCAACTACCATAGAGAAATTGCTTTTTCTCACCTCAACACAGTTCCTAAAAATCGGATTGTGTTACGGGGGCCCTCTGGAGGCCAACGGGTGTCATTACATCCTCTCCACCAAGCCTGTAGGTGAACGTGGGGTGTGGGAAGCAAGCGTTCAGTGGGAGGAAGACGGAGAGCGAGTTTTTGGGTTTCCCCTTTGGGGAATTTCTGTGTCTTAATATTTCTAAACTTCTTTTTCAGCAGAACAGTTTTATTGACCTGCAATTTACCCACTCAAACTGCACAGTGTAGTTATTGGCATAGTCGAACGACCACATTTCCCCCTTCCCTAAGGAAATCCTACCCTCAAAAAGAAGAACGATCACTCCATGAATGGGCACTCCCAATATTCCCTAGTCCCAGCCTTTTGTAACCACTAATACACCTCTCCCTGTGGATTTGTCTGTTCCCTGCACACTGTGGCCTTTGGGGTCCGGCTTCTTTTGCAAAAACAAGCTTTGGCTCCTTCTTTATTTACACTTTAATTAGACTTACCATATCATTTATCACCCAAAGTGCAACACTTCCAGAAAGATGCTGTTTGTAATTGTTCCGCCACAGCAATCGGCAGGAGCTGGGGTACCCGTGGCCAGCCAGGGAGCCATCCACACCTCTCCCCAGCTCCTCAACTGCGGGCTGCCCCCTTTCCTAAATCGGCACCCGCACCTCCCTCCACATCTCTAGGGGAACTGCAGTTAATTTACTTCCAGTCGCTAATGCTGTTTAGAGCTTCAGCGCGCTTATGATTAATGAGAAGAAATAAGACAATTTCCCCCAAAGAAATGAGAACTGGCAGTTTCGTTTTTCATTTTTGGAAGCATGAAATCTGACTGCATGGGGGCGGGCAGATTGGGAAAGAAAGCAGAGGCAGAGAGCAAAGCTGATAAGACAAACGGGAAAAGGGATGTCAGGAACAACGGGGCCATCAGGAGGAGACTCCTAGTGGCTTAATTGGGTGGGTCGTGCATGCTGCCCCTGAAAATGGCAGCGTAATTATATCTATTGTTGTGCTGTTCAACACACCTGGCTCACTATCATGTCTCCCGTGATGGTCTCTGCCATGCTCTTTTGAGGTGAGGAGACTGCCACTGTCTGCAAGCAAATGCAAAGTTTATTATTCTTTAATTATAAGTATGCATTGAGCCGACGTGGAAGCTAAGCCAACGTCGAAGTGTCACCTCCCTGGTGACACTCTGTCCATCTGCTGCTCACGAGAAAGCTAAAGTGTGATTCTGCAGCTACTCTTGACCACCCAGCCTTCCTTGCTGCAAGAGGGTTCGATCAAACAACGAAATTCGTCAACAGGCTTGGCACTGTTAGAGTCACGTGTGTAACGTGTTCTGCCACACGAAAGGTGAGGCCTGTCATCCTCTGTCACACTGCAAATCAAACACAGGCTGTCTCGGAATGCAGCTATGTAAAAGGAAAAATCATGTACTGTAACCAAAATACCACACACACACACACACACACACACACACGCACGCACATCATCTTGGGCTCTGATCCAACCCCTGTGTCCTCCTGAAGTCTAAATTCTTTAAGGAATTGAATAATTAGTCTGAGAATTTGCATTGTGAACTCACTAATGAGACCAATTTGGACCACCTGCCATAATGAGTGCCCATTGTGGAACCGGACTGTGGTGATCCCAGGAGCAGACCTAGGGCCTGTCTGCTTCCCTGCCTAGGAGTTGGTTCTGGTCCCCACATGCAAATGAGCCCTCCTGGTATCCCTAGCAGCCTTTGTTTGTGTGTGTTTTGTGTCTGGGCTCGTCCATCTGGCTCCCCTTCTGCCACCTTTCCTTCTGTTTACACCCACCATTCTCAATTTGTCTTCCAGCTCTTTCTGCACCAATTATGCTATAGACAGATTTAGTCGCTCTCTGGGCCAGCTGCTCAAATGCATCCTTTTCTGCATGGAAGATACTTAGAGCAGGCCCCCAGCCAGCCACAAGGATTCCCAGACTTGGAGTCTAGAAGAAACTCACCGGAACTTTTCCAATTCTGGTGCCATCCCCCAAATTCATTCATCAGGAACAAAGAAAAGGTATTGATTTCCCAATCGTACAGAAAAGAGCCAAACGCCCGTTAGCAGTCCTGGTTATTGGTACAGCGAAAAGCTGAGGACTGTGCCCACCTGGCAGGTGTCTTTCCTGATACTGTGCTCCTTGAGAGCTTGGCCCTGCTTTCTGAGAACAGGAAGCCACTGTCAAGCGCCTTCCAGGAAGGAGCTGAGCCCAGCTCTCAAGCCCTTGAGCACTTGGGTTTATAGGGGGTGCTGTTTGTGCAGACACCTTTGTGCTTTCAAGTGTAGGAGCCATGATAAACTAAATATGAACAGGTCACCCAAAGGAAGTTCTTTACTTCCAACCATTATCACCTGCCAGAGTAGGACTCTGCCATTGATAAGTTTAATGGAGATCTGAGTCTCAGTAGTTTACCCTGAAGCAATACCTGGTTGCAGGAAGGACCATAAACTAAGATTACCTGAGCACCACCCAATAACAGACCATCCAGAGGAAATGCCTAAGGTTCCAACCGCTGTATTTAGGACCGCCTGCCAGCACACACTCACCAGGACACCCCTAGACAAATGTCAGCCAATCAGGGGTTCTGAACCCCAGAAACCCCTCACCCCCACCTTTACTACTATAAAAACCCAACTCTAACTGAGCTTGGGGCTCTCTGTTTATTCCAATATGTTGGACACACTGAGAGACCGAATTTGCAAACTTGCATAAAATAAAGGTTCTTTGCATTTACATACGGGACTCAGTCTCCTTGTTGGCTTCTGGGGAACTTTGGAGATTTGGGCATAACATGAAGCATATTTAAGATGGGATCAGCATCTTTGGCATCACCTTCAAGGTGTAGGAAAGGGGTCCCTCAAAATGGGTATGATGTTCTGAGGAGGGAAGGCTGTTCCATCAGGAGGAAATCGGCACTGTTAGCACCCAGGCATACATGGCCCCGCGCCTTGGTGGGGGACTTGGCAGAGTGCATCACCCAGGCTTATGGCAGATCTCTTTAAAAGGCCAGACTCCGCCTCGCCTACTTCTCTTCCTCTCTCTGCCCCCCCCTCCTCTTCTCTCCTCTCCTTTTTCTTCCCCCAATAAAACTCCCCACATAAGCTCTGTCTGCATGGTGTGTTTGTCCCTTACCCGCATCATTTGGACCCACCATCTCCCCGGTATAACAAGCAAGCGGAATGATAGATCCAGGGTAGGTGCTTCATGCTCCAGGACGTCTTGCTCCCAGAAGAGCTGTGCTTCTCTTTCAGAGCCATCCAAGCTCACAAGGATCCCTGGTTCCCCAGAGGAGCACGCCTTAAAATTCACTGTACAAAAGAATTCCGGCAGGTCCCAGGAATCCTGTGCCCAGCTGAACTCCACATAAAGGGTGACAAGCTGCTAATGCGACCCACTCTGTGACCCGGCTTTCCTTTGTCCTCTGACATTCTTGGCTCCCCAGATGGCTGCTCTTCAAGCTGTCAGGAAACCATGTGCAGAACTTTCCATGTGGCTCCAGGTGTGGCAAACCTGGTTCACGGCACCAGAGCCGAGAGTTATCATCATCCCTGGGGCCAATGGAGCATCTACAAGTCTCTGATGGGCAGCATGGATACCCTCGGGTCAAGCCTGAAGCCAGAAGGGATAAAATCAGCCAAAGTGACCCAACTCGATCTAGGAGCCACTGGTACAAGGGCCTATGAAGGAGAAGGATGCAGTGTTACTGACAACTGTCCAACCTCCACAAGCCAAACCCAAAGATCAAGCCTTCTAAACTCCAAGTAGCTCCTGTGTAACCTGCTCAGCATTTCAAGAGATATATTACATGATAGATAGATAGATAGATAGATAGATAGATAGATAGATAGATAGATAGATAGATATGGATAGATGATGGAGTATTATTTACTGAAATTTTATTTGAGCCACAGGCAATTCCTCAATCAGGGAGCAGCATCTACAAGGGCCCTTCAAAGGACAGAACCCACTCATCAGCTTCTCAAAGTGAGATACGTGCACCTGTGACATCAGTGGTCCCTGGAATTGTTTGATCTGTGTGCTGCAAGCAGCAGAGCTGGGGAGAGAGAGGGGCTGCCTGAGTAGTGAGCCTAGTGGAGTCCAGATGATTCCATTATGAGTTCCAAATGCCTACCACGAAGCTGCAACATTTGGTATTTTCTCTGCTGAGGTTTTGGTATTGCTTTGTTTTGGTCTTTACCTTCCTGTGTACCCAACCCTCATTGTGTGTGTTTTATTTTTTTCTTTTCCACATTTTATATGAGAAGACACAAGAAATTTATCTTTTAATCTTTATATATATGTAAGTTTTAATTAAAATAGAACTGTATCATTTTTCTTTCCTCCCTGTTTTCATGTACCGTCCACCTCTCTCCCTCCAAATTCATGACTTTTTTTCCTTTAACTGTTATAATCACACACGAAAAAATGCATAAACATGTAAATACAACCTGCTGAATACAACCTGCTATTGCTTCTATGTATGTGATTTCAGCTATGGCAATCTGGATATGGAAAATCAACTAGGGAACTCATCTCTAATTTGCCCTCTCTCACTAGGTCTTAGCTGTCTGTAGGTCTTTTCCCAGAGCCTGGGCTCTGTGAGATTTTTCTCCTTCCATGATAGCATGTGTGGTGGTTTGGAAGAAAATGGCCTCTAAAGGGAGCAGCACTGTTAGGAGGTGTGTCCTTGTTGGAGTAGGTATGGTCTTGTTGGAGAAAGTGTGTCACTGTGGAGGCGGGCTTTGAGGTCTTATATATGCTCAAGCCACACCTGGTGAGGCAGACCACTTCCTGTTGCCTGCAAGACAAGATGTAGGACACTTGGCACCATGTCTGCCTGCATAGCACCCTGTCACACCATGATGATAATGGACTAAATCTCTAGAAATGTAAGCCGCCCCAGTTTATTATTTTTCCTTTAGAAGAGTTACCGAGGTCATGGTATCTCTTCACAGCAATAGAAACCGTATGACAGAAGTTGGTATCGGGAGCTGCAGTATTGCTGTGATGGGCCTGCCCATGCTTTTGTTTGAAAGAATATGGACCTTGGGACTGTGGATTAGAAAAGCATTGAATGCTTTAAAAACCACTTAATGGGCCATAGTAGTAGGAGCATGGAAGACAGTTGAGCGGGTGTGATTGATGTGCTGAAGAGGGTGGTATAAGTACGATTTCATGAACAGGCAAGCAGGCTTCTGCCCATCTTGAATTCAGTCCGCCCTCTAATGAGATGCTTGTGTGATTTATGTCTATGAAAAGTCTAAAGCACTGGTTCTCAACCTGCCTAATGCATGACCCTTCCTCACGCTGTGGTGACCCCACTCCCCCGCCATCAAATCATTTCGTTGCTACTTCACAGTGGCAATTTTGCTACTGTTATGAATTGTAATGTAAATAGCTGATGTGCAGGATATCTGATATGGGATCCCTGTGGAAGGGTCATTCAACCCCCAAGAGGTCGTGACCCACAGGTTGAGAACCACTGCTTTGGCGGTTCTGCTATACTCCTAGCAAACTCTGTGAGCTAGGTAGGATCCCCTAAGCTTCAGAGACCTTGTCTCTGCATGAGTGCACACAGTGGGGTTTGAACCTAGTACTGTTTTCTTAACCAATGCCCTTTCTAGCCAGGTGTGTGTGTGTGTGTGTGTGTGTGTGTGTGTAGTGAGGAACGGTGGGGCTGCGCCCCGCCACCCGGCCACCGGCTAGCTTTACACCCGAAATAATTACACAGAAACTGTATTCTTTTAAAACACTGTCTGGCCCATAGTTTTAGCCTCTTATTGGCTAATTTTTACATCTTTCTTTAACCCATATTTAGTAATGTGTGTAGCACCACGAGGTGTGGCTTACCAGGAGAGATCTTAACCTGCGTCCATCTCGGAGAGGAGAAGCATGGAGACTCACTATGGCGACTGCCTGAAGCGTCTCCCCCACTCTACTTCCTTGTTCCCACAATTTTGTTCTGTCTACTCCACCTACCTAATTTTCTGTCTCTTAAAGGGCCAAGGCAGTTTTCTTTATTAATTAACCAATGAAAGAAACATAGACAGATAACTCTCCTCCATCGTGTGTGTGTGTGTGTGTGTGTGTGTGTGTGTGTGTAGGGCTTGCACTACAGGATGGTACACGAGCCGGGCAAGATTCACACACACACACACACACACACACACACACACAGAGAGAGAGAGAGAGAGAGAGAGAGAGAGACAGAGACAGAGACAGAGACATGGCTCATCCTTGAAACAAGAATGCCAAGAATGCCCCCTTTATTGTGTTCCCGGGCAGCTTATATAGGGATCCTTAACTGATAGCCACGCCCCAGGCAAACCCACCAGAAACCACTCCCCTGCCACCAGGAACTCCTGAGGGTCTTGTGCTCAGAGCAGCTGCAAACACAGGAAAAGAAGTTGTTTTGCTCAGAGCAGCTGCAAGCATAACAAGTTGTTTAAAGGAAATTCAGGGTCTGGGTCCACAGCCCCCAACTTGTGTGTTGGGGGGAGACAGGGGGTGGGGAGAAACTGATCAGGCTGACCAATGGGAGGGAATTGGTAGGACTCTCTGAGGGACATTTCCTACACACACTGCGGTCCCTTTGCCCACCTCCCCTATCTTTCCAGGCTAAAGCAGCCTCACCTATGCTCTTGTGCCCAGATCCCCCACTCCCCCTTTCTGGATTGAGCCCATGGTCTTGTACATGCTAGGCAAGCACTCTAACCACTGAGCCACACGCCAGCCAGGGATTTCTTTGTTTTTATTGTTTTAGATTTATTTGTTCGTATGTGTAGTAGTGTTTTGCTTGCATGTATGTATGTGCACCATGTACATACTTGGGGTCCACAGAGGCCAGAAGAAGGCATCAGATGCTCTGGAACTAGGGTTGCAGATGGCTGGGAACTGAGCAGGGGGTCCTCTGTAAGAACAAGAACTCACAGAATCTCAAACACTCGTCTCCAGCCCCAGGAACTGCTTCCCCCTCCTCCTCACATCCCAGGGTTTACCTTGGAAAATCTGATCAATTGTTCCTATGGTCTGCCCTCTTCCTAGTGGTCCCAATGAGCAGGGATACACCCCTCTCGCCCCTCCCCCACATGCAGACCCCAGTGATGCCCAGAGCCTTAGGCATGTGCTTTCTAACCAGCTTTGGCACCCCTTTGTTAACTGCTGCCACCTCCGACGTGCGTGCGCAAAGAGTGCAGAGAGAGCATGCCCACCTGAGGACCAGCTTTCCATATGCTGCACCCAATGCCTGCATGGTACTGGAAGTGTATTTGAGACGGGGCCGAGTGTCATCAGCTGAGCTGGGACAGAATTCTAGCCATCCAGACTTATGTTCCTAAATAACAATCACATTAAGTGATGGAGGACTCTCATTAGTTAATAAACAAACTTCCTTGGCTTTTTGATAGGGCGGGATTTAGATAGGTGGAGCAGACAGAACAGAATGCTGGGAAGAAGGGAAGTTAGTCAGACGCCATGCCTCTCCTCTCTGAGACAGTCGCCATGAAGCCAGCCACCAGGTCAGACATGCTGAATCTTTCCCGGTAAGCCACCACCTTGTGGTGCTACACACATTACTAAATATGGGTTAAAGCAAGATGTGAGAATTAGCTAATAAGAGGCTGAAACTAATGGGCCAGGCAGTGTTTAAAAGAATACAGTTTCCGTGTAATTATTTTGGGGCATAAGCTTGCCAGGCGGCTGGGAGCCGGGTGGCAGGAACACAGCCCGCTGCTCCTCACTACAATTAAGTGTGACTGGTGAGCTGAGGTCCAACCTGCAAGCTGGCAGGGGAAAAGTTCCCACGATGGCTTTGGAGCCAGGGCAAGTTTGCCTGCCCCATCTGTCTACACTGGGCCATTTCTTCTGACCCCCCAGCTGCTCTATGGAAGGGTAAGCCTGTGGTAGGCTCTGGGCTAGCCTGTGATAGGCTCTGGGTTTCATACACTCCTCTGTGGCTGCGCAGAGTAAATTGCCCTTTGGCAGGAAACTGAGCTCACAGCCTCAGCCAGAAGCACCAAGCAGAAAACAAAGAGGAAGTGGGACCAGACTAGAAACGGCCAGAGCCCACCCCTGAGTGACATGCTTCCTCCAGCAAGGCTCCACCTCCTACAAGCCCCACAACCTTCCCAAACAGTGCCACCTACTGGAGACAAAGTGTTCAAACACAAGAATCTATAGGGATGTTTTCAGTCAACCCACCAAGAATAGGTTTCTAAGTAAAACAATATTGGTCAGGTTTGGCTTTAAAACTTTTTAGGGAGTGGCTTTCAAGACAGGGTTTCTATATGTAACCCTGACTGTACTGGAACCCACTCTGTAGACCAGGCTGGCCTCGAACTCACAGAGATCCTCCTTACTCTGCCACTTGAGTGCTGGGATTAAAGGCGTGCACCACCACCACCCGGCTCACATTTTGATCCAGCCATTCTTCTGAGTCATTGGAAAGTCACCATTGGAAAGAGAAGCCAGTGTGTCAGGGACAACAGCTGTCACCAGTTGGGGTTTGCCTTTCTGGAGCAGATAAACCCCTCCACTTGTCTCTTACTAATGGGTGACGTGCCTCTAGCCCGTGGCCTGAGGCTAGCTCATCTCCTCTGGCCCCAACTCCTTCATGAAATCTCTCCCAGTGCTAGCTGTCCATCCTGCCTTGTGAGGCTGTTCTCACCTCAGGGTCAACAGCTTATGAGGAACCCCTCCTGAGCAGCCTTCCTGCCACCTGGCATCGTTGACATCCTTGCCATTGTCTCCACTTTTATTTAGCAAACTGATACTACTTTAGAGGTTGTCTTGCCCCAGTCAGAGGTCTGTTTTTTTACTTCCAGACTATGGGGGGAAGGAGAGATTTTAAACATGGAGATGACAGAAGTCACCAACGATGAGATTTACCCTTCTAAAGGATTTATAGTAGAGTTGTCTCTCGTTATCTTCAGGGCATTGGTTCTAGAAACTTTATGGGTACCAAACCCCAAGGAAATCAGATATTTGCACAGAGTGGATGCACACATACCCGTCTAGACAACAAAGTGGGACTGTTGAACACACACTTGCTTGACTCTTTCGTTCATGGAATAACAAAAGAAACACCTGTAAATGCGCGGAACAAACTTTGGCTCAGTGGTTGACTCTGTGGGTGCGGAGGAATGACTGATTTTTTTTTTTTACAACGATAACCAATATCTAATTCCGGAATATTTCCCTTGCCTCCCAAGGAGTCCTGCATGGTGTGTGCTCTTGACAGTAAAACACGAAGTGTTCAGGGGTTTCTCTCTAATCCTGGCTGACCCACTGGAGGGGACGGTGGGGTTGTGCTTCAGGAATCCAAACTTCGCTTCCTTTATTTCCCATCTGTGGTCTTAAGATTCCCAGCATCCAGCCGGGCGGTGGTGGCGCACGCCTTTAATCCCAGCACTCGGAGGCAGAGGCAGGCGGATCTCTGTGAGTTCGAGGCCAGCCTGGTCTACAAGAGCTAGTTCCAGGACAGGCTCTAAAAAAGCTGCAGAGAAACCCTGTCTCGAAAAACCAAAAAAAAAAAAAAAAAAAAAAAAGATTCCCAGCATCCAGTTCTGTCATAGGTAAGCGGTGAGAACTGCAACATGTAAAGCAAATGAGCTGAAGCAGATAAATGAACTGGTATGATCGGGGAATCAATAAGCCTAGCAGTTTATAACTTCTGGTCTAACCAGATAACTACCCCGCGTCCCTTAGAATCAAAGCTTCCATTCTGAGATTTGCGAGTCACAAGAAATAATACCCAGAGATCAGTCTCACAGCCCAGATATTGCTGTCTGCCACCTGGATATTGCCATCCATAGCGCAGTTAGTGTCCCAGCATCCCGGACCCCTCCTGCTGTCCTTGAAGGACCTCCCTTCCCAGTAATCCCCAGAAACACCTTGCTGGTGCCCCCCTTTCCTACGCCCTTATTATCTCAACGTTTGTTCGGTGTTACCTCTCAGAACCAGTTTTTCCACTTAGCAGTTTGGTTTTCATCCATGCTGAATTGATATCAATAGTTCATTCACCCTCCTTGCTGGCAGTCACCTGAAATATAGATTCGGTCCGGCTTATTTAGCCACCTTTCCACCTGGGCTCTTTCTGCATTGCTTTTCACTGGGGCTATTCCTTTAGTGTGAATACATCCAGACTGCTCAGTGTGCAAAGAACTCATCACACAGTCCACAGCTTTCAGAGAGCTCATTTCTTCTGTGCTTTGGGAAGGGAAGCTTATTTGTCTCATTTTTAGAGTTGGCAAAATAAGCTTGCATAACGCCCTAGGAGGCACATGAGACAGGGAGGGTCACCTGAGTAAAGACATTCTGCCTGTTTCCTCATAGAAAGGCAGTCACAAATTCTGCAGAATACTAAATTCTGGGAATGCGAAAAAGGATGAGATTTTTTTGTCCTTGTGGGTCTTGCAGGAGAGTGGGGGAATCCTCTGCTCAAAAAAAAAAAAAAAAAAAAATCAGTTCCATACACATACTGACCAGAAAGATAATCACTGTAATGCAGAGTGGGACCTAAACCCCTGGAGGGACTGTGTCTGGCTGGGAGGTGTGGCCACAGTGGTTTGAATGTAATTGGTCCCCACAATCTCCCAGGGAGTAGCAAAAGAGGTGTGGCTTTGTTGGACTGAGCTTGGCCTTGCTGGAGGAACTGCGTCACTATGGGGGCCGGCTTTGAGATTTCCTATGCTCAGGATATCGCCCAGTGTCTCTATCGATTTCCCGATGCCTACAAGATGTAGGACTTCCAGCTATTTCTCCAGCACCATGGCTGTCTACACACTGCCATGCTCCCCACCATGATGATGAGGGACTGAACCTCTGAAACTGTAAGCGAGCCACCCCAATAAAATGTTTTCCTTTATAAGTATTTCTGTGATCATGGTGTCTCTTCGCAGCAACGGAAACCCTAACTAAGACAAGCAGTCACTGGCAAGGGCTCTAAGCTGTTAGGACACAGATTTTGGAGGTTTGCACCCTGCTAAGAGGATCTGGCAGGTGGTGGGGCGTGGGGGGCACAAGGTTAGAGAACAGAGACTCCAGTGTTACTCAACAACGATTTTGCCGTCACCAATCGGTGTGTGTTCCTGCAGACATATGTGTAGAGTACCAATACCGCCAACCTCTTTCGGTTCACTGAACATGTGCTTTAGACATCACAGATACCAGATTCAGAATCTATTACAGGCGATTTTGTGCCATCTCAGAGTGAGGAGACGAACTAGCTGACTGTAGCATGTGCAGGAAGATGGACGCCAGTCAAGAGGATTCCCTCAGAAGTCCAGGCGAAGCCCTCATGCTCAGGGAGCACGCACCAGCCACAGCCAGCAACACTATGAATATTGCTTGAGTTCACTTTCTTTGCAGAGATAGTGCCACTTGGCCTCAGACCACTGCCTTTCTGGTCCCCCTCCTTCACCCTTTCTGAACAGAAGCTTTGTGTTCCTGAAGCTCTGTGTTCCTATGGCCTGTGTACGCAGCCCAGCTGTGATTTCCTCTTGGTGGCACTGCCAGTAGCCACTCCATTCCAGTTCCCCAAAAGCTCATAGGGCCAAAGGCCACCAGGGAGGAGTAGTGGCAGATGAACTACTCCCGCGGCCCTCCGGTAGCTGCAGTCTGCTGAGGCCCCGGCCTGGTATCCTTGGCACAAAAGTTCCCCACACCCATGTCATCTGAGAACACAAGTCTTTTCTTGCAGATCCTACAAAGAGACCTACCCTCCTCCAATATCCTGAGGGTGGGATCCAGCTATGCTGATTCCCAGGCAACTAGAAAGAGCTTTGATGTTTGACCTTCCCCAGGCCAGGCGGCCAGCTGGCCAGATGCTGCCCTGGCCTATCTGAGACAACAAAGGAAACCCTGCTTCATTTCAGCAACAAGGCTCCCCAGTTGCTCTCATCTTCCGGTCACTACTGTCCCTTAGGCAAACAGGGAGGCCACCTGCTGACCAAGTCAGGCTTGTTTTGGAGCCTGGGGAAGGGCACATTCTAGCATTTACTTTACCTCGGCTCCATCTGGAGGCTGAAACCAGTTCTTGTCCCTGGCTATTGCAAAACTCTGTTGTAACTTAATGCAAGGGGCTCATGTTCTGGGGAATAAAATACCGAGAAATACTAGTGGAGAAAGGGCCATTGCCACAGCACATGGGAAGAGGGTTGAGAGCTCGTTTCTAGAGCGTTGCTCTCAACCCACAGGGGTTAGTGGTTTGTTATCTGGCCCATCGGGAAATCACATAGAAACATTCTGGACCCATGCTTAGCTCAGGTAGAGCGGATATTCCAAAGGTTATAACAGACAGACAGCAGCGCCTCTGGGCATGCTCAGCTTGTCTCGTGAAGATGACGGCACACAGGAAGCTCTTTGTCAGAAAATTTTGGTTGGAAAAAAAATAGCAGAAAGGAATGTTCCTGACATACTATCCAGCAGCTAACACTGACTCAATTCCTTCGTTTTCTTTCCATGTGGTAGTCGCTGGACATCTCTCCTGTGTAAACTCCCAGTAGAATCCACAGTTTGTTTCTGTATCTAGTGATGTCTCCCATCAGAGGCTTGAGTCTGAGTTTAAACCACCCTGTGGTCATCTCCGGGTTAGGAATGGACCTGAGATGCCCTTCTCCCAGAGGAGAGAGAAGTCTCTTGGAGGTGTCTAAATCACTTTAAAAGTAAAATAGAAAAGCAATTCTCTCTCCATGCTTGGTATACAGCTGTTAAATACGAAGCCATCCCAGAACCATGAGGAGACTGTCCTGAAAGCAAAGAGAAAAAAAAAGATAAAAACAAAACAAAATAACCCACAAAATCAAAAACAATGGAACAAAAAGGAGGGGGGCGGGTAGAAAAAAACAACCCTCATGATCGGATTGATATTGTTAGCTTATTGACTTAACAAAATACCTCTTGATGAAGGAGCAGCTGGCTGGCAATGCAGAAGTGTCAAAGATAGCCATACTGTTGCATTATATTTTGGAAATATGAACTATTATAGACTGCCCTCTGGGCATGATTACAAGCCACGTCATGCCAGCCATGTTTCCAAAGCCTTATGGGAATGAGGCTGGAAGGCCAGGATCTTGTCTTCTAAATCAAGCCAAGAAGCAAATGAGTCTCCTCAGAGGGCTTCCCTTCAGTGTGAGTATCTGGAACTTAAAAGAACAGGCTACCTGAACCCCTCTCAAGAGCCATACCCAACATACAGGTAACCATACATACATTCGGGTAACCACAACAGACAGTCCTGCTCGTGGCGGTGGGGGAAACAGCACCAGGAGGCACAGGACTGTGACTCGGCACAGCCTGGAAATCCAGCTAGGCATCTGTTTGAGTCAGTTGGGCAGCATTTTGCTCCTGGGAGCCCTTCTCTGTGGTCCTTCACCCCGCCCTGTTGTAAAAGCAGCTCACACTTGCTGGTGAAAAACTTCTTTGTCTTGCCTCCTCTCCCTAAAAATGTAGAGACCCAGAGTTTTCGTCCCGTTTCTGAACCATCCCTGTTTCCTTCGAGCCGAGCTGAGGGCACACCTGTTTAAATCTTATATGATTGCAAGATTTTGGGGGGACTGTTTTGGAGCTGACAGAAGCCACACTCACAAGGGCTTCTGAAAAAGGCCCTGTCTGCCTGGCCTAAAGTAAGAATCAGGGTGCTGTGAGGACAGCCGTAAGGGTCTGGGAAGTCTGTAGGGGTTGTCTTTAAATCCTCAGAAGCCTTTAATAGAGCTGCGTCTTGAAAAGGTCCTTTTTACTTTTCAAACCATTTACTTTGAGGATAATTGCTGTGTGGGGAGGCTGAGAGCATGGAACCCACAGACTTTGAAGTCAGGCATTGATTCTTCATATTTTCTTTAAAGTGTTTGGAAAAGCAAACTATTCATAACCTAGTCTACTTGTTTTCATCTATCCTTTAATACAAAACACAGCAATTAATACTCCCTCAAACCCGCTGTCCAACAGATACGCCCGTGTTCCACGTTCATGTGGGTCGAAACTTTGTAGGGTTTTTCCCCCCCAAGGCAGTTTCTCTGTGTAGCCCTGACTGTCCTGAAACTCCCTCTGTAGACTGTGACTGGCCTCGAACTCACAGAGATCCGCCTGCCTCTGCCCCCCGAGTGCTGGGATTAAAGGCGAGTGCCACCACTGCCTGGCAGTTTTGCTGTTCTTTCTGACACCTCATCATGCAAATCCTTCCCACCTTCCAGTAGCTCTCCTTGCTGTCTTTCAGTGCCCCGGAACAATTGAAACTCAGTGAGCATTGGTCTGTCTTGTGTGTGTGCACCATGGCCTGGATGTGAAGGTTAGAGCAGGTTTTGTGGGAATCAGTTCTCCTCCTCCACCATGTGTGTTGCAGGGATTGAACGCAGGTCAATAGGCTTTTAGGGATACGTGCTCTTACGCCCTGAGCCATCTCACTGGCTGGATGTTTACATCTTTTCAGTATCAATAAATGACTCTTGACACCATTTTTGATTCTGTTCTTCTATTGCTGTGTAAAGTCCCATTCCAAAACTTCATGTCTTGAGATAATGTTCTAAAAAAAAAAAATGATACTAGCCTGATGGGCAATGGTGGCACACAACTTTAATCCCAGCATATGGGAGGCAGAGGCAGGTGGATCTTTGTGGGTTCAAGGTCAGCCTGGTCTACAGAGTGAGTTCCAGGACAGCTAGGACTGTTACACAGATACCTTGTCTCAAAAAACCGAGAGAGAGAGAGAGAGAGAGAGGTACTAGGATCCAGGTGTGCAGTGTACACACACAGGAGGCAGAGGCAGGTGGATCTCTGTGAGTTCAAGGCCAGTCAGCCTAGTCTATATAGTGAGTTCCAGACAAACCAGGGCTACAGAGTGAGACCCTGTTTCAACAAAATGACAAATTGGTACCAGGAATTGAACCCAAAACCTTGTACAGGCAAAATGCATGCTTTACTGCCAAACTACACCATCAGCCTCCTATAAAGAGGAAATTAAAGCATAAAAGACTATCAGAAGCATCTTTATCCTGGCAGCTGCCTCCTCCCAACTGAGTGGCACTCACTAGGGTCCTTCGCATGACTGTGTTTAGATGCTGACTGCTGTTTGGGATCTGATATTGCTGAGGGTAAGGCGGAGAGGTGAGGAGAGCTAGGGAACATGGGTGGAGATCTCTGATAGTATTAATGGCTAGGGGAGTTATAATGTCAGTTTAATAGCAGAAGGTATCCAGATTCTTCCACAAAGCTATAGCCAACTTGTTAGCTCATTCTAAAGCTACCATACATGTTTCTCTGGGCAGCAGAAAAAATATACATGCTTCTAACCAAAAATCTGTAGTTTTTGCTAGGACACCTATTATATCTGCTCTTTTTCTAAACTTTAATTTCTGTTCCTAGTTTAAACTTATCTCAATAGGCTTCCACTTGGCTGGCAGACGCTATCTAAGCATCAGTTGCTGACTACAACCTGCTCTGAATGGTGGTGAGCCCTGGACTTCATGAAAGCTGATGTGGACCAGTCCAGCTGATATGAATGCTCCCTGTCCCTTCAGCGGAGTCTGATGAGTGCCCCATTGCCTGAATTTCCTCCTTACCCCTGGCTAGCTTTTCAACCTGCTTGGGCCCTTATAACAATGCCCCAATGTCAGTTTGAGGTAGTTGTAGAAAAGAACACATTGTCCCATGCTCCCTGCCCAAAATACGTTAAAATGCTGAGACAAGGGGGAAGTCCCTGGCATGGGGGACAAAATGACTACCTATAGTGCCTGTTGATATACTAAAAAAGTAGGTCCAGAGTTGTCAATTAATAGATTTATTAATTTAAATAGTTCCATGCCTCCTTAAAACCAGGGACAAGCAGGACCCCCTTGGGTTCTGTCATCGGTACTTGTGAAGCAGGAAATGTAGGAGCCAGCCATGATAAGCTAAATAGAAACAGATCACTCAAAGGAAGTTCTTCACTTCCAACCATTATCACCTGCCAGAGTAGGACTTGACCATCAAGCATAGATAAGTTTAATAGAAGCCTGAGTCTCCGTAGTTTACCCTGAAGCAATACTAGGTTGCAGGAAGGACCATAAACTAAGATTACCAGAGCACCACCCAAGAACAGACCATCCAAAGGAAATGCCTAAGTTCCAACTGCTATAGATAGGATCACCTGCCAGCACACACTCACCAGGACACCCCTAGACAAATGTCAGCCAATCAGGGGTCCTGAACCTCAGAATCCCCTCACCCCCACTTTTACTACTATAAAAACCCAACTCTAACTGAGTTCGGGGCTCTCCGTTTATTCCAATACATTGGACATGCAGAGAGACCGAGTTTGCAAACTTGCATAAAATAAAGACTCTTTGCGTTTACATACAGGACTCGATCTCCTTGTTGGCTTCTGGGTGACTGCAGATTTGGGCATAAAACATGCATGTGTATAAACAGAACGGTAAAGCAAAGAGTGCTGTTAAGCCTTGTATGTGCCCAATCTGCTCTGGGTTTCTTCCAAAGGAAGATGAGGACCCAGGAGCCTGGCTTTTCCTGAAGCTTCCTGGACCACTGGGAGGGGTCTTGAATGGTGCCAGCCCAGCCTTGCTTCTCCCTTGAGCTCTTTGTTTCCAGATCTACCTAGATGCATGCACGGCTACCTTGCTCCTGCATGACTATAAGGCCTACCATGCTTTCTCTACAACGATGGATCTGAACTGTGAGGCAGAATGATCCCTACCCATGTTAAGTTGCTATGGTCAGGTATTTTGTGTCAGAAATGAGAACGGTAACTGATACACATTCTTTTTTTTTTTTTTTTTTTTGCTTTGATTTCTTTATTTTTTTTTCTCATGGTTGATTTTTTTTTATATTTAAAAATTTCCATCTCCTTCCCTCCTCCTCTCCCCACTGATACACATTCTTACCATGACTGACTGGGATGGAGTTAAAGTTCTGCCCCTCTGCCTTTGGGCTTCACCCCTCGCTGCCACCTGCCCTGGGACATTAAGGTATATGTATTAACCTTGCCCATGTGCATGGTTTTGTTTGTCAACTTTCCCCTAGGTAGCCACTGCCTGGAACGAGACACTTGAGCCTCTCCTGCAGTCTGTACCCTTCAGACCCAGAGTCAAGGATGCCGCTGCTGTAGGCCCCTGAGGGTGGGGTTGTTACTCAGCATCGTAGTTGACAGAGTGAGTGAGAGCTCTGCTTTCACATCTGCCATCTTATTAAATCCCCCCTCTGTGTCACAGGGATATCTGGGAATCCCTGGTTCTCTGTCTCCGGGGGGCCACCCCCCCAGTCCATGCTGCGACTGCCATCTGCATGGACTCCCATGGTCACAGAATCAGCTCTCTGCACAGGAGCCAGCCTGAACTTTAGAGAAAGGCCAGTCTTGTCTGCGACAAGGGTATGAGCCTGTGACCCTGGCCCAGGTGGTGCGGTTCTGCTCATCCACAGATAGAAAACAAGGACATTGCCCATTCTGGGTAACCCAGCATAACTACTATTCCCCAGAGTAGGAAATTCCCTGGGTCATGAACTGTTGAGTTAGACGGAGGTTTGAGTGTGCACAGGAGATGATAATACCATCCTTGCAGGGAAAATGATGAGCAGCAGACAGACAGACAGAAACATCCTTTTAGTCCTTGGATCCTATCTTAGCATACGGCACCACATTTAGCAGGATAATTATTGCAATGCTACATCTTCTGCTGGATCTCTGCTACAGAACAAAACTAGAGTCTGTGGGACTATCAGGGAGAGGAGAGGGTTACTGCCAAATGTGGATATGAAAAAATCAAGAATGAAGAAAGATGTTTTCCAGAGAAGGTGATATTCTCCTCCTAGCATGGTTGTCCGTATGATATCAATGATCCATCCATGACACATCTGTCTTGACAACAGGAAAAAAAAAGAAAGAAAGGAAGAAAGGAAGAAAGGAAGGTAGGAAGAAAGAAAGAAAGAAAGAAAGAAAGAAGAAAGGAAGGAAGAAAGAAAGAAAGAAAGACAGAAAGAAAGAAAGAAAGACAAATGGGAGTAAATATTGTAAAACCTACCTGCATCAAGGAATACAATGCCCACATGAAAGGCATTGACCATGTGGATCAATTCCTTCCGCATTGTTTCATTCTAAGGCAAGCAGTGAAATCAACAAAAGAAATAGTGCTATACCTTATAACCTGTGGACTTTTCAATTCCTTTAGCCGGTACAATGTCCTCAATTCACAAGCAAAAGTGAAATCTAAAAAGTTTCTACCATCGGTGGCAAGAGACTGGCTAACAGATGACTCGGTAATAGAGACTGGGTAACAGAGACTGGGTAACAGATGACATTAATGAAGGCTCTCAGGAAACAGACACAAATCTGTCCAGCCCTTCAGCTGGGGATGCAGGGAGAGCAAAGATCTGCAGGAAAGTTTGTCAGGCGAGACGAAGCGGCGTGAACCTGTGCGTATTCTGGCGAGTGGAAAGAAAGCATTTCCTAGGAGAGCCTGAGGAATCTGTGCTGCTCGTGGAAAAAAAAGAGCGCATCCAGATACTTAACCTGAATTTTGTTTCGGCCCCACTTCAGAGGAAAAGGTTTTATGCCGTACCAGACCAGACGTTAGAAAAGTACTGGGAACTTTCATTGCTTGACTAGCTATTTAGTTGTCCTGCTTTTGTAAATAAAAATGCTATGCTTGTTGACGAACAACAGCTGAAGTTCTGCGCATGAGCTCTCGTCATGATGATTAAGTCACCTGCGGCTAATCCAAACGTGTGGTCTCTGGCAGACGTCGTAGAGCTTTTTCTGTGGTACAGAATGTGTTCATTCATGACCCCAAATAAACGTTTTCTCATAGAAGTCTCATATCTCAAGTCACAGCAGCGGGAAGCTGATTAATACAGAATCAAAATGTGCAGTCTTGTTGCAGGAGAGATGGCTCAGTGGTTGCAAGTGTATGCCTCCCCTCCAGAAGACCCAAGGTCAGTTCCTAACCCACACTTATGTACATGTATTCACACTCACCTGTAAACACATACAGCCAATAAAATAAACCTAATCCAGGTGTGGTGGCGCATGCCCTTAATCCCAGTACTCCAGAGGCAGAGGCAGGTGGATTTCTGTGACTTTGAGGCCAACTTGGCCTACAGAGCTCGTTCCGGGACCACCAAGACTACACAGTGAGCCCCTTTCTCAAAAGATAATAGATCTAAAATTATGTAACCTTAAACACAGATCAAATTGTTTGACTTTTTCTCTGTCTCTGCTACTTGATCAGCTGGATGTATGCCTCCCACCCTGCTCTGTGGAGCCGCGCCCCACAACCTCTGCATCTCCTCTCCTTCCTCAGGAAAGCATCCCTTGGCCCTCCCCGCTGGCTGGCCTGCTCATCCCGGGGCACTCTTTCTCTCTCTGCTCCCTGGATGTTTGTCTGAGCGGTCCTCTCCAGTCTGTGAGCTGCTGACGGACTAAAAGCCCAGTTCTCTCTTTCATCACTGGCTCTTGGTGAATGAATTCCTGGAACCGATGGATGAGTGGATGGAGGTGGGGGCATTTGTGTCTCATGAAAGACAACCTTGCAGTCAGTGTAGCTCGTGACAGAGACCCGTGGGCAAGTGCGATCTCACGAAGACTCACACGCAGCCTGATGAGTGGGGATGATTTAAAGTGGAAGAATCAAGACCTCCTAAGTCCTGGGCTTTCCTCTGTGTAGAAACTTGTTATTCCTTTGGGTAGTCTTCAAGAACCTTCTATGAAAATTCAGGTCGTTCTCGCCAAATTAAATCCTCAGAAACTACATGTAGTTTGCAAGGAGTTGTTAAGTCCAGAGTTAGTGTGTTTTATCTGACACAGGCACAGCCATGCCAAGGACCCCAGGACCTCAGACCCATGGGGGTGGCAAAGCTTTCCTGGGGTGAGGCTCAGACCGATGGCAGAGTTTTTCTCCAGACCAGGTGCACGGGTTGATAGTGTGTGCAGAAAATGTTCACTGTGGCTTTGACCCTGTGGTGGTTTAAGAGAAAATGCCCTCCCACAAGGAGTGGTGCTATTAGGAGGTGTGGTCTTGTTGAAGGGAATATGTCACTGTGGGGGCAGGCTTTGAGGTCTTTTTCTCAGGCTTCATTCAGTGTGACAGTCAGTTGAGTTCCTGCTGTCTTCTGGTCAAGACGTAGCCAGCACCATGTCTGTCTGCATGCGACCATGCTCTCCTTCATCCCCTTCATGATGATGATGAACTGAACCTCTGAAACTGTAAACTGTTACCTTAATTAAATGTTTGCTTTTTTTTGTTTTTTGTAAGAGTTGTCATGATCATGGTATCTCTTCACAGCAAGAAAAACCTAATGAATGATGTGGGATTCTCCTCTGTATGCTATGACTATGTTTTATTACCACTGGTTAATAAAGAAACTTGTTTGGCCTATGACAGGGAAGAATAGAGCTAGGTGGGAAAACTAAACTGAATGCAAGGAGAAAAAAGGCGGAGTCAGAGAGATGCCACGTAGCTGCCAAAGGAGAAAGCCACCAGAGCCTTCCTGGTAAGCCACAGCCTCATGGCAATACACAGATTTATAGAAATGGGTTAATTTAAGATATAAGAGCTAGCTAGCTAGGAACATGCCTTGAGCAATATTGTAACTAATATAGTTTTTGTGTGATTATTCGGGTCTTGGCGGCTGGGAAACAAAGGCACAGTCTCCACTTACAAACTAAGGCACTACCCCAACCCTAGCCACCTCCTTATTTGATGACCTGAATACTGTCCCCCTACAGAGACAGCGCCTACCAAGATTAATTAATCCTGCCTCCTCTTTCAGCTATATGTAATAACACTGTTTCCCTATTCAGCTGTTTATAACAACCCCTTCTCCCTGTTTATCTGTGTGCAATAGTCCCACCTCCTTGTTCAGCTGTATATAACAGTCCTGCCTCCTTGACTATGTGTATGTAATAATGCCTCCTCCTTGTTCAGCTGTATGTGATAATCCTGCATCCAAGCTCAACTGCATATAATAAATACACTGAGCTCCGGGGTGCTGCGACTTTTCCATCTGAGTTCAAGCCACCTGATCCTAGCTTTTCTGTGTCTGTCATTTCTTTTGTGTCTGTCCCCTCTTCATTCCCCCAATAGCCCAATTAGTTCAATCCCTAGAGCTTTGCAGATAAATTGAATTAATGGAGATCAAGTAAAGACGGGGAGGCTGGGAGGCAGGATGTAGGATGGGGAGGGGGAGTCCAAGAATAAGAGGAGATGGGGCTGAGGGTTCCACCCTGAGAAGGAATCAAAGGCACCATCAGGTTAGAGGACTTTCCAAGATTTATCTTTTTGTTTCTGTGCTTCGGGATCCAGCCACAAATCCCTCATCATCTACATCCCCCACCCCAAGGAGCAAAGCTACAAACAAATGAACAAGAGAAACTTCTTCGGAGACCAATGAAAGCATGGGAACAAGGAGCCTGAGCTAATGTGCGAATCTGCCATCTTTAAAGCCTTCATTCATGCATTCATCTATTCATCCCAGAAATACTATGGAGAAGTCTACTGTGTGCCAGGCACCCGAGCACACAATGAACAAAACAGATCCTGCTTTGTCCTAGAATACTGGGAACTCCCTATAAGTGATTGAGAGAAGACAGGCACTTCCCTGGGTTCCCTGTGGCTTCTAGCTGCCCTGTAGTGAGAAACCGGCATCTGGGGAGAGGTGAGGGATACAGTGTATCATGGGGAGGTGTGGGGAGCACTGAAGGGGAAAGGAAGGAAACTACATTCTCTTCCCCACTTCTTCCCCTCCACCCCATTTCTCTTTCCCATTTCCCCGGCTTTGGGAGGTGAGACTTAACTGATGGAGGCAGGAAGGGATGCAGAGGAGATGGTCCAAGAGTATCTCCACTGTGGTTTGCAGTGACCTCAGAGCCATCCCGGGCCTCGGAAGCTCTGCCCCACTAGAAGAGAAAATGTCAGATTTGCTGAGAACGGCAACTGCTTGGTGGTGGGAGACTCAGTCCACTCACCTCCCTGTGTATTGTTTCATTTGTTCCCTCTTGCTCCCAATCTCCCATTTTTACCCCTAAGTTATTTAAGAGCTGGAATCCTCACCCTCGCCTCCCCCCTTTAATGAAATTCTGTTCCTTGTATCCATTAAGTATCCTTCCCTCTCCTCAGGCCATTACAGAGGGCACAAACAACACAGAGTTACTCTGTGATTTCAATAAAAGCCATGTAATCTCTTTCGAAAGCAGCTCTCTGCTTCAAAATGCCGATATTCCTCCATTGGCAGTTTTCTATAATGTGGTTAGTTTAACAAAATACAATTTGGGGAAAAAAAATCAAAGTCGTTGCAAGAGCAGATGCACTCTGAGCGAGCGCTCTTCTTCATCCCCTTCCCGCTGGTGTCTCTGGGATGTTTCCAGTGTCTCGCCTCACTTTTGGCTAAATGAGAAAGCCAGAAAAGTGGCTTTTGAACCATTTAAGAAAAAAAAGAGGAGAAATTAGTTAAGAGCCTCTTGGGGATAAATGATGGAGACTCAGTGAGATGGAGAACGTCATAAAAAAGTAGGGACAAATTCTCTCTTAGGGTTTCTCTTGCTGTGAAGAGGCACTGTGACCATGGCAACTCTGATAAAGGAGAACATTTAATCGGGGTGACTTACATTTTCAGAGGTTCAGCACCTTATCATCATAGTAAGACATGGTGGCATGTAGGCAGACATGGTGCTGGAGAAGTGGTGAGCATCCTGCATCTTGCAGGCAACAGGAAGTTGACTGAGACACTGTGAGCATAGGAAACCTCAAAGCCCACCCCCATAGTGACACACTTCCTCCAACAAGGCTATACCCACTCCAACAAAGCCACACTTTCTAATAGCGCCACACCCTATGAGATTACTGGGGCCAATGACATTCAAACTACCACAGGCAGGGTTGAGCTTGGTGGTGCACACCTCAGCACCAGGGAGGCTGAGGCAGGAGGATAGAGAGTTCTAGAGCAGCCTAAGTTACGTAGCCTGATGTTGTCTCAAAACCACAGAAAACAACAACAACCACAAAACCCCCAAGAATTAGTCCAAGTGGGGCACACATTAATTCCAGCACCAAGGAGGCAGAGGCAGGCAGATCTGTGTGCTTGAGACCAGCCTGGGCTACATAATGAGTTCCAGGTCAACCTGGATTCCACGGGGAGACTTTGTCTAAAACAAAACAAACAGCAAAAAGAGCCGGAGAGGTAGCTCAGTAATAGAGCTCTTGTTTCTCATGTGTAAGACACTGGATTCGATTCCCAACCCAGCAAGAAGAATAACAAAACAAACAAAAACAGACCAACTGAGTGGTCCTGGGCAGCACAATCCACAGACATCTAAGCAAGTAGCTCCTTTTTTATTTACTCTGTGAGATGGGAGAAAGGCAAGGGTGACCTGGCCAAAGAGGCTCAATGATTGAAAAGGTACCTCAGAGGGAGAGCTGTCTGCAAAAGCCACTCTTACCCCATTTTCAGCCTATGTCTATGTGGCCTGGACCAATCCATGTACTTACCTCTTCACTGGCACTATGGGACAGACCTCCATGTTGACAACTTCAAGGGAAGCTTGGGGTGTCTAGGCTGCAAGACTAGACACTGAGGGTCACTCTTCTTTCAACATGACTATGTCCTCAGCACTGAGTCGGCTTCAGATGCCAACTTGACATAAACCTAAAGTCACCCAGGAAGAAGAAACCTCAGCTGAAGAATGCCCTGCTCAAACTGGCCCATGGCTACCTAGGAGGCATTTTCTTAAATGATAGATGATATAGGAAGGCCCAGGACAGTGTGGGTGGTACCATCCCTGGGCAGGTGGCCCTGGGCTATATAAGAGAGGTAGCTAAGCAAGCCAGAGGAAGCAAGGCAGTAAACAGCATTTCTCTGTGGTCTCTGCATCAGCTCCTGCCCCAGGTTTCTGCCTTTTCCTCCCTTGATGATGCACTGCAACCAATAAGTCAGATAAACCTCTTCCCTTCACAAATTGCTTTTGATGGTGGTACTTCTCACAGCAACATAGACAAACTAGGGCACCATCTGAGCAACTCTCTCGGCATCGGAGGTAATACACTGTCATGATTTTGATCCTAATTCTTGAACTGGCAAGACTTGGCTGATGTGGGAATCCTCTCTGTATGCTCTGAATACCATTAATAAAGAAGCTGCTTTGGGCATATTGCAGCACGGAATAGGGCAAGGCAGGAATTCCAAACAGATAGAGGAGGAGAGAGTAGACGGAGTCAAAGAGATGCCATGTAGCCACCACAGGAGACAGATATACCAAAACCTTGCCAGTAAACCACGAGCCTCGTGGTAAAATACAAAATAATAAAAAAGGGTTAATTTAAGGTATAAGAGCTAGCTAGAAACACACTTGTGCTATTGGCCAAACAGGATTGCAAATAATATAGTTTCTGTGTGGTTATTTTGGGTCTGGATGGCCAGGAAATGAACAAGCAGCCTCCATTTACACTTGGCCCTTCTCTCTCTTTTTTAAAATATTTATTTGTTTGTTTGTTTATTTATTTATTATGTATACAATATTCTGTCTGTGTGTATGCCTGCATGCCAGAAGAGGGCACTAGACCCCATTACAGATGGTTGTGAACCACCATGTGGTTGCTGGGAATCGAACTCAGGACCTTTGGAAGAGCAGGCAGTGCTCTTAACCTCTGAGTCATCTCTCCAGCCCCCCTTCTCTCTCCAGCTACAGAACCAGCATCCACCTGGTACCTGAGGTCCCTTGTCACTAGGTACCAGCACTAAGTCTTATGTTCTGTTCTCCTCTACCTAACCCATTAGCACGTTCTAAGTCCTTTGCTCTTCATGGAAGTAGCCATGGTGTCTAAATCGTTGACAGCAGCAGCCTCCTAGCTGCTCTCTCCTCTGCCTTGCTTGCCTCCTCCCACCAGTAGTCCACAAAGATTCTTTGAGAAGCAGAATTATGTCATTTTCATGCTTAGCATCCTTCAGTGATGTCCCTCCACCCTAAGGAGAAACGCTAACAAAGTGTTGTCTGTTCTGCTCTCTCTTCACCTCCCAGATGCATCCCATGACCGTCTGCTAGATCCCTCACACCCATCACAAGGGCCATCCAGATATTTCTGGAATTTTCAGAGAACTCCCTTTCCCCAAGGCCTTTGTATCCACCCACTCCTCTGTGAAGACCACATCTTATTTTCTTGACTATTGCTATTTTTCTTTTTACGTATGAAGTGGGTCTTCAGACAACCATTGTTGACTGCTCTATTCTCTATTCTAATGGCTATTTCTCCCCAGTACAAATGACCATTGGTATTCATTTATGCACTGTACCTCATATTATCCCAAGTCAGGGATAATAGCATGTTATCTTTTCCATACATCCTCAACAGTTAACTGTAGATTTGTAGACATGTACAAAAGGAATGGTGGTTTTGGAATGAGGACATAAAAACAACACTGATAATAAAAAAAATAATATGTCACTCAGAGCTCTGATTTTGAGTCTTTAACTATGTATGGTTTTTTGTCATTGTTTGCTTGTGTGTGTGTGTGTGGTGTGTGTGTGTGTGTGTGTGTGTGTGTGTGTATTGTGAGAGAGAAGCTTTCCTAACAAATAATCTGGAACTGGACATGTTATATCTGAGGACATGCTCAGAAAATCTCACCTCACTTTTGTTTTCAAATAGAAAAAAAAATACATAAAAAACCCAACTTTATTTTGTGTGTTTGTGTGTGCACATGCATATTGCCAACAGCAGGCATGTGGAGGTCAGAGGGCACCTTTGGGAGGGGTTCTTGCTGCTACATACATGAGGCTAGCTGGTATGTAAGGTTCCAGGCATTCTCCTGCATCCACGCCAACCATAGGAATGCTGGGGTTACAGAGAGGTGCTTGCTACATCTGGCTTCCTGTGGGTTCTGGGGATCTGAACTCAGGTCCTCACATTTTGTGGCTCAGCGCTGGAACCTAGGGATTCCTACTGAGCTACGCTTCCAGCACAACCTACTTTTTGGAAGATATAAGAGGAAAACAAATCTACAAAACGGCCATCAAAAATTTTCTTGGCAGAGTAGTATTGGAGTGAAAATGGAAGCTTCCTTGGAAGCCACATCTGTAAGTGAACAAAAAGGCTAAAGATAAAAATGTATATTCCTTTTTTTGTTTTGGTTTTTTGGTTTTTGGAGATAGAGTTTCTCTGTGTAACAGCTCTGTCTGTACTGGAACTCACTCTGTAGACCAGGCTGGCCTTGAACTCACAGAGATCCGCCTGCCTCTGCCTCCTGAGTGCTGGGATTAAAGGCGTGTGCGCCACCACCACCATCCTGGCTAACATATTCCTTTTAAAACAAAATTTAGCTTGCCATCAATTCCGCTTGAGGGCAGATTTCCTCCACAAAGACCCCAGGGAATTGTGCAAAGAGAATTAGGCAGAGCACCAGGGAGGCGTTGTGGAGCAGAATGTATGTTTATGCAAAGACACTTCATTTGTTTATGCTACATTTGTTTAACCACGCAAAGATATGTTGCATCTGTTTTACCGTGCCTGCCTAAGGCAGCTGATTGGTCTAATAAGAAGCTGAATGGCCAATAACTGGGCAGTAGAGGGATAGGAAGGGCTGGTAGGCAGAGAGAATAAGTAGGTGGAGGAATCTAGGCTTTTAGGGAGAAAGTAAGAGAGATACCAGGAACAGCCAGCCAGGCAGCCACCAGCCAGTTAGACACAGAGGAAGCAGGAAAGTAAGACATACAGAATGAAAGAAAGGGGGGGGGGAAGCCCCCGAGGCAAAACATAGATGAAGGGAAATGGGCTAAAACAACTTATAAGAGCTAATGGGACAAGCGTAAACCAAGGCTGAGCACTCGTAACTAGTAAAGCTTCCGTGTCGTCATTGGGGGCTGGTGGTCCCAGAAAGCCTGCTGCAGGCAGGAGATGGGATTCTTTGAAGATGAATCTCAATGGTGTGTGGGGTGAGCTAGTTCCTCACGGTTTCTCTACTCATAATAAGGCCTTTTCCAGCCCTTCCAAAGGCTAAAACGTTTCAACAAAAGTATGTTCATGACTGAACAATAATATACGTGAGCCACTCCATGTTTTCAGATTTCACCTGGGAAAAGATTGGAGCATTTTATTTTCATTTATAAACTAAGTGCTTTTTACCTTGTGACATGTGCCTTTATTTTTCAAACATGTCATTCTTTTATTTGTTTTATGTATATTAATGGCTTGCTGTATGTGCATATGCACACCATGTACCTGGGGCCCATAGAGCTCAAAGAGGGCATGGGATTCCCTGAAACTGGAGCTACAGATGGTTATGAGCCACCATATAGGTGCTGGGAACTGAACCCGGGTCCTCTGCAAGGGCAGACTATACTCTTAACCGCGGAGCCATCTCTCCAGCTCCCAAACTCTTCATGTTTAATGAGTCTGTCTTTAACAACTTGATGTTTGAATAATAAAATATAACGATTATGTTATTTATTGTGTATTTATAATCTCTGAGGTCTAAAGGAGTAAATATTTGTTTCCACTGATTTTTGACTAACTTCTTTATGTATAAAATATGAGTATTGATGTCCAAAGTTCAGTATAAATCTAAGGTGAAGCTGACAACATGGTCACCTTGCTGTTCTGTCCTGGTTACGAGATGGCCACCTGGGCCTGGTTGCTCTGATACAGGATGCTTCGTGTCGGTCCGCACGATGCTTCGTGTCAGTCCAGGTGTGATCATCAAAGTGTCTGCTGCTCCTCCCCTCCACCCTTCCAGTGTGGGTGTGAGTATGCAAAGCTTCACACATAAGCTTCACATCAACTAGGTAAGCACTTCACACTGAAGGACATCCCAACCCCCTTAACTGCCTCTCCTCCCGACTGGGTGGGGGGGACTCTGATCCAAACTGCAGTCAGTAGTTATTTAACGAGGGGGAAGGGAAGGAGTCCTCGCAGGGCAGATGGCCATTACTCTAGTGGACCATCCAGTGCTTTCTCTAGTCCTCAGTAGTGGGTGTGGGAACCAAGAGCCAAGTCTCATGAAGGTCACAAGGCTGTGACCAAAGTCCTTTCCTCTTCGCCTTCCTCTCTTGTGACAGAAACGGTGCTTTCACACTCAGCAGCTCTGTACTTCCTGAAGGAAGGGGATCAAAGCGGTCTGGGGTTGTGACAGAGCTGGGCTGGATTTAGGAACCAAAATCGGGGTTGCACAAACCGAACGGTGCTTCCAGATGTTGAGCAGGGCACCGATCTGGGAACTTCCCTTCCGTGCTTGCTCCTGGCTGAACGTGAGAGCAGAAGGGTTTTTCCAAAGTTCTCGTTCCGGTAAACACAAAGGATGCATTTTCAATTGCGGAAATCTCATTTGTAAATTAGACAGAGCTCCTGTTACTATGGTCAAAGCCAGTGCCATTGGCTGCTGCTGCTGCTGCTGCTGACCAATGGCCAGGGAGCCTTCTCAGCCGTCATCAGTTGCAGCTTTCTGATGGATTCTACACCTACAAAAAGCCAGTGGGTTTTGGAGGAGGGACAGAAGTGTGGCTGGGAAGACCTCCCTGGCTTTTTGTGCTCAGAACTGCCAACCTCAGATGTTTTTTTTTTTTTCAATACAGGGTTTTTCTGTGTAACCCTGGCTGTCCTGGAACTCATTCTGTAGACCAGGCTGGCCTTGAACTAAGGTCTGCCTGCTTCTACCTCCCGAGTGCTGGGATTAAAGGCGTGGGCCACCACTGACCAGCAACCTCAGATTTTTTAAGAGTATCATAAATATTTGAAAGAATTACCTTTAAATCACAACTATTTTTAAAGTTGTATATTCTAAGTACAAGGTAATAGGTACTTACTGCTGTGTGTCAGCTTGCATCAAGGTGTTTTGAATGTTGTGTGTCTCAAACTGAATTTTAAATACAACTTCAGATTCAGGCTTGTCGCACTGTGCATGTGGCCCATCAGAGTATTGAGTTTGCTTTTGTTTACAGCTTCTAATAAAGGCTACTTGCTGCTAAGTTGGGTAAAATATACAGATAACAAATGTAATCATTTGTGGAGATATTTAAAGCAAAAATCCTTTGGAAACAGTTTATAGAGGTTGTTTGGTCCCCCAAACATTGTAAAACAGCCAGAATCAAACCTCTCAATAGCAATGGCAAATTGGAGGGGTTGCCTTGGCTAGTATATTTTTCAAAGCCTAAAATGAATTATGTCAGCCTTCCTAGCCTTGGGGTTTATTTTAACTCAAAAAACGATCCAGACTCATCCTGGGTCACAATAAAATGTTAATGATGACCAGGCCTGGTAAGGTTCAGGAATTAAAGCCAAGACTAAAGAAACAGAGACCAGCCAAGTGTTGTGGGATATTTCTACACTGTGTGAAGATAATACATATTACTGTGATTGGTGTAATAAAAAGCTGAACAGTCAATAGGCAGGAGGCATAGGTGGGATTTCTGGCCGATGGAGAACTCTGAGAAGAAGGAAGGCGGAGTTGCCAGTCAGACATGGAGGAAGGAAGACGGACAGTGCAGAGATGAGGTAAGGAACCCTGTGCCAGAATGTAGATTTAAAAATACAGGCTAATTTAAGTTATAAGAACTAGTTAGGAACAAGCCTAAGCTAAGGTCGAGCTCTCATAATTAATAAATCTCTGTGTTATTATATATGCATGTATGTATGTATGTATGTATGTATGTATGTATGTATGTATATCCCTCTGCTCTCCCCAAACCTCTCTGCTGGCTTGCTGGCCCCCATCCCATCCCCAATTATTCCCCCTGACACTTTTAGGACACAATGTATTCCAGTAGCTTTTCTTGCTCACTTCACCGTTCACAGAAGCCCTGTTCTATTTTCATGCCCTATGTGGATGGATGGGTGGGTGAATGGATGAATGGGCAGGTGAATGGATGGGTGGGTGGGTGGATGGATGGGTGGATGGGTGGGTGGGTGGATGGATGGGTGGATGGGTGGATGGGTGGGTGGATGGATGGACAGATTTTGCATATGTGAGAAAATAAGCTATTGTCTTTCTTAGTCTACTGTATTTCACTTAATGATCTGCCGCTCATTCCATTTTTCTGTAAATATTATGATTTTATTCCTCTTTACATGTGAGTAAATCCCCAGGGTTTGTTTTCCATTTGTCGCTGATGGACATATAGACTGGTTCCATTTCTTAGCCATTGAAAATAGAGCAGCAATACACATGGGCGTGTTAAGTGTCTCTGTAGCATGTTGGCATGAAATGCTTCAGATAAATGCCCAGAAGTGGTATAGCAAGGTCACATGGTAGTTCTATTTTTAGCCCTTTTGAAAAACCCCCATACTAATTTCTATGGAGTCTGCATCAATACACACTCTCCCAACAGTATGTAAGGCTTCCTCTTTTTCTCCCTAACCGCGTAATCTTACACCTCAGGCACCTGACTTTAAACACAGCCCTGAAAGAGTCTCCCTTAGACACAGGGTTAAAGGGGGTTATTTACCCAGCCTGGAAATGCCATTTCCCTGAGAGGCATTCCTTGTGTTCCTGTAAAACCTTATTCACGTGTCTGCTGTCCTACAGACACAGGCCACTCCTCTGGAGTAGTGTATGGATAACTCACCCACTCCTCCCGCTAGCTCTCAGCACCTAGCAAGGTCCTGATGCAGAGTGGATGTTGGTCCCGGGACGCGAGTGAGAAATGTCCCCACAGCCTCAGGTCCCGGGACCCGAGTGAGAAATGTCCCCGGTGAGTGGAGACCTTTGGGGGAAGTTAAGGGACCTTTAGGAGGTGCAACCTTGCTGGGAAAGGGGCATCACCGTGGCGGTGGGCATTGAGAGCTAGCTTCCTTCCTCTCCCAGTTCACTCTCTGCTCCCTGCTGGAGCTGTGATCTGTTTCCTGCTCCCGCCATGCTGCTGCCCTAATGGACTCTTGGCCCTCTGGAATTTAAGCCAAAATAACCATTTCTATCCCTAAAGTACTCCTAGTCATGGTGTCTCATTACAGCAACAGAAAGTAACTGGTACAGCAGGCATTAGGGACTGAAGCTGGTTCCTGTGCCCCAGGCTGATGTGTCCGTGTCTTAACCCCCAGTACCTCCAACAGAGCATGCTTGAAAACAGGGTCACTCACTGCATTTACCTTAGCTACAAGGAAGTTACTGTGGATCCCAAATAGACAGACAGACAGGGAGATGCCATGAGAACGTGACAGCAGATTAGCATTGTGTGTCTGTCAGAGACTGCCAGCCAGCAATGGGGAGCTGGAGGGAAGCCCCAAGCCGAGCTTCCTTTGCTGCTCTCAGAAGGCACAAAGCCTGCAGATTTCTTGCCTCCAGCATCCCAAGGCAACAGATCTTTCTTCTCTTGCTCCTTCTTCTCCTCTGAACCCAGATTGCTCCCCCTATTTATTCTCTTTGCCACCCCAGCCCTTCCTATACTTTCTCTGCCTTGCTATTGGCTGTTCAGCTCTTTCATAGACAAATCAAGTGCCTTAGGCAAGTAAGGTGAAACGAATGCAGTATAAACAAAAGTAACACACCTTTACACAGTAAGTAATATTCTGCAGCATAAGCAGAGGTAACACATCTTTGCCTAGTTAAAATAATACTCTACAACAGAGTGCAGCTAAGGTTGCCATTTGCTGTTGAAAGGAGGGGCTGCTAGTTTGTCCCGGCCACCTGTCTACCTTAGACCCGAAATAATCACACAGAAACTGTATTAATTAAATCACGGCTTGGCCCATTAGCTCTAGCTTCTTACTGGCTAACTCTTACATCTTAATTTAACCCATTCCTATTAATCTGTGCATCACCATGAGGTCGTGGCCTACCAGCAAAGTTTCAGCACATCTATCTCCAGCAGAGGCTCCATGGCGTCTCCCTTACTCTGCCTTCCTCCTCCCATGCTATAGGCCAAGCCAGTTCTTTATTCAATAACCAATAAAAGCAACACATAGACAGAAGGACCTCCCACACCAATTTGCTTAAACTAATGTGCACCAGCAATAAAAAGGACGCATGACCTAAGTGGTGTTGCCTTTAATCCCAGCACTCAGGAAGCAGCAGCACATGAAGCTCTTAGTTCGAGGCCTGCCCATTCTAAAGGGTGAGTTCCAGCACAGCCAGGGCTGCACAGAGAAACCCTGCCTCTAAACAAAAACAAAGAAACACAAACAAAAAAGAAAGGAAGAAAAAAGAAGCATGAGAGCTCTGGGCATACAGCTTAAATACGAGGGCTGGGTTCAAGCTCTCAATAGCAAAGTCGATTAATTAATTAATTGAAAAATACTTTGTTTTTAACGTTTATGTGTATAAGTGTTTGCCTGTGTGTATGTTGTGTTGCACATTTGTGCACCCTCAGAGGTGAGGGGGGCATCAGATGTTCCTCTCCACCCGCCTCTCTTCCCCTCCTCTCTTCTTCCTCTTCCCCTTCCTCTCTCTTCCCCTCTACCTCCTCTCTACTCCCTCTTCTCCTCCTCCCCCACTCTCTTCCCCCATCTCTTTCCTGTTCTCTCCTCTCTCTCTCTCCTCTCCCACTCTTCCCCTTCCTCCCAACTCTCCCTTTGCACTTCTGTCACTGGCTGAGGTCCTCACCAGAGCTCAGGTCGGGACCATGCCAGTCTGTGTAATTGTGAACTACGTACACCTTCTCCTGGATAAAGTTAACCTGTCTGAGCTACTTGGTCATAGTCACAAAAATGAACTAATATGCAATACACCATGAAAAGTAAGCTCCTGAGAAATTTGCTACAAAAATCTTTTTAAATTGTAGGATCAACATAATTATGCCCAGTTTTCTCACATCTGGGAACCACCTAAACTCTCTTCTTTAGAGTGGGGCCGAGGTGATGTGGCCCAGTTGTGGGAGGCATCCTAGGATATAAGATGGGAATGGAATGCCACTATCTAAAACAAGATCTTAAAGAAAGGCCAGGCGAGGGTCAGAACAAAGCAGCAGGCCAGCAGGGTTGCTAAGTCACGTGGGCCTAGGTCCACGTGTGCGCTTTTGTGGAAGAAGGCACCACACACTAGCAGAGGTAAAAGTGGATGGATGTGCACACATTAAGTCTGGAACCCTTTCTGACTTACCACTTGCCACATGCTTTGGTTTCTGAGTTCTCAGCACCCACATCATCAGTAACTCCAGTTCCGGGAACCCCCTCTCTTCTGACCTCCGTGGGAAAGGCATGGACATGGTGTGCATGCACACACGCGTGTGCGCACACCCACCCACACACACACACACGCACACACAGGCAGAACACTCATACACATACATTTTTCAACGTGGTGGTGCATCTCCCAGCTCCTGTGTTCTTTGTTGGGGGGCTGTAGGGGACCCTCTGGAGAGGACATTGGTGGGTTTTCCTCAGACCCTTGACTGAAGAACGAGGACAAACTGCATTTGTGTTATGTAGCTCACTATAAAGGAAGAAGCAGAGCCTGATTTCACACCATGACCTAATAGTTCTGCCAAGTCAATCATTCTGCAGGCTCCACGAGCCTCTGTCTCTCGATGTGAGTGGCAGGGCCCCTAATGAACCCACCATGGCCCATACTCTGTCCCTTGAGCCTGCTCAGCCGCTGCCTTTGGACCTTATGCTGAACTCTTGCTCTGGTCTGTCACCAGTCAGCCTTAGCTGTGATGAGGAGGGCTCAGTAGACAGAGTAGTAATTGAAAATATGGAAGCTCTTTACTCCATCCATAAAGCACAGCCCAGCTCTACGGGGGAGCAGCCATGTGACAGAGAGGACACCAGCCCGCATCACTCAGTGGAGGGTTCAGCTGGTGGTGGGAACTCACTTTCCAGCAACCAAATAAGCCGTTTCACCTGTGTGCGGTCAACCTCGGAAGGAAAGGCATCTGGACATAAAGACGTCATGGAATTTGAAAGAAAATGTGTTCAACACCGGACTGAGCTCCCAAGGTCCAGTTGAAGAGCAGGAGGAGGGAGAGTATGAGCAAGGAAGTCAAGACCATGGGGGGTTCACCCACTGAGGCTTTGTGCCTGAGGTAATGGGAGTTCACCAAGACCAACTGGACTGGGAATGAACTAGCATGGGATCAAACTGGTCCCTCTGAATGTGGTTGACAGTTGGGGCAGACTGAGGGACCAATGACAATGGTACTGGGATTTGTCTCTACTGCATGTACTGGCTTTTTGGGATCCTAATCTCTTTGGATGTATACCTTGTTCAACCTGCATGTAGTGGGGAGGGCCTTGGACTCCCCACAGGGCAGGGTGCCTTGCCTTCTCTTAAGATTGGAGGGGGATTGGAGAGAGGGTGTGTGGAGGGAATGGGAGGGAAGTGGGAGGAGGGGAGGAAGTGGGAATTTGGATTGGTATTTTTTAATATTTATTTATTTATTAATTATTATGTATACAATATTCTGTCTGTGTGTATGCCTTCAGGCCAGAAGAGAGCACCAGACTCCATTATAGATGGTTGTGAGCCACCATGTGGTTGCTGGGAATTGAACTCAGGACCTTTGGAAGAGCAGGCAATGCTCTTAACCTCTGAGCCATCTCTCCAGCCCTGGATTGGTATTTTTTTAAAGTAATAAAATAAAATAAAATAATAATAATAATAAGAAAATGTGCTCAAAAGCAGCGAGGCTCTCTTGAGGGGAGGGGCTTTTCTTGGCCCCTGTGACGATGCTAATATCGGAAGGAGCACTGTGCTCCTTAGTCCGACCAGCACATTACAGAGCGAAGGAAGCCGTGGGTGTCATAGCCAATCAGCACATAGGTGGAGGTGAGACCCTGCTCCTCACGCAGTGCTGTGTGTCTGTTTCCTGTCCGTATGTGATGGTCAGCAGATCCACAGGAAGGCTCCGGGGTGGGGACGGGGTAGCACTAACGCTGCATTAAAGGACCTGAGGCAGATGGGTATTGGAGAAGGGAAAGCCGAGTCTAACAAGGCTCATAGGTATGAGAAGGTCCGAGAGTTGGAACTTCTGCTCCTTCGAGGTTATGGTCAACGGGTGTGGCTAGTATCCAGACCTGGTATTTCAGGTATTGAGAAGTAGATCTGTTTCTACCTCAAACAAAAGTCTCCAAGGATCCAACTAGATTCCTACTCTTTTAGGGAGATAACTAGGGATCCCACCCAGGGAGTGGTTTGCCTTTAGAATGTTTTGGTCTAGGTTATGAGCCTTACTTGTCTTGTTCTGGAAACAGAATGTCTAACTAAGCATGTAGCCCGTAATCCTTCAATTGATCCGTTCATTTCTTTGTATCATGTGAATGCAGTTTTTTTTTTTAATCTTACTCCTACCTTTTGGGGTTGGGTATTTAAGCAAATGGAAATGAAATGCGGGTGGATTTCAGTAGTCACAGGAACTCCCTCCTGATACTATCCTATGTTTGTTTCTTATTTCTCCTATATTTATATTCCTTTTGCCTAATAATTCTAATCCCTACACTCCTATCCTGGAAAGTAACAACCCGCCACAGGCAGGAGCCCAGTAGAAGTCACCCCAGAAAGGTGGCTTATGACAGGACAGGAATGGAGCAGGTGTTCCTGAAGCCAGCAGGAACCTGGACTGAGAGGCATTCGTGGGAAATTAGAGTTCAGGTCGGATGGTACACTGGTCAGAGTAGATGATCTGGTCTCCAAATGTGTTTGGTGATTGGTTCTAGGATCTCCCACGGGCACCAAGTGTGAGAGGGCTGCATAGAGCTTCCACAAATCCTGGGGGCTTTTGGTCACCTCCGGGTTTTACTATATAATGCCTAAGCCAAGGCAAATGCCGTGTAAATAGCTGTAGACCATTTGCTGAGAAATAACAGTATCACCGGGAGTCGAACTCGGTATACTACTTGCCCAGCATGCACACTGTCTCGAATGGCTTCACTGCAAGGAAATGAAACAAAACAAAAACTATAGCTCCTGGACAGACCCTGTAACCAGCACCAGGCACCACCCTGAGAAGTCGCCTGCTAAGGAGGAAGTTGCCACTTTCCAGCCAGAACCACCGGCCTAGCTGTGCAGCAAAATGAATGCTTCTTGCTCAGTTACACTTCCCACACACTCAGCTGTGAATCGAAATCTCACCTGGGGCCATCTGAGAGGGGACCCTGTCTGTGTGCAGGCATCAGGGAAACCGAAGCATTCAGCGCTCACAAATATGGTTACAAGGAGGAGCCACGCTCAGGAACCCACGGATGGTCAGAAGGAGGAAGCTGCGGCTCGTTTCTTGGCTAGAGAAGGGCCACATCAGAAAATAACTTTGGAACTATTTCTTTGGACATGTCATGTGTACTACATTTGTCACGAGAGGTCTTAGAGGAGAAGCAATGTGTGAGAGGAGAGGAAAGTCAGGAACAGAGCTGAGGGCATTGCAGTGCCAACGAGCCTGCAGAAGTCCACCTTCCACAGGGAGAGACCCTGTCGCCTGTCCTCAGATTCCTAGGTTCTCTTTCACAACTTGGCACATGGCGGACGCCCCCTGGATGGTTAGCACTGAGAAGGGCAAGTGCAAGGTTACCAGGGAATGACAACAGTCAGACGGGGCACTGTGGACACTGGCATGGAGGTAACTCAAAGCAGAAGTGCCACAGGAACCAGCCACACTGCTCCTGGGTATCCCCCCAAAGGACTCTAAGCCAACCTACCACAGCGATGCTTGCACATCCATGCTCAGAGCCAAGATATGGAACCAGCCTATACACCTGGGTGGGTAAAGAAAACGTAGGGTATACGTACAATAGAATTTTATTCTGCCATCTTGAACAGTGAAATTGTGGGAAAATGGATGCTGCTGGAAGTCATTGCATTAGGTGAAAGATGCCAAACTCAGAAAGACAACTATTAATGTCTTCTCTTACATGCAGGCTCTTGTGGTCAAAACCGTATGTCCACAGACTTGACGCTGGAAGACAGACACACAGACACACAGAGAGGAAAGCTGGGACCAGGTTGGTTGGGTTCACTCTGATGGAGTATACTAACTATATGGTGCAACAACACGACCAGTGGTGTGGGAGGTCCTTCTGTCTATGTGTTGCTTTCATTGGTTAATGAATAAAGAAACTGCCCTGGCCTGTTGGATAGGGCAGAACTTAGCTAGGCAGAGAAGATGGAACTGAATTCTGGGTGGGAGGAAGAAGGCAGAGCCAGAGAGATGCCATGGATCTTCTGCCAGAGTAAGACATGCTGCTGAAACTTAGCTGGTAAGCCACTACCACATGGTGATACACATGGTGAAATCATATGATTTCACATGATACACATGATACCACATGGTGAAATGGGTTCAACTAAGATGTAAGAGTTAGCCGATGAGAAGTTAGAGCTAATAGGTCAAGCAGTGTTTTAATTAATATAGTTTCTGTGTGAGTATTTCAGTTCTGGGCAGCCAGGAAGAACAAGCAGCTCTCTCCTTGCAACAAACCAGGAGCCTGAGCAGGTTTATTATGTACAGCACAGGGGCAGGGGAGAGCTAACCTTGGTGTGAGGTGTCTGTAGTCAGGTAGCAGTCATCTGGAAGCAGGAAGCTGCAGTTACTCTTTTTTTTTTGCACACACTATCAATATCCACACCTGAAGATGACCAATTTCCATGAGTCTGAGTCATACACATTCACTCAGGACCCCCATCCTCTCCTCACCCACTCAGGACCCCATCCTCTCCTCATCCACTCAGGACCCCATCCTCTCCTCATCCACTCAGGACCCATCCTCTCCTCACACATCCACTCAGGACCCCATCCTCTCCTCACACATCCACTCAGGACCCCATCCTCTCCTCATCCACTCAGGACCCCAACCTCTCCTCATCCACTCAGAACCCCAACCTCTCCTCATCCACTCAGGACCCCATCCTCTCCTCATCCACTCAGGACCCATCCTCTCCTTAGCCACTCAGGACCCCAACCTCTCCTCATCCACTCAGGACTCATCTTCTCACACATCCACTCAGGACCCCATCCTCTCCTCATCCACTCAGGACCTCCTTGGCTCCCCACAAGACATAAAAGGGAGAGATTTCTGAGGAATAGTTTGGCATGCTGAAAGTGATCCAAGTACATTATCTGTATGTGCTTTGTATGAGAATCTCACAAATGAAACCTACTGTTTTGTGAAATTAATATATTCCAATAAAAATAATGAAAAAGGCAAGTGACTAAATAACTGTGAACCATGTGCATCTGCAGGCTCCGCCACATCCCCTTCCTCCTGACCAGCAGAATGAGAAAATGAACAAAACAGAACACGTTCCAGGAGTCCAGGTGAGCGCTGAGAAGACAGACGTGTAGAACATCGGGAGAGATGTCAGAAAGGGAGAAGGGGCTTTCTAGCAGAAACGAAGGTTTCAGAGCAATCCCTGAGTGTGAAGGACAACCGGAAGCCTGAGGACCAGCCCAGGTGGGAACACTTGCTACATTCCTCCAGCCAGGTGGATGGGTTCCGGGCTGCACCAGCAGAGGTTGCAGGGTGTGCCTTGGCCAGGGAGCCTTCACGTCAGCTGCCCTTCCCCCTCTACCCACGCCATTTCTTTAAACTATAGTCAACTGCAATCAAAGAACCAGCATGTAAAGTTAAAAAAATCAAAGCCCTAGACATAGCTGAAAATCAAAGTTGCTGACAGAAGAAAAACTTATAGAGACGAAAATGAGTGCCAATGAAGAAAACGGAACTGTTCACGAAAGCAGAGGGGAGAGCAGACAGGCAGAGGAGGAAGGGAACCCAAAAACTGGGGGTAGGCCATGAAGGAAGGGGCTGGCAAGAGGGACACGAGACAGTCACAAAGTTGTGTACAAAAGGCAGGCCTGGTTGGCTCTGAATTTACGGTTCTATGGACTTTAGACTGAGGTGGGGCAGAGAGGATTGCGTTAGCCTAGAAGTCCAAGGTCAACATTATCTGAAAAATGGAAAAGTGGGGAAAGGAGGGGAGAGGAAGAAGACGGGAAGGGATGAGCATGCCCGTGTGTGTGTACACAAAATCTTCCCGACAGAATTAAGCCACAGACCTTAGTACACCTGATGCCATGACGGAAATTCACAGACAGTACCACCTGCCAAATGACAAAGTCCTAACCCGGCAAAGCCCACAGTTCTGGAAAAGTCTCTAAATGTACTAGCCTTGCTTTTCTGGCTTCTGAAGTTCCTCTTCTGGCTAACTGTTCTTGTTAGCTAAGTATGTCAACCCAGGATGTGGTTTTTGCGCTTACAGGCTCACCCTGAGAAAAGCTGGGGCTACCCTGGGATTCTGAACACCCAGCAGCAGTTGCTAGTCAGCTAATGAAGACTTTCTATTGGCTTGAACCTGTGTCTGAAAAATCGTCTCTGGTGGATACCTCACAACAGAACCCATGGTGGGAGGAGAGCACTAACTCCCACCATTTTCTCTGACTTACAAACACACACACACACACACACACACACACACACACACACACACACACAGTAACAATGTAATGTTTTAAAAGATTATCAGAAGCCTTGGCCAAGCAAGATTTTGAGTCATCAGATCACAAAGTCACTGATTTATCTTGCCTGTTTTTTTTCCTTTTTTTAATAAAACTTTTTACTGATTTTTTTGTGGATTTTTACATCATGCATCTGATCCTACTCCTCTCCCCATGCCCTCGCTTCCACCCTCTGCCCTTACATCCTCCCTTCAAAAACAAAATTTAAAAGTCAAACCAAAAAACAAAAAACAACCAACAACCAAACCAACAAAATAAGAAAAACCTCAGCATAGAAGCTGTAGCGTGCCCAGGGAGTCCCCCAGTACACCCTCTAGTCCATACATCTTTACTTACGAGTGTTCATTGCACTGAGTCATTGTTCTTATTCAAGGCCTCTGGCTTCTGCTACACCCTTGGCCCTGGGCCCTCTCTGAGACTCTTGGATATCCTATTGTTGCCTTGTGTTATGGAGATCCTGTAGCTTTGGATTTGCAGGCCTCATAGTCCTGGTTCTGGGCCTGGGTGGTAGCTGGGCTGGTCAGCCTGCCAGATTTCCTTACCTTACCTCTTCTTGGTCTGGGTGACGACTGCAGACTGAGACTTTCCTCTTCTCAGAATTCTCCTGTTCTGGTTGCCCCGCCTATACTTCCTGTCTGGCTATTGGCCAATCAGCATTTTATTAAACCAATACAATTGACAAATCTTTACAGGGTACAAGACCATTTTCACGCTGCATGCCACCATATGGTAGATGAAGGGTGGGGCCAGATCTCCCATGTGCATTCACGGCACTGGGCCTCTGCTCACAGGGTCAGCTCTCCTATGCTACCTGAGCCAGGTGCAGGGCCCACTCTCCAGAGTGCTGTAGCCTTTGAGGGGCAGGATCAGCTCTCTCACTTGTGACCCTGGAACCGGCTTTTCTGCCTGCAGTAGGTGATAAGGGGGCAAGGGACAAGAGGCTACCTCTCTCTTGCGCATGCCACCATGTGACAGACCGTGGAGCTAACTCTCCCACTGTAGCATATTCAGGGCCAGCTCAACCTGCAACCCACTGTGTTGCCCTGGGAAGGTGCAGGGCCTGCTCTCCAGAGCCGTGTGGTTGGTGGAGGGCAGGGCCAACTCTGTGCAGCCCTATCCCCACTGCTTTCGGTGGTAACAGGAAACAGACATCAGCACAGATCACAGATGCTGCAAGGTCATGAACCCAGAGATGGCCCCTAGCAGCACCATGGCCCTGGGTGGAAGTGCAGGATACTCAGATCTACATGGCTAACAGAAACGGCTGCAGCACTGGTCAAGATGGCAGCAGAGACCTGTCTGGCCATGTGAAAACCTCTGCATGAATGAGGGTGTCACATACAACTTCTCCTGGAGAGAGAGCTAACGGTTTCAAGCAGAAAGGCACACTGAGGTTTAACATAGAAGACCCCATTGTTGGAGCACTTAAATCAGGACACTGCAGGCTGCAGATGAGAGTTACAGGGCTGGGGTCAGGCCCATGACTCAGGCTCTCTTGACACACTGGGTCAACTGGGTCTAGGCACCGCTCACCCATAGGGAAGCTGTGGCTATTCTAGGCAGAGACCTCCAATCTCGGTCTTGAGTATGATCAATCCCATTTTAGCCATCGGTAGGGAGAATTCAGTGTTTCCATGTAAACACTAGCACATTTTTGGTGTTTTCAGTGTAGGATTTTACTTCTTGCCAATAGAGATATTTGTAACTGTCCAAATTCAACCACAATTCATTGAAAGCCCCTAACTGTGGGAAGACAGAGAGTAACCAGAATCAAAGTATTAAAAATGATTAACGAGTAGCTTGATTTACAAAATACAGTCATTATGACTGAGTGCTCAGCTAACTACCTGCTGGGTTCTTCTCCAGTCAGTGCCTACACAGCGGATGGACGCAACATCTTCTGAATGCAACGTCTCAGTGGTGACGGAGACAGAACCCCCGCTGCTGTGCTTCACACACCAGCTGGTCAAGTGATGAAGACACGGGCACACCCAAGTAGCAACGGAGTGGAAAGTGAATGGATTTAAGTAGAAAGTTAATTGTAAAATAGATGAAACAAGGCTTAAGCAATCACTGACCTTTAAATCACTCACAAAATGCACTACAATTTTTTATTTAGTTTACAGAAGGAATCTAATAAGTACAGGTTGCAGAAAGAAAAGGTTTAGTACTATTTACATTCATTTTAAAACTCTGTTCTATACAAATTTAATTCTGATCAGTATGAACAATATTTTCGTAGATCTACTGCATATAAAGCCTCTTTATCAACGCATTAACAATGAATAAAGTAACCTGATTGCATTTAAACAAAGATGACCATCGAGACCATTGACACTTAATGCTGCTGAGAGCTAAGAACCCTCATTAAATACAGAACACAACGCAGTCTGCAACTTCATCTTTAAAAAGGCTGGATAAAGTTATTGATATGGAATACTGGTCTATATGCTACACGCCAATCTATATTTGCGCTCTACAGTTAGATATTTTATGTTTTTTATTAAATATAATCTACACATATTTGTAATTTCATCCAGGAAGATTTCTTCCCAGTGAAAAAAATATAAAATCTTTTTTTACAGGTTTAGATGAAATTAGCTCATGCTTTAGTGCTGTGCAAATTGTTTATTTATAGCATATCAATTTTTAAATTATTGGTAAAAATAAGAGTGGTGCTACTAATCATGTATGCCTCAAAAATCAGCTTGTGATCTCAATACAACTGCAAGCACTGATTCCAAATGCAAACTACATAAAGTAACAAAATTAGTATCTGGAGACTGTTTAAAAGGATTCCTCTGTCCTAGTGAGTAAGCAGAATGCAGGGCGTGGTTACGGATGAGTGACAGTGGCGGAAGTTTCCAATTTTCTGATATTCAAATACACACTCGGGTCTGCTGCTGAGGCTTCCTACCGTTTCTGCGCAGTGACAGCCTCTGAGCGACTGGCCCTCCACATTAAGGCTAGGGACACACTGCTGCCTGGCCTCTGTGCTGTCTGGGATGAGCCCCTTGCCAAGAGGACTCAGGGCACAGGCAGCAGAGGTATCCTCTGCAGAGTGCTGGGGGCAGCAGGCATGGCTTTTCCTTTGCTGCAGTGAGGACAGTCACGCCTATTTGGATATCCTGTGAGGACAGCCACGGTGGCTGACTTTGGTAGACTTCACCCAGCATTTTAGATCCCTTCCCATTTCCCTGTGCGACTGGCCTGGTTACAAACTTCAGTGATGCTGAGTGTCCTCCAATGTGGACTGTCACTGGGTACTTCTGGGTACCACAGGCGCTGGCAGATTCTGCTGATGAGGAAAATAACGATAGTCTTCTTTCACTGCAAACTGTACTTGCAACACTTGATTTCTGACTTCTGCGGATGAGCCTTTGTGGCAGCAAGGCGACTTCCCCTGGAGACCACTGTGCATTTCAGACTGCTCAACACAGACAAGAGAGACAGGAATAAAGGGCCAGATGAGAGTGTTCTTGGTTCTTTTTACTTTATAAGAAGAGATGACAGAGTTCCCAAGTAATTCAGCCCCATGGATGTGCAGGCGACTGTCCTACAGGTGTGGGACGCTGTTGAACCTCCTCTGTCCCAGCAGCATCAACAGACTGCAGCACATGCTGGCGACGCATCACAGGATCACGCAGCAGTTGCTCTCCCCAGTCTTCTCCCGATTCCTCTGGCCTGGGGAAACAAAGGCAGCCTGCTTTAGCCAGCTGGGTCTCGGGTGGAGAGGCAAATGCAGAGGCATAGTCAAAACAGCCTGAGCTTGGCTCAAAGCTTGCTTTAAAATACTACAACCCTGTAAATAAGGAATCTTTTCATCTTGGCATGCTTCAAAAACCACCTGGTTACTTGCTCCATAAGCTCAATTCATATGCTATGAAAATTTCCTTCTCAGCAGAATGTCTAAGTGGAGGCAGGCATGATGTCTTGATGGCTCAAGTTAGGCACCGTCCAGGGTGGGCTTACCTTGTGAGTTGGGCTCTGGAAGGGTCTCTCTGGCCACCAAGTGCATCACTGTTGTTTTGCCGAAAGGAAGTTTTAATGCTATGTAGAAGAAGAAGGGACAGACTGTTACATACACGTCATTCTGGAAAATCACTAGCCAGGGATGAAAGCACTTAGACACGCTGCCAGTTTCTGAATGGCTTCAGGCTGTGGCTCTTCCACAAGGAGACATTTCCTCACCCCAGCACTGGGAAGACTCAGGAATCTGTCTGATCTGAGAGAAAGCACACACTTCTACCTATAAACTCGCACTAGTCTGCCCCGCTTTTCAAGGCATCTCTATGCAGATCTACCGACTGCTGGCTGTCCGGGCATCGTCACTGATTCACAGCTGCATAGCTGGCACTTCTCTTCTGCACCCAACTCAACAGCAAACGGGAGGCATAGCTGCTGGCAGCAGAAGGTGAAGGAGAAGCCAGAAACTGGAATGCCCTCCTTCACGGAAGACCTTTCTATATACAGGGCAACGTCCAGAAGATAGCATTTCAACTTTTCCTTTACACACAACCACCACCAGCATTTCAACTCTAAAGTCACACTGGTAGGAAATGGTTAAGTGCAGAAAACTGCATTTTAATGAGTATTGGGTTGGGGCTGGACTGGTAACTTAGAGGCAAAGGACTTGAACAGCATGCATTAGGCCCTGCACTCCTAGCCACACAAAAGTAAGTAAGTGAATGAGAATGAAGGAGAACGCCCCAGTGATGCCCCACTCTCTGTGGTCCCCAGTGACTGTCAGTGTCAGCTGATGATCATCCTCTCAGCGGAGCTATCATCATGTCTCTCCTTCAGCAGAGTAAAATTCCATGTGATTAACAAGGTTACAACTCAAAAGAAGGGGACTCAGGAATGTTTAAAGAGACCTGATGACCACAGATTTAAACTTGAAATTAAGTGAATCACAGAAATTCACAGAATGACAGAGCCAGCTGTATGGACCTGTAATGTGGGATTCCCCTCTCTACGCTGCGAATATGTTTTATTACCATTGGTTAATAAAGAAGCTGCTTTGGCCTATGGTATGGCAGACGAGAAAGATGCTGGAACCTTACCAGTAGGCCACAGCCTCATGGTGATACATAGATTAATAGAAATGGGTTAATTTAAGATGTAAGAGCTAGCTAGGAATATGCCTGAGCCATATATTTGCCTCAGCCAAATAGTTGTGTATTTAATATAGTTTTTGTGTGATTATTCAGGTCTGGGCAGCCGGGAAACGAATGCACAGTCTCTACTTACAGACCTGTAGTCTGACTACTCAAGAAGCTGAGGCAGGAGGGTTGCTAGAGCCTAGCAGTGCTAGGCTAAGCTGCACAACACAGTGAAACCAGGTCTTAACGTGGGTGGGGATAGGCAAAGAATGAGCAGGCCCAGTCCTCTTCCAATGTCTGCCTGCCCAGAGGGAAGGCTATCCACCTGCCTGGAGCCTCACAAGTTCTCCTCCCCCACTGCTTGAACAGCACCTACAACAAGGACTCCAACTCTTCCCATAACTGGGCTGTCCTTTTCTCTGAGCTGGTGAGATGGCTCAGCAGGCAAAGGTACCTCAGCAAGAAGCCTGCCGATCTGAGTTTGATCCTGAATCCCAGGAAAAGCTGGAGAAGAGAACTGACTCTATCAAGTTTCCCTGTCCTTCAAAACCGGACCTTGTCCCCTATTGCAATAAAATAAAAAAATTAAAAATACTGTTGTCAAGTATTTTTGATTCTATTAAAAGGACTACAATTACCTCTGCCTTTGATCTGCAGCTATGGGTTCTAAATCTACTTCACAAGTTACCGAGCAAGTTCACACTTTCAGAGCAGCTGTGAAAATACTGGAAAACACCTGCCACTGCTGTACAGATGACAAAAAAAGAAGCCTGCAGCCTAGAAAGCGGCCAGCGGAGTGCTAGCATGTGGCCCAAGCAAGCACGCAGCAGCACCGAACTGTGGAGGGCTAGCATCTGGCCTTAACCAGGTCCCAGGTGACACTGGCCAACCAAGGGCTACTGTACCCCACACCACCTGTCTAAATCACAAAAGCAGCAAGGCCTTTAATTTGCTTCCAAAAAGACTGGTGACACACAATAGTCACAATGAGAAAAGTCATTTTGATGATTATTCTAAAATAATTTTTAAAAAAATAGTTTTAAAACTGTAATTTAATGAAAATGAATGAACCATCTTGATTTTAGCACAAATCCTGTGAACTTTAACCTGACGCTGGGACACTGGGCTGGCGGAAACTGCTTAAGAGACCAATGTTCAGAGGGAGATGAAGACTCACTCATAGTTGAGAGTCAATCCAAACAACAATCAGTTTGTTTTTTTATTTATTAATTTTAATTCAAGGTCTTGTTTGAATAATAGGAATTAAAACAAATAAAAGATGGCCCCACCATTAATAGATGCATAAAGCATTCAGGAGGCTAACAACAGTCAACTCTCACCAGAGGGTTGATCTAATTAGGCAAAAGTACAAACAGAGAAACAAGCCAAATAAATTCTACATCTAAATGGCAGTTACTTCTTATAGACTACAGTAGTTTTTGGACCAGATCTAACCCTGTCACAAACTAGGCTACATGTGAGCCTAGACTCAGAAGCAGTCCACTAACGTGCCACTGTCAGTCACTGAAGTCACCAGCTCTAACCCTCAAGTCTTTTTACAGTGGACTTTATTGTCCCATGTAACAGAGCAACCTGAAGAGGGGGCAGGTAGGTGTCTGGTCATATTCAATGCTGTCGAGGTTTATTAGTGCAGATGCATAAAAAAGCTCAACAAACACACAGTAACCAAATGAATAAGAACAATCTGCCTGAGGAAGAAGAGAGTGCAGCTCTCAAGTTAGGCTTAGAAGACAAAGTGCCTGTGTTGAGTGAGGATCACTGTGTCCACAGCAGCTACTTACTTCATTCCCACACAATAAGCAATTTCCCAATTCACATGAAAAGCTGCTGTCCTAAGTGTGTCCTGGTCTGTGATAGGTTTTAGCTTAGGAGCATCACATCTAGACTGTATCATCCGACAGCTCAACGAGATCCACCTGGAACACAGTAGGTCCGCACACTGGCAGGCAGGGCTCATCTCACAGGGAGAAGGCACACTCAAAGCAGGGGACCTCAGATTGATTCTCAAGTCATCTTTTTTTAGTAAACGCAAAGGCACTGTCATTCAAAATAAACAATGGCAGAAGAAGACGTCAATTACCTCCTAACGTGACGTTCCCATGTAGAAATCTGCCTTGGTAGATGAGTCGCAGGATGTTCGGGCTGCTCACCTGTTCTTCTTCCCAGTCTGAAAGAGATGAAGTGGTTAGGGGCCCACAGCACAGCAGGGGAATGTGCACTGTCACATTCCATGGCCCAGAGTGTCCACCGCCCAGGCACTGCAGCCAGACAATGAGCTGGGGAAAATCTTGTCTTAGTTAAAGGAATCTATCATTTGAAAATCGATTTCCGTTATCAGTAATTAATGGAGTGTTACAATGTCTCAGTGCTTGGACCTGCTGAAACGCAGGCTCAAGGGCAGTAACAAGTTCCTCAAAGACTTTCTTAGGGCTCCTTATGTTAGGTGCTGAGGGATGTATTGTCATGTTGTCTTTGCCAACTGACCAACATGACATGGAAGCTGGGACAAACTGCTACCAGTGGTAGTATGGGTGGCCCAGTAGCTACTGCGGACTACCATCTCAGTTCACAGAGACGGCTGCTCAGGCAGGATATGCTTCCAATGGCAGTTCCCATCAGCTTGCTGCTGCAACAACTGAAGCTCTGCGTTTAGTGAAGATTTGTGAAGTCCTATTTACGTTTCTCATTAACTCTAGGTTTTGCTTTCAGTAGGAGATAAGGGAAGCAAAGACACAGTCTAGAGGAATGGGAAGGAGAGGAGAGGAGGCAGGCGTCTACCATGGTTTTGTTTTGTTGAGTGTTCAAAACAACTTATGCGCGTGCACTGGACAACATCACCTTGATCCAGGAACTCAAGCACAAGAGAGTAACTCTTACTCATTTCCAGGCACCTGTGCTATGCCTGTCCTCTCCTAGGCCCCCTCTTTTCCTGGGAATTCTGACTGCACTGGATCCTCTAGATCAGGTGATCCACTTTGCTTCAGTATGAATTACTCTGCATGCACTGCCTTTAAAACCATTGTTTACAGAGTATGTATGGCCTAGCATTCCTTTGTTATACAGACTAGTGACGGTAACTTTAATCCAAACAGAAAAGAGGCTAGAATTGATTTTGCTAAACATATTATACATGCTTGGTATGGTGGCACATGCTTGTAATCCCAGATACTGGAGAGGTTAAAGCAGGAGGATTCCAAGTTTGAGGGCAACCTGGGGAATTTAGCAAGACTTTCTAAAAAAATGGAGCAAGGGATACCACTTGGTAATAGGGTACTTGCCTAGCATGCACAAGGTCCTGGGTTCAATCTTTTGTACTGGAAACAGTTCAATGAGATGGGCTAAATCAGTGGTACCAGATGGCACATGCCATGGAAACCGTTATGGGCAAACTCTAAGGACTTACTGAAGGCAGAGCATCACTAGACAGGGAAGAGCTACCACAGACACTCCCCCAAAGTGTTCACTGTGGTGGAGCTGAAAGCAAAGATTTCGCTCTTTCTGGACCTTCTTCACAGAAGGCATGCAACATGAACTCCAGATCAGCTTTGTTTCAAGTTTGTTTCAAGCTTCTTTTTCAATAGGCCACACATGGAGGAGCCCACATGGCCTGCGGCCATGGTGAAGTCTCTTTCCGTGTTTTGGTATGAAGTTGATTCACATGGAGGTGGATGTGCACTGAACACTCTGCTGGCACTAAAGCAAACATGGCCTCTGTATCCCTTGCTCCTTCACTGCTTTGTGGTGAGAAAGGCAAAGTCTAGGGGAGTGGCTTCATGCCCTCAGCACTTCCTCAAAACGTGTCAAGCAAGTTGGGGACAAAGAACCAAGCAGCCAGCACTCACCCATGGGCCAGTTGTCATACACATGCTTCGCAATGTCAGAGGCAGAGTCGTTTGGGGAGAAGAGGAACTCCTTCGTCTTTCCACTCACCAAGATGAGGCGCAAATTAATCTGAAAGTAGACGGCGATGCCCTGAATAGATGTCTCAACTTGAAAACAGGATGCTTTGTACAGGTTTTCATTGACAACATTCTCAGTTGTTGCCAGTGCCATTTGGGGTTTTTCATTTCAATTTTTAATTATTATTTAAGTCACCAGACAGAGTAAGAGTTTCATTATGGCATTTTTCATAATACATCATTATACTTTTTATTCTTCTTCTGCTTCCTGCTGAAATGTCCCTGCCCCACCTCCTGCCATTCCCTGAAACTCTAATAGGTCTCCTTCCTCTCCAAAAGTCTTACCCCTTCTACTTTCATGTCAAAATACTTACATAAATTCTTTCAGAGTAGTTCTTATAACAGGAATTGGTATATAACTTTTATTTCCTGTTATTTACAATGAGCATGCCGCAGGTACAATTGTGAGTAAAAGAAAACCAAAGTCAAGGGTCCTGGGGAGAAGGCCTGGTTGCTGCAAAAGCATAAGGACCTAGATTCAGACCCTGGGCTGCTGTCCAGCCAGTCTAAGCTAATGGTGAGTCAGCGCTCAGTGAAAGACTGTCTCAAAAAATAAGGGAGTAGGATGGAAGAAGACACTTGACACTGACCTCTGGCCTTGGCATGCACACAGGTGCATGTACACCCATACACATGTACATGCACAGAAAACCAAAGCCATTATGCTTCCGAATATATAACAACATCCACAACTAAACTGCAGACTATGACTGCTATTATAGAATTTGCTTTAATTTAAAACTTAATTAAAAAAACCATCAGCCTTAGAGGACCTGGTGCTAAACAAGAAAGCAAACAAGAAGAATCCAACAATTTTGTTCTGCATCTCTTGGATTTTGTCGAAAGCCAATACGTATTCCATCTAAGCAAATATTCTGAAAAGTTCACTATTTTACTGCTGTTGTTAAATTCACTGTATCGACTCGTTTCCCTATAAGACACAGATATAAGTATGGTTTCCTACATCTTCCCATCTCTATTTTAAAGACTTTAGCGGGGCTGGACATAAGCTAAGCAGTTAAGAGCACATACTGGGTCCACAGAGGACCCAGGTTTGAATCCTGACATCCATGAGAGATGACTCAGAGTTGACTGTGACTCTAGCTCCAGGGATTTCAATGCCTTCTTTTTCTGGACATGGACACAGACACAGACACAGACACACGCACACACACACACACACACACACGCACGCATGCACACTTTTGTTTTAAAAAGGCCTTACTAAATAGTTGGGTCTGGTCCCAAGCTGAACATTAGACATTCTAGCCTGGCTTCTTTATATATGACCAGAGAATGTCACTCATCAAGGCAACTGTGACAAGGCCTGGGTTACTTTCTCTCCTCTTCAGTTACTAATATGTACTTTTTTTAAAATTAAAGCAATCAGAAATTCTCTAGGTCCCGGAGTCAATATTAGCAGATCAGCACTACCACAGGACTGCACTCCTGCTTTCCCCTTTAAATCAGCCACGGCAACACCACCTCTAGTACCTAACCACACAGAAAATATGCTGAAAATTGTAGAATATCTACCCTTGAGAATGGATACTCACCAACAATGCAGAATCAACTGGATTCTTAGACAGAGTGGACTTAGGCTCTGAATTAGAATTTGTACTCTAACTGTATGGACTCAACAGAAGAGAAAAAGGAACTCTATGGTACAGTGAGAAGCTTTCAATATATCAGTAAGAATTTAGAGCTACTTTAAAAATGAACTTAGACTAAAACTCTTAATATAGGAAAAGAAATGAGTTGCACTATTGTAAAGAAGCTCATGCTGAACATCCCTTCCCTAAACCTGAACCTTTCTGAATACATTTCAGACTGTGGATCCTCAGCTTAGGGATGTTCAACAAGTCAAATCTCAGGCATGCTTCAAACTCTTAACTACCTCTGACCCCACCATTCAAATCAGGGTCCTCTCAACTGTGCTATGCAGAAACTGTCTCACTGGAGCAAGCTCAGGTGGCCATCTACAAGACTTAATCTGCTAGTTAATCCCCAGCATTTTCCTAAGAAGATATTCTTCTTGAGACTGGAAAAGTAAAAAGCTATCACTGCCCCACTGAGGGGGGTGTTAAAAGGTAGAGGGGACACATACACATGAGAAATCTATGTCTTCCTCTTAATTTTGCTGTCAACTCAAATTGCTCTTTAGTGTTTTGTTTTGATTTTTTAAAGAGCTATGCATATGAATATAGAAATGTAACATTTTAACACCAAGTTATAAAATATTCCTCGTGTCCTCTCAAGATTCTTCACCGAGCCTAAATTAGACATTCTGGCTGAAGAAACCACAACACACACATGCGCACTTACTCTACAAATACACACTATGTTCTCAGCACTTCCCATTTAGAACTTGCACCATCATGAGCCAATAAACTGATAATATACTTTTCAACAGTTCACAATTATCTATTATCTATTCACAATACTAGAATCTTCTGCCCTTTACATGTGTTTGGTACCATCTTAAAAGAATTACTTTTCTTGGATATTTATGGGTGGACCCACATTTTTGGTTACATGGCCCTACTAACCCTCCTTACCTGTCTAGGCCATAATCATACCTTTCGTATCCTGCTTCCCTTCAGAAAACACCTGAAACTAGAGGAGTCCGAGAGTGGCTCGGGAAAACCACACAAGTATGGTTTTTCAATCTTGGAGAAGAGAAGCAAGAGAATATGACAACTCCAAGGCCAGGAATTTATCAGTCTCACAGTTATAAGTAGCTAAACCTGATGGAGGCTGCGTCAAGGAAATTAGAAACAAAAGAAGAAATGGGAGGCATAAAGTAACTCGCTGCCTGAAGCACCTGCGGTGCCTGGCATGTGTGGGTGCCTAGCCAGTTGGCTTTAAGGATCCCCACGGAGATGCAAACTGGAAAGATCATAAGGAAGGCATGAAGGAAGCCATGCCTCAGAGTTCCTGATTCCAGAGCGCAAAGGGGTGAGTAATAACTTCTGGGTAGCGCTCTGGATGCATGGGTACTCCTCAGAGTTTGTGACATGCCTTAGACTGCATGCTGTCACTGAATGAATATTCTGCGAAGTAAATCCATTTCTATGCTACCATGCATGTATATGACCCAGCTTCTAAATGAAGACATAATGATTTATTAATATAGCCAACTTGGCCCCACACCAGAAGTGTAACCTGCCTAGTACACGGCCAGATAGTCTGGAGTTGTTAACACCGACAGAGGAAAATACTGAATTCCAACCACTCAGATGAGCATAGCACACAAGCTGGCCAGCAGTTAACCGTTCCTGTATTGTAATAAGAATCTACTCAGGAACAACCACCCGCTGGAGGTAACAGAGTCCTCTACATGGCAACAGGGTAAAGACTCTTCTCTAGAGCTTATGCACAACACACTTTGTGCACATGTCGAATAAATGGTTATCAGGACAAAATGACTTGGTATGAATGGAGCAAAATGTACCAGAAATTTCCAAGAGGTGGCATTTAGAGCTTCCAGACGAACTACACGCTGAAAAACTACATCTGAGGAAAAGCAAGGCAAAATGACTGTGACTACTGGTGACTGTTCATGGTCCACAGCCACTGACTACAAGGCCAATGGAACAAGAGGCCCCAGACTTTCAAACCACCATCCCTCTCTAAGATAACATAAATTTGGAGACACCTCATTTAAGGTTTAATCACATAATTTGTTTAAAATGATCAGTATAGAAAAATTAGGCGAGTCAAAGAATGGAAGACGATCTGACTAGAGAGAGGACCAATGGAAATGAGACAGTTATGGAGGTAGACAATCCCCTTTAAGAGGAAGCAGAAAAGGAATTCACACTTCCTGATTGAAAGCCTGAAGGGGTAAGCAGTAAGGCCTGGGCTATGTCCCCAAGTTTCCCTTGGGGAACAAGATTAGGAGAAGTACAGCTGCCTCTGTGCTGTGGGTCTCCAGAACCCATGTGCCGTACCCTGCCACCATTCTTTGATAAATGGCCATGGCCAAGTGGTGAGTGGAAAGACCCTAGATGACCTCTTAGCAAGTCACTTTCAATGGCACTCAACACAGCTCAGGGGAATTCTGCTGGGTGAGGGAAGGACCCCACAGGTCTACACTGTGTGAGTTCACTTACGACCTCTTCTACTGACAGAACTGGAAGAGGAGAGCAGGCCAGCTTTGGGGAGGACTGAGGAGAGAGCTGTGTCTATGGAATTGGGCAGGGGGAGCTGTGCATCTCCCTGCTCTAGGTCATGATGTGCCAGTGTCCCAGAAATACATGTGAGAACGCTACACAGAACTAAATACACTCATCTACCGCATCCCTGTGACATAGCAAGTCTGAACACTCCGTGAATCTTACCAATATCTGATTCCAGTTATGATGTCATGGATATGAAAGGGTTACCATTAGGGAGACCCGGGATTTGTTATTTCTTACACATGCATGTGAGTTTTAAATTATTTCAAAATAAAAAGGTTCTTCTTCACTTAGGTATGCCAGTGGTGCCTACAGTTAGTCTTGCCTACTGTTGAGGGAGGGAGGGGGCCAGTCGAGACTAGCCTGGGTGAAAAATCAAACAAATAATGCAAGTACCCAATTTCTTAAACATGTACATGGGATTTAACATGCATCTATTTTGATTATTTTTCTTATTTCCACTTGAAGATGACAGTATTTTTAAAAGTATACATTATATTAAAATAACTACTTAATTTAGAAAAAAAGATGCAAGCCTGTATCAGTGACTTAAGACAATATAGTAAATCGAAAATAGATATGTGGTTTTCCTTTCTCCAGAACTGAAGGTTAATAAATGGCAGATTTTAAATTTTGCTAATGCTTCTATAAAAGCAACAAAGAATGAGGGAGAGTGTAAGATTGATTTAAAATAAAAATTATCCAAATACTTCTATAGTACTAAAATATGAAAGCTATGTATTTAACAAACTCATTTCCCATCCACTCAGACATCTGGAACACACTGTTTTGTGCTTGCATCATGAAAACTTTAGTATGAAAGTAGAATTTCCTAATCTTGATTAAAAGTTATTTTAATTCTATGTACTTGAGTGTCTATGTGGGTGTGTGCACACAAGTGCTGGTGCCCATGGAGGCCAGAGACATCAGATATCCTGGTGCTGGAGTTACAGCAGCTGTGACGCAACTGGTGTGTGTGCGAGGGACCCAACAGACATCCTCTTCAAGAGTGGTACAAGTGCTTACACACTGGGCCATCTCTCCAGCCCCTGATGTCACAGCCATGAAGACAAGAAACACACCAAGGAGTGAAGAGAGGAAGGAGGTCTGTCCAGGACGTAAAAGTAGAACTGCTCAGTAAGGATTGGTTGAGTGAGATTTAATAGGACCCAAAGAAGAGGCATTCATGGGTTAAGTCCATAGTAGAGCACAGCACAGAAAAGCCTACAGTGTGCCACTTACTGGGACATTTCACATTGTATTTAACCACCCCACCTTGCCCACTGCCAAAGCAGAGAGAGACCACAGCCCCACTTCACAGATATGGGAGGGCTAGAGGCAGTGCCTCACAGTGCTCGGTCCCCAGGGCCCTGCTTTTTATTCTTTATTTAAACACTCATTCTTCCTGTTTAAAGCACAGGCATCTTCACTCAGTCCTTGAAAGCGCCAAGGTCCTACTTTCTTCAAAGCCTCCGTACAGGTCGTCCTTTACCTGGGATGCTCAGCATTTCCCACCCCAAGGGCACACCTAAATATCAGTGCACAGCTCTGCCAGACTCCACTGCCTACGACCAAACTGCTTCTGTGCGCTTCAGAGGGGAGGGCATAATAAGTAACCCAGTCTCAAAACGTATAATCACTGCAGATGAAACACTAAAACCATGTTATGAAAAGAATTTCAAGGAGGAACTGGAGAAGCCCAGTAAGTGTTTATATTATATTGAAAAGCAGCAGCAAAAATATTTGTGCTGTTTATTTACTCATGATATCTATGAATGTATTTAAGCTATATATAATACACCCGAGTTCCTGCCTGTGGACTCACTGACCTTCTGGCAGACTAAAGCCCAGAGTCATGACTAATCATATTGACACCTGCTGATTGGATTTTCTCAACATTGTTAGCACCTTAGGTGACATAGATTCTAATCATACGTTGCATATTAAGCCCTGAAAGTGGGATGCTCACTCAGTGAGGTACCCTGTTTCATATTCTAGAAACATCTGCTTACTGTAAGTGGAGATAAAAGATCAGAAAGGTCTTTAACAAGTTCTTCTAGAACAATGGTTCTCAACCTGTGGCTCGTTACCTCCTCAGAGTGGCATATCAGATATTCACATTACAATTCATAACAGTAGCAAAATTACAGTGAAGAAGTAGGAAAAAAAATAATTCTGTGGTTGGAGGTCCCAACACGAGGAACTGTATTAAAGGGTTGCAGCGTTAGGAAGGTGGAGAACCATGTTTCCTTGGAGTGTGTACTTCCAGAACACATTCCAAACAGTATTTTATATTTCCTGAATTGTTCAACTATTTATTGATTTATAAAAATTCCAATCACAACACAAACAAGAAGCTATGAAGCCGTGAAGATGAACTGATGGTAACAGTGACTAGCTTACTTGCTTTCATATGTAGATTTATTTTTCTATTGCCAGAATAAAGAAGAGGTTTTTATATGTAGTTTAGAATTTATATATGCAGTACAAAATAAAGTATCTAATGTGTTACATAGTAAGTACTGATTCGCTATCAACATAGATTTCTGGACATTGTAACAACCATATTCAGCCTAGCAAGTCTCTAACCATTACTACAAAATACTCTTCTTTTAAGTACTTTATAATGTACATTTATTTTGAAATAAGTTTGGGGAACTCTGGTAAAATTAAAATTCTATGAGAAGATTGACAGTGCATAAGGCTTGGGTATTCGTGTGTGTGTGTGTGTGTGTGTGTGTGTGTGTGTGTGTGTGTGTGTGTGTGTGAAAGAGAGAGAGAAAGGGGGGAGGGAGAGGGAGAGAAGGAGGGTAGAGGGAGACAGCACATACTGGGATATGTACACTGTGTGAAGATGGAATGCTGTGATTGGTTTAATAAAAAGTGGAATGGTCAATAGCTAGGCAGGAGGTATAGGTGGGACTTCCAGATAGCGAGAGGAAGTAGGAAATATTCAAGGTGTGCAAGGGAGATACCAGAAGATGCAGAGCAAGCAGGATGTGCAGGAAGAAAGGTAAGAGCCATGAGCCACATGGCAGAATGTAGATTAATATAAATGGTCTAACTTAAGTTACAAGAACTACTTAGGTGCCAAGCTTAGGCTATATGCCAAGCTTTCATAATTAATAGGATGTCTCCGTGTCATTATTTGGGAGCTGGCAGGACAGGGAAAGACAATACAATCTGCTCCCTTTTATAGGTCAGGTCTCATTGGCCTGGCACTTTCAGGGTAGGTTGGGCTGCCTGGCCAGTTAGCGGGCCTGCCTGTCTACAACTCCCCCCAGGCCTGGAAGTATGTCAAACAGCCTAACTTCTTCTTATGCCTCCTCTTAGAAGTATTTTATATCTCTTCTAGCCTCAATGCTTGAAAATTCTTGCAAATTACTACTGGAAATGTAAAATTTAAAAGTTCCCAATGTTATAAACTTATAAAATATGTTTCTGAAATCAAGTTCTGGTTCTGCAGTGCATTAAAGCCTGACTACAGGCTATTCCTTTAAAATCTGCCCACAGGACACCAACTAGCTGCTTCAAACTGATTTTAATATGCATGGCTCTTACATATACTGTCAACTGAGGAACAGATGTAAGAGACACTTACCTGCTCTGCGAGGGACATATAAGGAAGCCTTTGTCCTAAACAGGATTCTGACGTCCCACAGTTCACTAGAGAATGGCTGTGTATTCAGGACAGCTGTCCCTGACAGCTAGGTACTGAAGATACTAAGTAAAGGTAGGGGGAAGGGAGTTAGCACAAATATGGTAGTAGAGAGACCCTGGGGACAAGACAGGCTTTCCCCCGTCATACACTGTCATGTACTTCAGAAAGGGGACAACTCTCTTTCTCCTGCCTGCCTCCTCTTAGAGAAACACAGCAGTCCAATTTTTTGTGTAGGTTGGTCTGAAATCACAAGAAAGGAAATCAAATACTGTCAATTGGCACTGAGGCTTTCCTTGTGTATTCCCCAAATGATTCTAGCAGGTTGTACTGGTGTACTTTCTCCAGTCCATCTCCAGCCACCTAGCCACACAGGCAAATCCTGGCATGACATGGGGGAGAGCTCTCAGGAACCAGCCTTAAATTTGTCTTGGTTTTGTTCCATCATCGGGTGGTCTACACCATTCCCTTTGGGGTGTCTGTCCTTTTGTCTCCGTCTCTTCCTACCTACTCAGATCATCACCAAGCTCGCAGTGCTGCATCAGATTGGACAATAGGGGAACTAAGAGGCCAGCCATCAATGGCAAAGCATAATGAAGACCCCAGGTTTCTCCCAGAGGAGGGTTTGCTCCGGTGCTCCTTACCTACGGCCCAGCCCTCTCCCCATCCCCTATGACTTCCTCAGTACCTGACCTCAGTCGTCAGTAACACAGAGGGCTTACTGTTTTCTAAGAAAACGAGTTCTGAAGCAAAACAAACAAACCTCTTTAATTTGTGACATACAAACTAAAATCTAGTCTTGCATTTCTCTGAACCATGAAACTTCAGAGAAATAAATTCTGAGAGAAAAAGGATTATTTACTGTAAAAGAAGTTTAGAAATGTACTCCCTTAAAAATCATTAACAAAGTTCCAAGATTTGGTGTAAAGTGTATGAGGAAGCCAGGAGAAATGCACAGAAATGAGTATCAGAAAAGGTTTATTATCTAGAAAAAAGTAAGTTTAGTTTTTTTGGTTTGTTTGTTTAGCATTATCAGTTTTGAAAACTCAATCTTAAAAATTTATTTCTGGTAACCAAGCATAATTATCATCTATACCATGGATTTTGGAGATGAGGTGCCTTTGACCACAGTGTTTCTTGACTAAATCTTGCTATTAGATCAAAATAGGGGGAAATGCATTTTAAATAATCCATACAGTCATTGCCTGTAAAGAGAAGACGTTTTAAAAAATAAACAAACAGAATTTCTGTCTTGGAAGTCACATTGTAGGCTGGGTTAATCTGGAATTTAGAGATCATTGCTTCTGCCTCCCAAATGCTGGAGTTAAAGGCATATACCACCAGTTTTTGACTGGACGGGTGAATCAATAACAGACCAGGGTATGAGATTACAGCCGGATTCAGTGTCCACAGTTCAATGACATATGCCTTATATATAAGAAAGTAATCTACTAGAAATCACTAAGAAAGTAATTTTTTCTACTACTTTGCTATTAAGCATGATTAGGTAAAAAGAGATTCACTATTCTACATGCATTCTAGGATGCAAACTCTGACAAAGACCACAGTGATAATAGAGAAAGTTGCTCTGAGAAGTTTAAAAACCATCTAATTCTTTACATTACATCTGTCAACTTATTATTCCACAGTGCTAGCAAGCACTCCTATTTATGAAGATGTTCTGTCTGGCTATGAAGAAAGCAATTGTTTCACGCTGCCTGAGCTCTGCAGTCCTATTCAGTTTACACGAACAATTTGCATCAACCTATGACTAGTGATACTGTCACTTAGTGGTGCCCCAGATAGCTATGACCTCATGGGCTCTTAATATTGAGGCTCTTATTTATTAATTAATGTCTCTGGAACATTCATGAATTCTATCTTTAATACAATGGTGTTTTATTTATTATCATTAATTAAAATTTAAAACCCAAATATCCTCAGGGTAAGTATAACAAATTATTCAGCAGGAAGGCTCATAAGACACAAACAAGGACAGAAACAACTGAATAATGGACGCATCAATGTCACCATGTAATATTAAATACAATCATTGGGAAAAATACAGCATAAAACTGTGCTTCGGTGGAAGCTTCCTGAGCTAAGAGAGTTGCCCAGTATGAGCACTGGTGCCAGTCAGCGGAGGTGACTGCTTTAGACTATCACTTAAAGATCCCTGAATCATAAACTATACTTGCGGTCACGTGGCGATAGTGCACACCTTTAATCCCAACACTCAGGAGACAGAGGCAGGTGGAGCTCTGTGAATCTGAGGTCAGCCTGGTCTACAAAGTGAGTTCCAGGACAGCCTGTTACACACAGAAACCCTGTCTTGAAAAACAAAACAAAACAAAAAGTCATTCTTGCTACAGACAAATTCAGCAGCACTGAACAGCATTCATCCTAAAGTAGAGCTGAATGGAGGCAGCAGGTTTGTTACTGTTCCTCCATCTGTAAAAGCCTACAATGAAGGCTAAAAGTAAGACATGAAGACACTTCTCCAAGTGAAAAGAAGCAGGGAGACCCTCCCTGACTGACCCCTTAAGTTGCTGACAACTGAGGCCAGCAATTCCAGTTGAACCACTCCATATAAGAGCAGGATGTGAGGCAGTGGCTTGCCCTCTGACTAAGATGGAACAACAGCACAGTTAGAAATCTGCCCCCCCCCTCCACTCCCAACCCAGAAGTGCAAGAGCAAAAGGGTATGTATGCGCACTGTGAGAACAGAGGGGTGCCACCTCCGCCTGCATTGGCTTCAGAATAATCAAACTCTCAAAGTGGTGTATAACCCTTTTGGATCATGTTGGTATCTTCAAATCACACTTATAAGTGAATAACTTGTCCCAAACTGCTCCAAAGTCTCTAGCAAGGATGCACCATCAGTATCTAGGATCACTTCTGTACATGTGAGTGATACTAAGTAGGAAAGGTGTCTGTTTCTAAAAGAAATAGCTTTAACGCTTTAATTCAAAAGAAATGAGTTGTTCCCTAGCTCTTACGACAGCCATGCAAAGACAAAAGAAGGAAGACTCAAAGATACTGCAAATGGAAGTGCACGGCAGAACTGGCCCAGGAGAGGAAACACGAGAAATGGGGCTCCAAGGCTGCCTCTGTGCAGAGAAAATGTCACTTCCAAGTCTCTCTTAATTTTGGTCCTTTAAATTAAAACCTGACTTACAGAAGAAAAGTTGTAAACTGTGACATAGTCCTCGTCTTAAAGTTAGCTCTAAGTTTATTCCAGTCTGTGTTATGTTATCACTGATCGGGGCTTTGATTAGCTAGTCATACCTCCATGAACAGAACCAACTATAGACCAAAAATATTCAGAAAAAACTGCATCTGTATTAAATACTCAGGCATTTTTCCTTGTCATTACTCCCTAAACAATAGAACACAGCAGTTATTTATACATTTCCCATTAGCTGTTGCAAGCATCTACTGGGGATTCCACTGCATGGAGAATGTGTTAGGTTATGCACAAGTACCACCATTTCATAGGGGTCATCAGATTTTCAGAGTCCCACTGGGGGTCCAGAAACTTCCCCTCTTACACCAAAGTACAGTTGTGTAACATGAGGGCCGGCTTGTTGGGGTTTCTGTCCCGCCCGGTACCCCACAGCCAGCAAGCCCCAAAGAAAATCACACAGAGGACTCCATAAGATTATAAACTGACTGGCCCATTAGCTAAGGCTACTTACTAGCTCTTGTAGCTAATATCAACCCATTATTCTTATCTATGTTAGCCATGTGGCTCAGTACCTTTTTCAGTGGGACAGATCACATCCTGTTTCTTGGTGGTCTGGACTGGACTGGGAGGAATGGGCTTCCTCCTTCCCAGAATTCTCCTGTTCTCATTGCCCCGCCTCTACTTCCTGTCTGGTTGACCAGCCTATACTTTCTGCCTGGCTAATAAGCATTTATTTAAAAGGTGATTGACAGAATACAGACAATTCTCCCGTACCACAGTTGTAATTAGACTTTAAATTACAATTATAAACTGAGATTCTATTTCCTTTTCAGATATTTTAATGTTCTGACCAAATCTTCCCAAATACCTGAAGATTCTTTCCAATGTAATAAACTAAATTTAAGAGCACAGGAGATCTTAAATTTTAGCAAACACAGCATTGAAACCATACTGAAAAGATCAATAGTTGTACTGCCATCATATCAACTTGATGCAAACTCAAGTCTTCAGAGAAGAGGGCGCTTCAATGAGAAAATGCATCTATAAATTCAGGCTGCAGGCAAGCCTGTAGGACATTTTCTTAATTAGTGATATATGGGGGGGGGGGTCCAGCGCATTGTGAATGGTACCATCCCTGGACTTGGTGGTGCTGGGTTCTATAAGAAAGCAGGCTGAAGAAGCTATGAGGAGCAAGCTAGTAAACAGCACCCCTCCATGGCCTCTGCATCAGCTCCTGCCTCCAGGGTCCTGGCCTCACTGCTTTTGATGATGAACTATTATATGGAACTGTGAATGAAATAAGTATCGCCTCTCCAACTTGCTTTTGGTCATGGTGTTTCATCACTGCAACAGTAACTCTGACTAAGACAGTCCAATATTTGTTTAACATTCCAAGTACACAGAGTAGGAAGCAGAAGAAGAGATGGCTGAGCATGAGGAAAAAGAAACCATTGCAAACACACCAGGACGGCTCAAATCACAGAGAAAGGAAAATAAGAGTTGGCGCAGATGTGGAAACTATAGCCCTCAAATGCTGCTGAGTATGATGGAGTGGACACTCTCGACAACAACTGCAGTCACCCCGTGATTTAGGACCTCTCGTCTGTGCAGTCCACTCTCCTGACTGTGGTAACAAAGCAGAGGGCACAGACACCTTTACTTGTTTACTTTATCTGATGACTCTGGGTAAAATGACAAGACAGATTAAATTTCTTAAAATAGCAAATTAAAAACAAAAAAGGGGGAGGGAGACAGTGAGCAGGCTAAGGGCATTTGCTGTAGCTGTGGGTGACACGAGGGTTCATAAGAGTAACTTCCACTTCCAGCAACACTTGAAACTTTCTACAAGGAAAACAACTGAAAATTGTCAGAAGGTGGCTGATAATTTCCCAGGGAGGAAAAGACCTTTTTCTAGAAAGAAAATAATTCTATCAGAATTTAGGGACTTTTTCTATGGAATTCTTAGATTGCTACAGTGTCTCCAGGATTCAGGAGGCCTGTTGGGATAAAGAAGATTCCTGCCTGCTCAAAACCAGCTGTTGTACAGCTGTTATGTCAATGACTCCCTCCCTAAAAGAGAGAGGTTCCCAGTACCTGCCATGAACCCAAACAATGTCTTCCCTGCTATAGACAAGAACCCGATTACCAGCTGCAGGGGAACTGTCAGAATCACACTTTCCAACAACTGTAAGAAAGCTATGAACAAAATCTTTCAAAGACTCCTTCGCTATGGGTGCTACTCACTGTGAACAACTATTCATACACACACAGGGACACACTCATACCCACTTTGCACATACTCACGAATACATACTGGCACAAACTTCTCTGCTGACTGAAGGAAATTCATAGACTTCTCTTGTCTATTACACTGACTAATTAGATATTCATTTGAATCTTAAGACATATAAACACTTTCTGATAAAACTGTACATATAAGCACTTTGAATTTTCTAGAATATACATGTTTTTAATAGTTCCCATCTTCCAGGATCTCAGTTCTCTTAGGTAAAATAACAAGTGATCGGGGCTGGAGAGATGGCTCAGAGGTTAAGAGCACTGACTGATCTTCCAGAGGTCCTGAGTTCAATTCCCAGCAGCCACATGGTGGCTCACAACCATCTGTAATGAGATCTGGTGCCTCTTCTGGTGTATATATGTTAACAGAACATTGTATGCATAATAAATAAATAAATCTTAAAAAATAACAAGTGATCTGATCATAACTTGGTCTGAACTCTATCACTACAGGGCAGAGGAGGTATCATATGCAGACTGTAACCTCTTACAGGACACTGAATTTAACTAGTACCCTCCAGAACTCATTTTCTAGATATAGAGAAATTACAGAAAAACATCATGTAAGGGAACATGTACAATAGAAAGAGAAAATGGTTTGGTGCCTTTTATTCAAACAGTGACATAGCAATTACAAATTACTAACAAACAGTAAAAATATTTTCTGAAGACACATCTTATGAAATAAACTGTGAAGAAAATGTTTCTAATGTATTTTCTTGTTCTCCATATTTTATTTCCTGTTTTCTGTGGGTCTGTAATTGTTTGCTGTAGACACAAAAACTCATCTGTCAGTCAGATAAAGAGAGGCTGAGAGAAAACTAAGAGTGAGGTACTCATCAGATGAGACGTGATGCTCGCAGTCAGCACAGCTGTGTGTGGGGTCAGAGAAACCCAGCATTAAGGAAGTCATTGTGACTGTGTGCTGCCGTCAGTCTGACAGGGTTAGCTGAGCCTCCCAATGCACTTCTTCCCATTGGGTGCGAAAGTGAAGAAAGAACGATTCTTATGCTAGAAAATTTTCCTAATGCTGTGACCCTTTAATACAGTTCCCCAAGTTGTGGTAATCAGTCATAAAATTATTTTGCTGCTACTTTACAACTGTAATTTTGCCACTGTTATGAATCTGCGTTGCTACAGAAGTGCAGGTATCTGACGCGTACCCCAGGTTAAGAACCGCTGTGCTGTGCTGGAGTAAGCGAAGCAATGACCTGTCACTGTTCCAACGTTGATATCACACACTAGCCACACGCACTTGGGAACACTTATATAAGTGTGTCTACTGAAAGACTGAAAACCATAAGAAACTTACTGTAAAGCTGACATCTTCAGAGTGTTGTGAGTCTAGATTTGTGTGTGAAGTGTAATTAGTATCCATGAGAATGCTAATTCTTACCTGACTCTCCTGGTCTAGCATACATTTAGTCCTGGAAAACCTGAGTGCAAATTAAGTAGGCATGCACATTAAACCTCCACAACTAGACTGCAAACCCCTCGAGGGCAGAATCACAATGCATTTGACTCCTGGTTCTTTGCTCCCTTTTACCCTTCTTCCCACTATTAGCCAGTTCTTCACAGCATCTGTGGTAGCACAGGCAATAAATATCCTCATGAAAACTCAAACAAGAGCTGCACCAGCTGATAGTCCTCCCTGAAGTACGTCAATAAAATCACCAGGGGCCATTTAGAGAGAAAGGGAAACGCCATGATTGCCATGGCAGACTGGGCCTCCCACAAGCCTCAGTGGGTGAGTTCCCATACTAAACATATAAGGTCTTCTTAAGAAGCTAGCAGCACCCCACATTTTCACAGAGTCTATACTGGTCCTTTGGACCATCTCAGTATGAATAGGCATTCACAAAGCACATATGGTTAGAAAATACAAAGATGGCAAGAGCTTCTAGTGGTCTCATTTGCTGCAACACACAAAGATATAAAGACTATTACTTAGGAGATACGGGGTGTCTTTTGCAGAGTTTTTTATTTTTTAAAAATTATTCTGTTTTTTCAAGACAGGGTTTCTCTGTGTTAACAGCCTTCGGTGTCCCAGAACTCATTTTGTTGACCAGGTTGGCCTTGAACTCACAGAGATCTGCCTGCCTCTGCCTCCCAAGTGCTGAGATTAAAGGTGTGTGCCACCACCACCTAGCCTACAGATTTCTTCTAATTTCTTACTGGGTAATGTTTTGAATTCAACTGGCATTCCTGTGATTTCATATTCTAGATTCATAGAAACTAAAGAAAGTTGTTAGAGAAAACCCCTAGACGAGGGGACACACATTGTAGAAAAAGAACACAGTTCAATGTCTCCTCTCTTTAAACAGGGGCATGCCAATTACAAATTACTGATAAATAATTAGTAAAAATGTTTTCTGAAGGCTCACCTTATCAAATAAGCTGTAAAGAAACCCCCAAGTTTTAGGATCTACTTAAGAATCCACCAAACTTCATTATTTTAGTAATGTTTGATGTATTTTAATTGGTGGTGATAATAGCAGGAATAATATTTACTGTTTACTCCATGTTTGAAACTGTTGCCTATAATTATTCAAGGTAAAGATTGTTACCCTTGTTTTCCATCGGCAAACTCCAGCTTCAGTGAATTCAAAGTGGAATATCCACTGCAGCTCTATCTTACATTGTTGAGGATAAGCCTTTAATATTAGCACTCAGGAGGCAGAGGCAGGCAGATCTCTATGACTTTGAGGCCAGCCTGGTCTACAAAGTGAGTTCCAGGACAGACAGGGCTGTTACACAATAGAGGGCATTTTTAAAGGTATTTAAATCCTTGGAAACAACCCAGCGATCCACCCTTCTCTTTGAGGAACATGCTGTGTGGTATGTATCTTCTCAAAACAAGTTACCTACGGAATCTCCCCTACTTAGTGCAACTAGAAGAACTAGAAGAACTTCTTTTCAGAAGTCTGTCTTCCCATATTTTACTGTATGGAAAGATTGGAACAAGTGTTAACACTCAAGATGTTAAGATGTAGCTGGAGAGATGTGCAACCATGAGGACCTGAGTTCAGAGCCCAGCATCCACATCACAAGTCAAGCATAGGCTCATGTCATGCTTGTGTCCTCAGTGCTGTGGGGTCTTTCTGGTTGTCAGCCTTGCCAAAAACAGAAGCTTTGGTATAAAGAAGATTGCCTCAAAGAAGGAAAGCAGAGACTGACAGAAGACACCACACATCCTCCGAGGCCCTGGGCCTCTGCCTGCACACAGAGTCAGTTGTACCTGCACACACACACACACACACACACACACACACACACACACACTATAATTTTGCATATGTGTATAAGAGTAAAGATTTGAGAAACTACGGGCTTTCAAAACATACCTATATCAGCAAATTATATACATGGTATCCAATGGATAAACTGCTGTAGAGAAAAACAATTCCACTAATGACAGTTTTCATGTATAAATAATGACTGATTGACTCATTAACCTTTGCATTCTTTTTCAAAACGGAAAAGACTCAGAAAATACCTAATGCCAGGCTGGAAAACAGGGTTCAACACTCTGCCAATTCCTACTGACTTATAATAGCTTCCAGAAAAGCAACACAACAAACTACTCCATTAAGGATTGGATCCTGAAGCCATCCTGGGTCAGTGTAAACAAGTTGTGATTAATAGTCATGCCTGCCATGATCACAGTATAGTGCTGCAAGGCCATTTATGTAATGCCAATTTACAAGGCAATCATTAATGATTTACTCTATACCATTAAAATCACCTCCCAAAGTCCTTAGGAATTTGAAGAAATTACATCTTATTTATGTTTTTGCATATGTGAGGGCACATATATGTCAGGGTACAAATGGAGGTTAGAAGAGAACTTTCAGGAGTTGGTTCTCCTTCTACCATATGGGTCCTAGAGATCAAACGAAAGTCATCAGATGTGGTGGCAAGCATCCTTAGCCACTAAGACCTCACTGGCCCCTAAGATGGAAAAAGACCAGTTAAACACTCAATGTGTGGCTACTGTCCCACCGTCCTACTGCACACATCTGTATGAGTGTCAGCCCACAGGACGCCACACCCCTCACTCCTCAGCTTGTAGGCCACTCACCAAATAGTTGTATTTGGATTATGCAGGAAGCAGTGGCTCCAACCCCCAGTTACGTCTAGATGTAAACTGCAAGCTACGAGTTATCTTTTTTTCTATCAGAAAAGTTAATTGGAAAGAGATTTCTTTAGGGCCTGGGACACAGTTAGTGTGGAACACTCCCTAGCATGTGTTCAATTCACAGCACTGAAAAAAAATTCCAGTTACCTAAAGAACACTAAAACACAGCATATTTAACTCAGTATCAATTTGTCTTCAAAATAATGTAAGTATTCATCATCCATTCAGGAGTTCTTTGTAGCATCTGTCACAGACACACTGGCAACACGGAATGAGAAGCAGCCACAGGCCTCCGTCAACACATTCACTGTGGATGCTGTGTGGCCACGTGGCAGGGAAGGCAAGCCTTTAGCCAGACAACCACGCACAGCGATCCAATGGAAACCACAGCCTTCTAGAAGAGGGTACTTGGGAGCAGCTGGACAAAGCCTTTGTTCAGGCAACTCTAAGGTCAGAAAAGGAAGGCAGTTGCGACTGTACAACACCATACTGCAGGCCATGAAGACTTCAAGTTAGGAAAGGAAGGTACTTGGCACATCTGGGGAAACAGACAACAGTAGCAACTTGTGGGAATTCACATATGTTTTTTTAAACAAAGAAGCAAATTACTGTCAGTAGGAACCAAAATCTGAATAAATACTAAAAACCAATGTAAGCCAAAGGCAAGTACATTTTGATAAAACATAAAAAGTTGTAGTCACTAAATCAAGTTGCTATTTTTTAATTCACTGTTTCAAATGAGAATAAAGGAGCCTTCAGTCAGCGCAGTGCCTGTGTGCTTGGGGAGGTGAATTGGAGCCACCTTCTGAATCCTGAGGAAAGCAGCAGAGGAAAAAGACATCACAGAATTAGTGACACTTCTCTGAGTATCTAATGAAATGAGGTTCAGAATTATAAAAGTAGCTATGTGTTCTAGAAGATTAACTTCTATTCTGAGTAACTGGCCTACTCTAAGGGAAAATAGTACCTTTGAGGTCCCATTTATAATGTTTCTAAAAGTAGAATATGTAATTTTGCTACAGGTTTTGTGACCTAGTTCCTCAAATATTACAAGCAATGAAGTTTGTCAACAGTTACGTATTTTAGTGTTTACCTAAAATTGTATTCACTTACAGATTTTTATCAAGAAAAACAAATATATTTTACCAGACAGCAAGCTTAATCTAGAAAAGAAATTCATGGCAGTAATGTAAAAATGCTAAAAATAAACCAGAAATCCCTGTTGTTCACCTAAAGAGACCATTTTCTACACAGCGAGAGACACAGCAGGTGCATCATGAAAAACAATGATAATTTCATTTCTGAGGTGCCAGGCCAAATACTGCACACGGGCAGAGGAGAAAAGATCAAGATAGTTTATAGTCAGTCGAACACGAATGAGCACATCCTCTCTGAAGCACTGCACCAGGCTCAGGACTCAAGAATGACACATTCATGAGCTACACCTGCGTCGCCAGGCCCTGTGGCAATGGCCTAAATTTGGTGAAGTAGGCTTGAGGGGCTGCTGTCTGCACAGAAAGCTTTATGATGGACAGTGCAGCACTGCTGGTAGTAACTGGGCACATGTGCTGGCAGTCACACAAAGTCCCAAGACAGAATAAAACAGTCTTTACAGAATACATTTTATTACCCAATGTTAATGTCTACTTCAGGGGAAAAAAAGCTGTCATGTCTTGTGAGCTGTCTTGCCTGTTTTAGAGAACTGGCCCACACTGGTAGGTAGGAACGACTCAGGAAGGCATCTGCTTCTGCATAGAAATGTTATTAAAAGAAAATCAATTTCTTCCTCTTCCATTAAATACATGTTGAATAAATATTTAAAGAACATTATTATTAGCTCCCAGATGACATGGTGTGGCCCATCCCTAAGCTCAGGAGCAATTGCAATGTTGCTCCAGTGTGACTAAGAACCAAACAGAGCTGTCAACCGTGGCACACTGCACAGCAGACCCCCAGGATAAGGGCTGTGTCAACTGTAGCACACTGCACAGCAGACCCCCAGGAAAAGGGATCAAGGGAGACTCCTCTTTAGGAGCTGCTGAGAGAGAAGGCAAGGAGGGAAACGCTCCTGATGAATCAACCTACTGCAGACTTCTGAGATCCTATAGATGGAATGCTATAAGACAAACACAAGCATTTAAAATGGCCATGAATCTACTATAGAGTCAAGATGCTAACACAAAAATTCCTGTACCCAAGTTCATGCTTTCTGACATTAAATGTGTTAACATCCTGAAAAAAGTAAATTTGAAAGCTCCAGAAGCCAAACAATATTCACAATGTGCAATTAGAAAACAAAAAGCCTCGTTTTACTTTTGTTCATCTAAAGGCCACTTTAGCCCCAAACACAGGCTGTTTTCTCAGTCTACAACCACAAACAGCAGCTAGTAACATTTGTGGGGTACAAACATCTGGAGGAATTCTTGGTGTACTTCTCAGATTGCACATAAATAAACCCACATGGAGGCTTCAGATGGGTTCCCCAAATATTGAACAACTCTGGCGAAGCAGGTTACAGTCCAAAGAGAAAACTACCAAAGACATCTTAGAAGCCCCTCCTTCCTGCAGTAAAGGAAGGGACTTACCTTCCTTTCCAGGGCTACCTCAAGTTTGATAATCTACACACATTTATAATGTAGGTAATTTCAGCATCCTCCCATAGTTACCATTTTTGTGTGAGGAGTCATCACGGACATCATTTATTATGCAATGATGACTCCAGTCCTTACCAGGTAGACACTTAAGACATTTCCACTACACTTTGAGGATGCTGTGCTGGGAACCCTGCCAAGTTTTTTTTTTTTTTGGATTTCCTCCCCCTACTGTCAGCAGGGTTGACTTAGACTAAACGACATGTAAATGAAATATGAATGAAATCATTTGAACTGTGGCCCTTCTGTAAACACTGCAATAGCAAAGAATTTTAGTGTTACTTCTATGCTATTTTGTGTATAGTCCCTTTCTTCTCCTCACGCTATCTTGGCCTTGGGGATGCTGTCGAGGTTGGGAAAACAGCATGACCTGTGGAGTACTTATCTTGGGAAACAACCACTCTCACAGAAGCTATCTGTCAGGAAACTGCAAAGTCCTTGAGATGGGCTGAATTTTTAATTGTCTAAACTACCAGCAAATACGTCAAAAGGAAAAGGGAAAAGGATACTCCATGTTAACCTCTGAAAACGTCTAGGAGTGTATTTTATAACTCTGGTTACAAGAATCTGTGTTTTGCTGCTGGAGAGCAGAGATTGCTGTAAACTGGAATCATCTAGCCTGTCTTCTAAGACGTAGAACTCAAGTTTTATTGGCTGCTTGCTATGATTCCCCAAACACAAAAGCCCAACCAATGCTACGGGGCTGATTTTTCAATTATTTTAAAAAATGTAATCTGTACCCCAAGCCTTATAGTAGAGCATAATTATAGATGCTTTTTTAAAGTTACATCATCAGAAGATCAATACTAGAATCAAGTTTGTTTAATGAAATATTTAAATACAAATCCACACATACATATATGAATGAATTGTATATTACATGTGTTCAATTCCTCCTCCACAGCTGCCAGTTTAGCAAATTATTGTGGTTCATTCAGAAACCGTAGCTGAGGCCCTCATTTCGAGTCCCCAGGATAGCACATCTTATATGCAAATGCACTCCCCAGAAGCTGCACTACACCACCACTTAGCTGGGCAAGCAAGGAAAGTAAGAGAACAAGACCAGATCGCCCCTCACAGGCTTTCTTCTTCACGATCAAGACATCTAAATTTAAACTGAGGGAAAGGATACTATCACACACATCCTTTTCAGTCAGGAAGAGAAAGTTAATATCTATAAAGCTTCAAACCACAGGAATTCAGAGATACTTCACATCAATTATTTAAGAAACAGCTAGTCTCTTACAGAGCAGAGAAAAAAGAGGGTTAGGTCACTTGACCAGAGTATAAACACTGTATGCTTCCTTCCTTTTCCTGCCAATAAAATGGCAGAGGCCTAATGAGTTCTCAAATAAAGCCAATCAATCATTTTAAGAATATTTCTATGGCCAAGAGCTATTTCTCAACAATGACGCATTTCTGTAACTGTTAAAGTTACCATCTTTTAAAAGTCCTTATTTCATACAACACGTATGGAACAAATATTTTTGTGATCAACACTAACAGTATGTAACAGTTTGCATACTCAGACAGCAGACTTAAATACAAACCTAAGAACTGGAAATTTCCTCTGTAAGGCTCCCCCTTTTCCAATGTTCCCTAAACAAAAGCCACTCAAAGACATTCTCAAATATTTCACTTTTCAGAGCCTTCATTTCAAATTGCTAAAAGAAAGTGTGACTATATAAGCTTTGTATCTAAATTCTTGATAATATTAATGTTCATGATTTTAAGGCGTGATTAGGGAATTATATTTTTGGTTTTTCAAGGAATTATAGATGTTTTAAAAATAACTATAACATAGTTACATAATCATACATTTTGTTAGCTTTCTTTTTATGCACAGTTTTCAAAACCATTCTTCCACCAAAAAGGCCACCATTTTTTGAAAAAAAAAAAAAGTTAGAAAAGAATTATATTGGCAAATTAGAAATTATTCAGAAAGAACCCAAGGATGTGCTTTCACTCAAAGAATTAATAATCAAATAATCAATCTTCATCAATGTCAAGGAACAGACAGCAAGATCTGAGACCTGTCACAGGAGATAACTCAAGGACATCCCACTCCCAAACTTTTCTATAGAGAACTACAAAGTAAATGTCAGTCTTTCAAGAACCCCAAAAGGTTCTGTCTCCAATGTTTAGATAAAGTCTAACAAGGTCTCTTATTTAACTCACAGCACTAACACAGCCTGCTTTTTTGCTTTGTGGGGGGAGTTCTAATAAAGTTCCTAGTGACCGTAGTATGTCAGTAACCTACAATGAGGTACACGAGGATCAACAGTCTCAGGGAGAGACCCTCAGCCACTTTACAGTAGATCAGATGTTCCACAGTCTTTGCAACCATGAGCTTTTCACTCATGATTCCTATTACTGGAAACTGCATTTAATATTTAAAAATATGTGTAACTTTTTTCTTGTGAGCTATTTTCTACTCTATTCTTGGCTCGTTGTCCTAAAGCCTTAACAATGAACAGCACTGAAAACAGTCCCGTGTGCAGTGGACTTGACCACACGCTAAAGACCCCAGGCTGAGCCTTGAAGCTGTTCCATTTCTGTGTTACATGAGCACTGCCTCTGCTTTTTGGGTTTCCTTCTCCCAGACAGGGCTTACTATGTCCTGCAGCCCAGTGTTCAGCTCTTGTCCTCCTTGCTCAGATGCCAGAGCTGACAGCACTACTCCCAGCTTAATGCTGCCTATCTGATCGTAATAGATAGTTCAGTACACCTTCCTTGAGTCCTACCAAGTTCTGGAAACAATGCTTGGGTTTCAATCCTGGCTTCATCACACAGCAGCAAGTTGCTTAAAAACCTCTTTTCAGTTTCCTTGCCTGTAAAATAGGGTAATGTTATCTCAGAGAACTGTAGGAAACTTAACATGTATAAACCACTTAGACTAGTGCTTGCTGGCCCAGCAATACCTGCTCACTGAATTATATGTATTTAATTGCTGAAAGTAATGTGAAGGAGATGTAGATCTGAAAAGGATCTGTAGCAAAAAGCTATGAAACGTTTACCATTTCCTTACCCTGTTAACAAGACATGGATGTGATTACAGCAACTGCATCACAGAGTCTCCCTTACGCCACTAAATTGACCACAGAGAACAATGGAATACCCAACTTTGTGACACAGAACACGAACACACACACACACACACACACACACACTTAAAAACACTTTAAAAGTCAGACGCCCACTCACTTCATTGAGAAGGCTAATTGTGTAAATCACATTACTACCCTGTCCAACAAAGAAGCCAGCAGCTACATGTTCCTATTTCCACTCTAACTAAATACAGTCCTCCACGACACTAGCCAAACGACAAGTGATCAACGGTCTCAGGCAACTAGTGACAGGGCTAGTCAGTATTTCTGAGTATTCACTGTGCTAGGTACTGATAAACCAGTCTGCCTCCATCTTGAAAGACATCAAGACAAACTAGGTCCACCCCTGTTTATGATTAAACCTGTTTCTCAAGGATTGAACACTATCCCACCTGTAACCTTAACTACAAATAATTCTGTACTACCTATTCCAGGAATAGCAATCATGTCTTTGTTTCAAAAGTTGTAATGGCCATCTTGTGACCTTAGTTTCAAAAGGTTATGACTACCTTGCTATGACCACCTTGCAAGAGGTGGTTGTAACTAACTGTTATGCTTATGTTCTGCTCCTGTAACCCCACCTATTTTGCCCACCAAATCCTCCAATTGGAAACCCCCAACTCCTGAGCTATAAAAAGCCTTGTTTCCCACACATCCAATGTTGACCTCCCGAACCCTGCCTTAGGGGAAAACAGCCCTTGTACAGGAATAAAAAAGCTTGCTTAATTAGTTGCTTGTTTTAATTTGAAGATGATAATTTAGGTTGGTGGTCTTTCTCTTCAAATCTCTGGATTAACAGTACTATGGTAGGCACAGGCAGGGTACAGAAAGGTAAGCATCTTTGTCCTTAAAGTGCATATGTACACTCTGTCTAATGGGCAAACAGCAATATTTACAATTGCTAGAATAAAGGTAGCTGTATTGAGAGCAATCGTTTGTGGTACCTACTCTGACTTCTAGAGCAATGAGCACCATCCTCATCCTTTATCAACTCCTGATCCTGCCTTCATCCTGCAGGCTGGACTTTGTTCATGCAGGCTTCCACAACAAGTGATGCTGTTACTGCTCTCTACATATATACCCCTGAACCAACAGAACCAGAGATGCCAATATCTGGGCAGAATGTTCGTTCTGTCCCTCGGGCGCTTTATACTGAGGGGAAAAACGATCCTGCCACTCTGGTGTTTTTCTTCTCTCTCCGAGGAGACAGCTCCAAGGAGACAGCCTTGACCGACTGTCTCTGTTGGATTACAGTTCACAACATATGACGTACTAAGTGACTGATGCCTGGTCACACTATAGACAAACTAACACTGCAAAGGAGGAGAGGCACATTTTAGGCAGAAAGGAAAGAATAGACTACAAGGAGGAAAGAGAAATAAAAAAAAGAAAAGAAAGAAAAGCAGAACAGCAAAGGGCAAGATTTGTGGACAAGCAGGGAAACCGCAGGACATGAGACAGGACTATAACCCCAAATGCCTAAACCTGAATGCTTCCCTGGCAGGGAGCCTAGTCCTATTAGCCAGTGAATGAAGACCAGTCATTGTCAAGCAAAACAGCAGATAATGAGGCTTTCAAAAAGAAAACCTAGAGAAATGATGCAAGGTATATAATAACAGAAAGAAGTCTCCTGGAGGTTAAAGGTGGTAAGAACAACATAAGAGAATTGATTTAAGAGACTTGGAGGAAAATAATTGGCTCCAATCACTGATAGGCTCTACCCAGCACAGTGGCATCTAAATATGTTGCTGCCAAATTAATGAGGAAGAAAATGAGATCACTTTATATTAGTAACAAACAAAGCCGGACACACAACAAAACTTTAAAGGACTGGCAGAAGAAACAGTGAAGACTGGCTATAAGGGACCAGTGATATCATACCTAACTTTCCACTGAAAACTACAACATTCTGTGACCATCACTATCACCAATAATCTGGCTCTTTGAACACACACACATACACACACACACACACACACACACACACACACAGAGAGAGAGAGAGAGAGAGAGACAGAGAGACAGAGAGACAGAGAGACAGAGAGACAGAGAGACAGAGAGACAGAGAAGGCAGGCACAAAGGCATGGGAAGATGCCATCGTCTCCAGACCTTTGCCAATGATTAGGAAAGGCCCCAGAGGGAGCGTAATCCATTTTACTGGCCCACAAATATAAGATCTGGGATTCTGTACTACCAAAGTAGGCAGAAATAGATGACCCCATGGTTAGTGGCCCATACCTTTAACCCCAGCACTTGGGGGGCAGAGGCAGGTGGATATCTGTGAGTTCAAGAACAGACTGGTCTACAGAGTGAGGATAGTCATGACTACACAGAGAAATCCTGTCTCAAAAAAATTGAAAGGAAAAAAAAAGAAGTAAGGAAAGAAGGAAAGAAAGGAAGGAAAGGAGAGAGGGAGGGAGGAAGGGATGGAAGGAAGGGAAGGAAGGAAAGAAGGAAGGAAGGACGAGTGAGCTAAGAAGGGCTCTCACCTAGCCTCACTCACTATACTTGAAATTCAGACTTTACTAAGAAGAGGTAAATACACCAAACTTTAACTGAGACCTTAATAGGGCCACACACCAGAAGAGAGGATATCAGAAGAAGCTAAATTTGGCCACATGTCATGTATCAGTCACAGATGTATGCACTTGAGACTGTGTCTCTAACTGCTAGGTGAGAATATAAGACCCTACCTGGAGAAATAGACTGTTATTCAGATTTTCTATAATTTTTCATCAAAATCCAAGGAAAAACAAACAGATAATTAAAAGAAGAACATAGAAACGTTTCATAACAACAAGTAATGCACCCAAGAAAACATGAGCTCATCATGAGAAACTGAACCCACATGTGCTTTAGGACTGCACATACAAAACTGAGTAACTGGGTACTGGAAAGAGAAGATAAATGAACCATAAGACAGATTGGCAGAAAATATCCAAATTGACATGGGGTGGGGGGGAGAGACAATGAAAACAGTGAAAGGACCCAATATTCATATAACGCAAGTCTAAAGGGGAAAGAAGACTTAATATACTTAGTATTACTTAATGTAGGCCTATAAACGTGGCACTCAGCTGAGACAGGTGGCTCATGGATTTAAGTCTACCTAAAGCTACACAAAAAGACTGTCTCAAAAACTAAAGGAGAGCACACACTAGGAAAATTTCCAAGTGACAAAAGGTAGCAAGCCACAGGCAAACTCAAGGAAGGTATCTACAAACTGCCAAATAACTACCAGAAACAGCGCTACACAGATCATAAAGCCTGAAAACAAAAGACAAATAATAATCTCAAAGGCAGCAAAGAGAAACACTAGCCACAAAAGGGATGAGAGGCACACAGGCAGGCCACATGCATTAGGACTACGCTGAGGGTACTCTGTTACAGAGCCTAAATTTAAAGATGAAAGAAGATGCACTGTTTGCCAGACACAGAGGAGACTTGTACAATACAACCAACACTGAAAGGACTTCTTTAAGTGAAAGCAAAATCACCCATGTGCAAATGTAGCAAAACATAGAAAAAAAAATGAAGATCCCAGAGTATAATTGCTGGAATAATTTAAGTACTGACTTTCTAAACAACAGCATCACTGCTATTGCCACTGTTACTATTATTTCAACAACAACGTCTTTGGGTTTAAAATAAAGCAAAGAATTAAAGAGGAATAGACTGGACTAAGATGTAGTAAAGTCCTTCGATTATCTAGGATTGAAGACAGTAACTTTAGCCCAGTCCCAGTAAGGCAAAGAACATGGTCATCTTCGGAGTAAGCAGTGAAGACAGTAAGAGGATTGAACTGATGATAGACACACTAGAGAACGAAAAGTACTTTACACACACAAAAAAAGCAAGAAATAGGAAGGACTGACGGTGGGAGTGGAAAACCAACCCAGAGAAGGCGCTAGTAGTTATCACACTAGAACAGAGAGAGCCCACTGGGTGATGATATTCAGATTTATTTCAAGGCCAAAGAAAGTTGTAGAGGCCAAGGATAAAAGTGGAAAGATGGCAAAGGCTGTAAGTAGACTGCTCCAACAGGAAAATGGAACACCCATGAATGCATTCTCAGCCAATAACCCAGTCTCACAGGCACAAGACAAGGTCTGAGGATTGAGAGAGCATACAGTCAATAAAACCTGGAAACTGTAATGTACTTCTTTCAACTGAATGTTGAGGGGGGAGTCAATAGCAAGCTACAGAGTGTGAACCCCAAAATCACAAAGCAAAAAAATCTGTATATTTACAGATAAAATAGATTACACATGATTAATAAATTTGACTTAGTTGATATTTATGGTACATCATACCCAGGTTCCAAAAACTACAAAGCAGGTAGACCTCAACAAATGATCATTCTGTGAAATCATAGGACAAATGGCTCCAGGTAATAACAGCATTAAACATGGTGTCAAAAACAAAACATAGATAGAAAGTTGCCAATGTTAAAATGCTATGTAACACATTTCTAGGTAACTCATAGGTCAACAGAAACATCAGTGTGGAAATCTTAAAGCATACTGACTTATTTTTTGAAATTTAAATACACTTTGATTAAAGAATAATAAAAAGAATAGAGACTGAACTTGTGTGATCTAGCTAAATTTGTATTTAGAGAGAGATTTCCTACATAAACAAATGTATGTACTAAAATGGGACTGGCTGGTAATGAATGACTGACTAAGAATAACAAGGTAAATTCTGTTAAAGGAGAAGGGAAAAGATCAAACAGAAACTAGCAGAAAATGAACTTTAAATTGGCTTCCTGAAATCACCAAGATAAGGAAACACAAGTTACTAGTAAGCAATAGATTTTAAGAGCAGGAGTCATCAAAATGACCAGAATACTGAAAAAAATTCAAGGTGAGGTGGAATTGAGGTGAACGGTCAGAACCCTGAAAAAGCAAAACCTGATACACTAAGAGACCTGCATATGCTGAAGAAACAGGACAGTAATCTCCAGAGAAAACCCCAGATGGCCCTTCCGCTGAATTTCTTGGAACATTTACAGATGAAATAAAATCAATACCCACAAATTCTTCCAAAAAAAAATCAGAAACATTTCCCAGATCACCTTATGAGGTAAATATAACCTTGACACTTCGATCTCCCAAAGATTTTTCATAAGACATTAAAACTGATAATCAACCTTTTCCATGAACAAAGTTGTAAACATTTGATGTGATGGATGTGAGGCTGAAGAGATGGCTCAGCAGTTAAGAGCACTTTGCCAGGTTCCGTTCCCAGCTATCAGATTCATAACTATCAGTACATCCAGTTCCAGGGGATCCAATGTCTTCTTGTAACCTCAAGTACATACACACACACATAAAACAAATAAATCTGAAAATAAAGTATTTTTAAAGAGAATACAGCTAGTCATGGTGGCACATGTCTCTCTAATACCAGCACCCAGGAGGCTGAACCAAGGAGATCGAGTCTGGGCTATTCAGACACTTTGGAGATCTGGTCTAAAACAAAAAACCAAAGGGAAGTGAGAAGAGAGAAGGCATAGTGAAATGGCCAGAATCATCTGGAAGCCTAGAAAATTTTTTTTAATTATGAAATTGGTACCCTCTCCATCAATGACTCAATAAATTAGCTTGTCTTTTGGCACAGTAACTACATTCCTAAGAACTTTATTTTAAGGATTACTCACAAGACAGGAGACATGTTTGGGAACAGCCCTTATACTACCGCTTCCCACAGCTTTTAAATTCCTGCTGTGATCTCAACGTGTCCTGAAGAGCCAAGGATAGGAACTCCATCCACTAATGGGGCACTGGGAGAAGTGGGGACTTCAAAAAGGGACTAGGTCCTCTCCCCACTCCTTCCATTCTCCTCCTCTTCCTCAGCATGCATGTGTTCTCTAGTCTTACAGCCACAGGAAATGGAACAAAGTGAGGTTTGCGAATATACAATCAGTTAAAAAAAACTGGCATCTATTAGAATCAGTTTAAAATTACAGTATGGTTCAATCCTTATTGGTATGGATGATGTTTATAAAATATGACTGCATGAAAAAAGAGTATTTCTAAGACAATATTTACTTCTCTATTAAAGAAATTAAACATATCATAAGAACATTTTGTCTAGACATAGTGAAGTGTTGCCTAAATTAAGCACTAAATTGAAATATAATGCCAAACTTCAACAGTTTTCTTCACCAGGAAGAACATTTTCTCCTCAAAAGCTAGTCATTACAAAAAGAAAATCCAGTCATGGAATACTGCCTAGAGAAGAGAGACCACACAAAAATGCTAGTAGGCTTGACTCAGTCAACAGACAGTCCACATTGTAGATAAGAGACTATATAGCATGAAGATAGAAGAAAAAGGCTCGGTAGCACTTAGCTCTTCACATGTCAACCTATGTGCTACATACATGAAGCATTCCAACAGGCAACCATACAGGAAGAGTTCTACCATGTAACAAATGTGAACATAAGACTCAAGGTGCCAACATACTTAAAATAAGCTCCAAGTCCAGCAATTAGCGATGCAGCAGGCTGCTCAAAAATCAAGTCAACCCTGCCCAGCGGTGTTGACTCACATTTAATCCCAGCACTTGGGAGGCAGAGGCAGGCGGATCTGTGTGAGTTCGAGGCCAGCCTGGTCTACAAGAGCTAGTTCCAGGACAGGCTCCAAAGCTACAGAGAAACCTGTCCTCGAAAAACAACAACAAAAACTCATGCCAACCCCAAAGTCACCAAGCATGCTGCACAACACAGAATTCATCTCAACTCTAAACAACAGCAGTGATCCGAAGCGCGGTCTGGGAAGGAATCAGGTGTCAGAAGGAAAAGTGCCCGAGGAGCTCAGCAGTATCTGCCCGGGTAGGGAAGGCACAGAAAGTCCATTTTGATGCCATCAGACCCAAATTCCCATCGAGACTCAGTGCTCCTAGCTATGAGACCTCAAGTTTCTTGTCCTCTCTGATCCCAGGGTGTAAGAAAGTAGCACGAACTCTGTTGATAATCCCACTGCAAGTTTGGAGGACGAAGAGGCAGAAGAGCAACAGACAGTGAGGTTTTCTAAGGCCACACTACAACTCAAAATGACTAGCAGTCTCCTCCAGATGTGATCCCTACTTTCAACACTGTCTCCCCAGCCTCCTTACTCCCTGCCATTGGAGCAGGATGCTGAAAGACCCAGTTAGTAACCTCCCTCCACTTCCTGCATCGTGATGGTCAACCCTACTCTCTTCTAGTACTGAGTGAGAGTCCCCAGGCACTGACAGCCCAGGTCCCTCCCCTCTTCCAGAGACTGTAGTTCCTTAAGCAGTGTCCTTGCTGCAAAGGCAAACCCTAAGTTCTTTCATTACATGTTATCTCTGGTGGTCTTTTCCAGGTGGGCACAAACAATTTCTCTACGAATGTCTATGCCGTGTCTCTGTAAATGATACGCTACCATGAAAATACTAAGAATCCTCTCAGTAAACAACAAGTATCCAACAGCTTAAGATTGTTATGAGATCAAGGGAAAGTAACAGCTACATAGATAGGATGGGCTCAAATTTGTGATTGTCCTGCCTCAGCCTCCCTTTGGCTGGGATGACATGTTAAGAGCTGTCCTAAGGCAAAATGAAAACCCTAGCTCACAAAGAGGCATAGATCAGGAGCAGAGCACATCACTTACTAGCTCACAAAGTCACCATAGTCTCCATGCTGTTACCAACTTTATCTTAGAAGTCAGCTATCTAATGCAATTGTTAGTAAAATTTCATTTTTCCTGACAGTCTATATTTCTGCAAACTAGTTTTGCCTTTTGCTTCTGATGAGTCAAAATTCACTGGAGTTCTTTGCAGAGAAGGCCTTTTAGCATACAGGCTCTTGGAATGTTCTCTCTACAGCACTGGATTCTTCAGAGCAGTAAGACTTTCTCACTTTGGATTCAAAGTCTTTGAAAGTAAAGCTCTGCGTCATTCAAACACTAAGTCAACAGCAGTTCTATTAACTAGATGCCGTAGTGATCAGTCACAAAACCCTCTGAGCAGCTGCACTTCATAGTGCACCTACTGGCCTCCTCATCCAAGAGTTCCTATACTTTCCTCAGCAAACTCCATTCACAGTTAATCTAGAGAGCAGAGAGGAAGGAAGGTGGAAAGCTTACCTACACTGTGGGGCAGAAGATATCCAGATGGACAGCAAGTTCTAATCGTTTTAGCCTCAGACCTTGACTGACTTGCCTCACTTCACTTTATAAAGCAGTGATCCAAAACGGGCAGAAAGCTCAGGGCCTCACATTTGCATACAGAAGTTGGCAATTACAGAGTCTGCAGCAAACTCGGAACACAAGTGACAGCATTCAAATGTTGGCTGTAAGCCATCAAAACTCAGCTAGACAAGCTTGTGGCCCACATTATAATCACAGCACTAAGACTGAGGCAGGAGGATTACTACTGTAAAGCCAGCCAGGGCAACATAGCCAGTACTTGACTCAAAAAGTCAAAACAACGAAAGTACATGACATCCTATTTTATTCAAGCAGCAACTCAAAAGGATCGCACTGGCTGTTTCAAAACACAACCTTCACTAAGTGGGGGGAAAATCACCAATCTAGGGTGCCTGACTGCATTATTATGAATTGAGGTCACTTCAATTTCTTCTCCCAAAGAAAAGAACTTGATAGCCCAGTGGCAGTGGTACACCTTTGATCCCAACACTTACGGGGCAGAGGTAGGCTTCCGTGACTTGGTGGCACCCTGTTCTACAGTGAGTTCCAGGACAGTCAAGGAGACAGAGAAACCCTGTCTCGAGACCCTCCCCTCTTTAAAATGAACCTGAAAACCAAAGCACATGTGCTCCACATTATGAAGACTAGAAGGGCCAACACCATTTATCACTAATGTAAGGACATCCAAGCTTTAATATTTAACAGTGTGCTTTCCACATTCAAAGTGCTAGTCACAGCAGACAATAAACTTCTGATCTACTAGTAGGTGTAGAATGCTTTTCCTTTTCTCTAGGCAACAAACTGTACCACTCCATGAGTCAGAAAGTTTTAAACACCAATCTGATTTAGAAATCAAGGAAGACATAACAATCTAAGACACTTGTCCCCACACCTGACCAAGTAAAAGCACAAGCTCCAAAGACATGATTTAGAGAAAGAAAAGTCCACTTGGACCTAGAATGAACCAAAATCCATTTCAACTCAAAAGCTGGGAATCAGTCAAGTAAACCCCGAGAGAAGCACTCCACAGAGAGATGCTGCTCACTGCGCTATCATCAAGTCACGCTGTGGACTCGCGAGCTGTACTCATTTGACTCCTGGGCTTGAGTCGCTTTCACCTTCAATCGAAAAAATCACTATATGTGGCAGGAGAAAGAAAACAATAAAGGAACCGTAAGCAGGAGAGAGTCTGACATTTTATCTCAGATACTTTTCCCATAGTCAATTCTGTTCTCAGGATCTTGTTCTAGGCATGGCTCCTCCTCACAGTCATTTCACTTTAACTTAGGAAACTGATCAAAGTTCACAGTGAAGGAAAACTTATTTTAGTTATTTCCTGACCACTAGAGGGCTCCAAAAATATTTCTTTCGTGAATAAAAGAAATAAAACAAGCATTACAATTAAATTATTCTATTAAACACATGAAAAGTACTGACAAAACTGTCATGGTATCTTTGTCCCCAAACTACAATCTGTTGATCAGTAACTGTCATCAACCTAGCAAGCAGTTAGATTCAGTCTGAGATCACTGTCCTCATACAATTTCTTTTGCAGATAGTTTCTTTTTCTTTCTGCTTTTGAGACAGGGTCTCATTGTAGCCTTCATAGGCCTAAAACTCACTATGTAGACCAGGCTGGCCTCGAACTCATAGGATCTGCCTGGCCTCACCTCCAGACCACTGCACTAAGGGCAGCGCCTGCCACACCCAGCTCACTGATGGTTTGCAGATAGTTTTTGATGTAACAGATGTCATAAAGTAATAAAGTATAATTCTAGTTCAAAGTCCTAAGTAGTCTTGCAAGTGAAGAAACATTTTTACGTACATGTGCATACGTGCTGAGACATTTCCCAGTCCAGAGTGAGGTTATCACCTTCACCTGATCCCTTCCCCATTCCTCTCTTCACAGTAAATGTCTTTTTGTGGGGCAGCTCACGTCACTACATAAACATAAATAATGGCTAATGCTCAAGGAAGACCACAAACTGAACTTAGTTTTTAAAAACATAAGGGGAATTACCATTTAAATAAGATGCAGTCTAATGAAATTCTGTTCCAATATTTTCAGCTTTTTTTCCCACAGAGAGGTTGCTACACTAAGATATTAGTAAACTACTCCCAACTTTATCATTATTGACAAGAAAAAACAGCATTTCCTGTAAATACACTTGTTTCTAGAACGTGCACGTGTGCACACGCAGTATGTGTGTGTGTACTCCAGAATGGTGATTCCTTGCAAATTATTTTATGGAAGGTGCAACAAATGTACTCATTAAAGAGGCACTTTGTTCTTCTAAATTTGGATTATAAAAATGTTTCTATAGTAAAACAAAAACGTACTTAATATTTAAAAGCAAATTTTAAATGACAATTCTATTTACAAAATCTGAACTGGTGTTAATATATGGGTTGCAAAATGAGTCACAATGATAGCCATAAGAAGACTACCCAATTGTCAATTGATTTAGCAATTATCATCTGTCTGGAAGGAATTACTGCAGATGAAACAGAGCAGGGGTTCTAACATGGGGGCTCCACCACACTTCCTGGGCAGGATGTACCTAGGGCTGACAGCACCATTAAGATGTAAAGGAACAGAAGAACATTTGTTTCTTGTAGCACTGAGAAGCTGTCAACACTTGAAAGGTTCACATTACAGCACCTAATAGAAAGGCGATGCTGCACTGGCAAGTTTCAAGTTCAGAGCTCTGTGACAGCTCCTGTCCTAGTCAATTTAGAGTAAGTTTGCAAGGAAATGTTACTTTGTGGGAGTATCTGTGGGAGTAAAGAGATGGCTTTCAAATTGAAAAGTGGTAAACTGTCCTCACTTTAAGTCACTAATGCAAACTCAAATTGTCAGTTATTGGCATGGGGAGTTTAACTATGAAACACTAAATCAACAACTTCAAGCCAGTATTTAATATCACATACATACATACATACATACATACATACCAGTTGGGGAGGCTAGGAACTTTCAATCAAAGACACTTCTGAGGGAAAAGTAAAAATGAAGTAATGTAAGATGGAGGTTTAAAAGGTCTTCACAATCATATCTCCAGCAAGACGAACGGGAGACACAAAACCCATTTAGAGCCTGGAAGTCTGCACAGCGGCAGGCTACCTCTGAAGAGCATCATCAGGCATGCTATGTTTATTACATAATACTGCTTTGCCCTTGCATATCACCTTTAATCAGGGATCTTAAAGCACCACTGAGTCATCAGGGCCTTAACACACAATCTCGAACAGACAAGTAGTTATAGTTTGTAATTGCAGCTATTAATAAAACCATGCCCCTACTTCAGTCCCCCAGTCCCAACACAGCTTCCAACCTTCAAAGAAAGCGTTCCCCCAAATCACCTCAATGTGTGCCAGATGCTGTACGCCCCGCTTTTTTTTTTTTTTTTTAAGTCACTGGGCCTAAAGAAAGTAGTGGCACTGCTTTAACGACACAAATCTATTTCATTACAACTTCTCTGACAGAATAAATGGCACTCAGGTGGGTGTAGCCAGCACTGTGTTGATGATGTAAAATGGAGGCTTTACAAAGAGCAGATCTTTGCCGGAGGCTATGAGCCCACAGATCACTCATCCAACAGGGGAAATAGCATTTGCAGTTCGGTGCAGAGACCTCTCCAGGCAACTTTGAGAACAGTGTAAAGGGAACCGTGGCAGCCACTCTAGCAGGCAAGAGACCATTGACTTCCCTCCGTGCACGTCAAGAAGGAAGAACAGCTAAAAGGACAGAGCCGGAGTTTAAAGACTCCCGGAAGCGAAGGCTGAGTGCGGTGAGGCCGCCCAGGAGACAGACCCAGTGGTTCCTTTGCACTAGAATAGGGTATTAGGTGGAAAATCAAACAAACAAAAAGTCTTTAAGCCAAGGTCAAAATACAGTTTAGGGTCCCTTTTCTTTTAAAGACGTGTAAAAGAGGTCTCCCCACCCCCATAGAAATATTTGACATTTTAAAAATGTAATCATTAGCAAAGTTCAATTTTGGTTTTGCACTTAATACACATACATTTAAATGTCAACTTGACATAAGTGGGCATGATTACATTAACTTCAATTCTTTCATGAACAGGATTATTCACCTCCCTGTTAAATGCCCTGGGGACTGCAAAGTGTCATTCCACACTCCCACAAACCCACCCCTCAGCACCGAAGGGCTACAAAGTAACTGTCGGTCAGCACACTCACACCCCTAACCTTTAGAAACTGAAGGGGAAAGCCTCAATAAACAAGAACACTTTGTTTCCAGTTCTCGACGCCCAGTGATCCAGGCTCCAGAAGCATGTTTCATTGGCTTAAACAAACAAACAAACAAAAAAAACCCTAAAATGCAACCCTGCTAAATATCTGTTACCAAGAAACCTTGGGATATCTATATAAAAAGGGGTCCTTTATGCGATCAGCCTGAACTCGAAAAACATCCTAAATAGCTCGGGTGGCCAGACTGTTCGGCCAGAGCTTTCTAAGGGCTCACTGCAAGACTTTCCCAAAGAGGTGCTCCTCGGTCCCTGAAACGTAGCAGGTGTGCACCACTGCCCCAATGATTGTGTCTGTCACTGAGCGAGATCGCCTCCTCCTGCCCTAGACATCCAGCACGGCGCCCGTCCCCGGCTCTGCCCACACTGGCCCTGATATTTCCCCGAGACGTTTAAATCCAAGCCTAAAGAGCCTTCTAGCAACCGGAGACGAATTTCCTTCGCTACCAGCTGCATTTCCCTGCCTCCGGCGACTTAGAAAACAACCGAGCCAGTGACTCCCTGTGGTTTAAAAAAAAAAAAAAAAAAAAAAAAAAAAAAAAAAAAAAAAAAGCAAAACCACACCAAAACCCAATGTTTCCTAAAAATAATAATAAATAAAAAATAAAAAAATGAGGGGGAGGGGGCCAGAAGTGCCAACTTCTCCAAGCTAAGCGGGGTGGCTTTGACACCAGTGCCGTAAAACCCCCACCCCCGACCTCAGGAACTTCGCCCCGACGCCGGTGTCGTTTTCGGATTAAATCAGATTCGAAACCACAATGCAATCCGAACGTCAGAACTTATCGTTCACTTACCATATCCGCCGGGACATGACTGGACATCTTGCCTTTTGAGAGTGGCCCAGAGGTTTACGCAGAAAACAAACAAAAAAAAAAAAAAAAACAAACAAGAAAAAAAAGAGCAGAAGTGCTGGAGCTACGGGAAATCAAGACCCTTCACAGTTCTGATCGGTCTGTCGCTGAGCTTTTCCAAAAAGGAGGGGAAAACAAAAAAAAAAAAACAACAAAAAGTAGAAGTTACGTGGGAGTCCAAGAGGTTCTGGGACGAGAGGCGCGAGGGGAGTCGATCGTCAGCAGCAGTGGCAGCGCCGGGACCCGCCGCGCCAGGTGGACCGAGCCGAGTGACACACGGACATGGAGCGGGGTGGGAGGGGGTTAAATGCGCCGTCCTCCTTCCCGGGCCCAGGCGGTGATTCACACGCGCTCGCGACTCAGGTCCTCATTAAAGCCCGGCGACGAAGTGTACAGATAACTATGTGGCTACACATCGAGCGCCGGGTTGAGGGCGGCCGGGGCCGCCGAGAGGCTCAGCGCGCGCCGCGGGGCCGCACAACCGGGCCGCGCGCAGCCGCGCTCAAGGGCATCGACTTCGCCGGCAGCCGAGCCGAGCCGAGCCGAACCGGGCCGAGTCGAGCCGAGCGCAGCGCCGGGGGGCTCAGGCCGCGGGCGCCTCAGCGCAGCTGCGCGGCTGGGGCTGCATCGCGTCCGGGCTCTGGCCGCCTCCGCTCTGCTGCCTTCCGCGGCGTCTTCCGGGGGCTCCTCCCTCAGCTAGGGAACAGCTCCCTCTCAGAGCCCTGACTCTCCGCCTCCTCCTCCACTTCTCAATCCCACACGCCCTGGCCTCCTCCTGTCATCGCCTCAGCCCAACATGGCGGCTGTGTAGGCTGCCGGAGCCCAAGAGCCGACTTGGGAATAGCGCCCCCACCCTGTACCCCCCTCCCTGTCCGCTCCCGTTTCCTTCGTCACAACGGAGCCCTCTCCGAGCATCATGGGAAATGTAGTTCGTGCAGGTGAGGGGAAGGGGCCGCAAGGGCGTCCCCGCTCGCATCGACGCCACGCCCCCGCATAGCAACAGTTGCTAGGATAGGATAGCTCCCTTGTTTCGCCTTAGCTTCGCAGCTCTGCCCAGGAGTTAGGCTCTACCAGTGTCCTGAAAAGCTATGATCATGGGACTTTTTGGAGGAAAACAACTTGCACGGAGAGAATCCCTCGCGCACGACGTAGACACAGTTAAAATAGGACACTCCTTGGTGCAGGAGCATGCGTTTTAATTGTTGCAAGTTCTCCACATCCTGCAGTCTCAAACCATTTTTATTGAGTGAGTGAATCTTTAGATCTCCTCAACATGACAGTTTGAAGATCTGAAGAAATCATCGATTTACAATCAGGCCATGAAAGTTCAATAGAAACAAGGCTCTCATGAAGCAGAGGCAATGTTTGAACACATTTCCCGAAGACCCAGGGCCATAAAGTTACAATCTAATCCAAATGACCAGAAACTGTATTGGGCACAATAATGCTACAATGCGCGATCTGTAGCAAAGTCTACGTGTGGATTCACCCACTTGCCAGCCTACCCCCTGTTTAACCCAGTGATGTAATTGTCTTATGAGTTTAAAACAGCACGATATAATGCTGGTGTTGGGAAATTTAGGCAAAAAACATGTCTACCAGGGATATAGGATTAGGATAGAGAAACCACAGGTATCCAGTTGATCCTTATTCATATCTCAGGCCTTTTGGAAGGGCAGTCTCAACGTGATACCTCCTCTCCCACCTCCAGCCGTGTGACCTCACCTGTGAAGCAGCCTTGCCTACCTTCCAGGGCTCAAGTCTGAGTGCCGTTGAAGATGAGTTCGTTCACGCACGGCACATATGTCATTTTGTAAATAACAGCACATCTTCTGACGCGAACTGTTGCTACTCATTCTCTCTCTCCGCAGGTACTCCTGGGCCACTGAGAGCTCAACCAGGAGCTATGCGGTCCCTATCCTCAGGGAGCTCTTTGTCTGGGAGCCTGTGTCATCCCCATAACCATCTCCTCAGTCAGGTTTTTCCTCATCGGACGGGAACTCACAGGACACAAGAGTACCTGCCTGTCCCTTGAGTGGCCCCGCCGAAGACATTTCGTGTACTTCTAGGGGCCTGTGTCACAGAAATACAGACCCACCGGGGCTTCCGTACTTTCGCTGTTTCAGCATTTGTGGGTTCCATGATTTGCCACAGCCTCTTTTAATATGGTCTCTCTTTCTCTGTGGTTAAAAACCATAGGACCCTTCTCCACCATGTAAAGACCCTCGCCAAAGTTAATTCCCCATTTCACACCTATTTTTTTCCGTAGTTTCCCTGAGCATAGATCTGTCAGACCTAAGCGCTATTGAAAGGCAAGAGGCAGAAGGTGGCAGAACAAAGCAAAGCCCTCCACCAGCCCCATTTCCAGGGATATAATGACCCCTACTTTGAGCCCAAGACTGGCATTTCTGCTATAGGATGCTGTTTGCCACTGCCCCTTCTATATAAGGCCACATCCTTCCAAAGTGAACTCACTGAGCCTGGTTGCATTTCTAATTACTCAAGTATTGTTACCAGCAAAACTTATAGAAACCTTTCTCACCATAATTAAGGCATGAAAGACTGTGCTGTCTTTACTGTTGGCACCCAGGCTGTAGAGAACAAAGGGAGACCCTGCCGAGAGGAGCCTGACCGTCCACAGCAGGGAAGGGTAACATGGTCTGCGTGAGAATCTATTGTCAGCATCACTAGGGAGGAAGTGAATGACACAGCATTTTTGACATGGAAATCTAACCTCACAAGAAATCAAAGAGCTAACTCTGCCACAAATGAGTTGCGTGGCCTTTGCTGATCTGCTCTGTCTTTTCGAACCTCTGCCGGGGAGCCTCATCTCCAAGGGCCCTCCTAAGAATCTGTGATGACACCGTGGTCTGTCAAAAATAGCACTCTCGAGTTTGTAGAGATGAAAGGGCTTTCTGGAGGGGCACGGGGATGAAGAAAATGTCAGAAAATGAGGCGATGACAATGGCCACAGCTGGGTACGGTGAGAGCAGCCTGCAATCCCAGCACTTCAGAGACCTAGGCAAGAGGATTGCCTTGAGTTTGAGGCCAGACTGGGCTGCATATTAATAACAGGACAATCAGGGTTACATAACAAGACCTTGTCTCAAACAAAACAAAACAAAACAAAAATTTGCAAAACTGGGAACATTCTAGAAACTACTGAACTGGGCACTTTAGAAGTTCTTTTTAAAGCTTTTAAATTTCGTGTGTGTGTGTGTGTGTGTGTGTGTGTGTGTGTGTGTGGTGTGTGTGTGTGTGTGTGTTTGTGTGTGCGTGCCATGTGCATATGGCTGCCCTTGGAGGCTGTTTAAGGGCATCAGACCCTCTGAAAAAGTTACAGGCAGCTGTGATCCACCTTATGTGGGTGCTGGGACCTGGGTCTGGGTTCTTTGCAAGAGCAGCCAGTTAACCATGGAGACATCTCTCTTGCCCTAGAAGGTTTTTGTTTCGTTTTGTTTTTTTGTGTGATTGAAACAAGGTCTCCGTGTAGCCCTGGCTGTCCTAGAACTTGCTCTGTAGTCTAGGTTGGCTTTGAACTTAGTTTTTCTTGTTTTTTTTTTTGTTGTTGTTGTTTTGTTTTGTTTTGTTTTGTTTTTCAAGACAGAGTTTCTATGTGTAACAGCCTGGCTGTCCTGAAACTTGCTCTTGTAGACCAGGCTGGCCTCGAACTCACAGAGATCCATCTGCCTCTGCCTCACAAGTGCTTGGGATTAAAGACATGCGCCACCACTGTCCAGCCAAAGTCAGTTTTCAATAGCAGCAATATACACATAAAAACACCTGACCACCATCACCACCTTAGTCGTGCAGCTCTGTGACGTTGCGTCCATTCATTGTGGAGGACTCATTCCCGCCACCCCTCTCCTCTTTCCTCTTCATCTCCATACTCAGTAGTCAATAACTCCCCTACCCCACTCCCTACTTTCTCTTTAGATGATGGTTTTCAACTCTATTTCAGTGCCTCCTGTGAAGGGAAAGAGTGCTTTTGTGAATGACCTCTTTCCTTAGGCATAGTATCTTGCAGGTTCATCCACGTTGTACTCTGTGAAAAGTTTCCCCTCATCGTTATGGATAAGCTATATTGCATTGTGTGCTCATCTATGGACAGACCCTCTCACCATTGAGATTTAACACTCTCGAAGTCATATCTCAATAAAAACCGTTTCCACAAAGTCAGCCCCGGCTGCCATGTAGGGTCTAAAGCAAGTCTTATCCCAGAGCCACTCTTGGTCTTCCCAAGGAAACCGGATGAAAGTGAGGCTGGAGACCAGGGTGGAGAAGGAAGTCCGGAAGGCCTTACAAGTAGGCTGCAAAATTAGCATAGGAGAAAAACCTGCCAGCCAGGGCCGCCTAGAAATGGCAGGAGCCACTGGCACAGTCACAGAGACACTGCAGGGCGTCTGAAGGTGACCTGTGGCTCATGATCTACTAAGCTGCACGTGCCTGGGTGGAGATTTGAGATCATTGAGCAGACATGCGATGCGTGAAGCAATACGCGGAGCTCAGCGAACAGAGCGCTCACGGAAAAGCTTGTGCTGGGTAAATGGTCCACAAAGCCTCTGCTGTGTGGCATGGGAGCTCTAGCCCATCTTCCAGTGCAGCTGCTGTGTTTCTAAGCGGCTCTGCTCCAGTCAGCGCCATCCTCTGCCACGGTCCTAACAATCTGCCCCAGCTTGTGTGACCATCAGTTTATCTCTCTGGTCGCTTTCTTGTTCTAAGACACAAAGGCCTGGAACCTTTCCGGACACGCCCACCAGACCCAGATAGCCACCTGGATCTAAAGAATGACTTAACTTAGATTGGGAGACAGTTCAGTCAGGAAAGCATCCCTGGGACCTGGGTTAGACCACCTGCACTCACAGAACCCTGGGGCAGGGGAGAAAGAAAGACAGACCCTCTAGCCAGCCACTGTAGTCAATGGGTTGGTGTGGGAGAATTGTCTGTATTCTGTCAATCATGTTTTAAATAAATGCTGACTGGCCAGCAGGAAGTATAGGCAGGTCAACCAGACAGGAAGTAGAGGCGGGGCGATGAGAACAGGAGTATTCTGGGAAGACGGAAGCTCTTTCTGCAGTCCTGCCCAGACCACCTAAGAAGCAGGTTGTGATCTGCCCCGCTGAAAAAGGTACCGAGCCATGAGGCTAACATAGATAAGAATAATGGGTTGATATAAGTTATAAGAGTTAGCAAGAAGCCTGAGCTAATGGGCCAATCAGTTTATCATTAATATAGACCTCTGTGTGATTTTCTTTGGGGCTTACCAGCTGCAGGAACCAGGCAGGACAGAAACCTCAACAAAGCCAGCCCTCATGTTACAATGGGTGATCTCTGGATTTGGAGATTCTATCTCAAAACCTAAAGAGGAGGGTAAGGAGATTGCTCAGTATGGAAAAGCATTTCCCACAAAGCCCAGGGGCCCAAGTTCAGAGTCTCAGAACCCATGGATAGTCACTTAAGGGTCTGTAGGAGACTCAGCTTGGAAGCTCACTAGCCAGCTAGCCTGAGTTATATAAGCTGGAAGAGACCATCTAAAATAGTGCTTCTCTGTGACCCTTTAATCCAGTTTCGCATATTGTGATGTCCCCCAACCATAAAATTGTTTTCCTTGCTACTTCATCACTGTATTTTTACTACCATTACGAATCATAATGTAAATATCTGTGTTTTCCAATGGCCTTAGGTGACCCCCCAAATAGTCCCAACACACAGGTTGGGAACGGTTGATAGTTCAACAAGGTGGAAAGATGAACACTGGCTAGAAAAGATCTGATGGCCACACACAGGCAAGGGCATGCAGGCACCAACATCACAAGAATATGCATATATACTCACACACTTGTATATCACACATGCACACATACACGCAGACACATGCACACAAATCATGTATATGCACATACACACACACTCTCCATATCACATGCGTGAATATAAACTCTTGAGTCACACGTGGGTACACACACATACACATATACTTCCATGTCATGCACGTACAGACACAAAACACACATATACACTCACATCACACACACACATATTTAAAAAGGTGTAGAGTGGTTAAAGAAAACCCCTGTGGTATCCACAGACATATGCTTGCATATGCAAATAAAACAAACATAGAATTAAGGGGCAAATGAACCACGTCCTCCTGCAAAGTGTTTCTTATGTAGTCATCTCATGATGTTGTTCACTGTCTTTTACAAAAGGTTCGGACAATAAGACAAGCCCCCAAGATGCAGAGAAAGGCTTCCACAGTGCCTGGGGGTGAGGGGATCCAGTGGACATATCATGTACTATGGGGTTGGGAGGATCTGGGCTTGGAATATGGCCTGGGCCACCTCTATCTGAGTTTGCTCAACGCGATCCAGTCTACAGGTGCCCAGAACCTAGCACAGACCAAGATTTAAGTCTCCTCACTGAGTCGAGCCAGCCTAAGAGTCACTCCAAATATTTAAGTGTAAAGCCATCTCATGCTTATGCAATGACCTAAGACATAGAGACAAAAGATTCCATGGGCCGGGCGGTGGTGGCTCAGGCGCGCCTTTAATCCCAGCACTCGGGAAGCAGAGGCAGGCGGATCTCTGAGTTCGAGGCCAGCCTGGTCTACAAGAGCTAGTTCCAGGACAGGCTCTAGAAACTACAGGGAAACCCTGTCTCGAAAAACCAAAAAAAAAAAAAAAAAAAAAAAAAAAAATTCCATGGGTTTGGAAGCCTCTCTCCATGCCACTATGAGCACCCAGCTTATCAGGACAGTCCCCACCTCACTCAAAACCTTTTGATACCCCCCATTCCTCTCAGAGAGTGACCCCCAAGCAGCTCATTTGAATCACTGTCCCTCGTGGTCGCCTCCCTGCTCTAGCCTTTCCTAACCCCAGTGTAAACCCCAACTCCTAATGGCCACTTCCCCTGCTCGCACCACTTGCAGGACCCCTTGAGACTTGGCACAGGCTTTCTCTTCCTGGCCTGCCATCTGTTCACTCATCCTCCTCATGCCTGAATGTCAGGCACCTCAAGGGTGCTTGGCCTTGTTTCCCTTGCCCTTCCAAGTGCCACTGCTTACTCCTCTGGTGGCGTCCATGCCCTCATGACATTGTGCTCGAATTTTCACCTGGTCTGTATCTCCTACTGGATCTCAGGAAAGGACAGTAGGCCCAGGGACTTGGCTGGTATCAGGAAGAGGTCAATGTCTTGTCTTTAGATACTGAGGAGGGAAGAGCGATGGGACTTGATTCTCCTTGGACCGCTGAGCTGCGGCCACGGGTACCTTTACAAACACATAATGGTTTAAACTGGGTGGTCCAAGAACCCAGAACTAGAAGAGGATTGCTTGTGTTTTGTCCTATTCCAATGCCCTGCAATGCGTTTCTTCCTGACATGACCCCACCTTTGTCTACACGGTGGGGTCACCGGAACAGCAGTGCCTGCTAGGGAAGGAAGCTTAGCAGTGACATCATCTCCATCTTTTTCTTTACAACAAATGAGGAAATGACGACTTCTTGAGAAGCAGTCACATTTTCTTGGCGAGTTTTAAGGCACCTGAAAATGTGTTGCCTCTAAGATATCCCGAGAAGCAGAGATAGAGGAACTCCTTTGGTGTTATGGATTTGTTGAGTTATTACATAGCTTTATAAAAATCATGACAAATATGTCCCCAAGTATAGAATTTACTACCAAATTAGTATCATAAGACACGACGGTCATTATTCATGGTTTACACTGTCATAAGCAATCATCCCACAATTATAAGGCTATTTCATGAAAGCATGTTAATGCCAAAAGTAGTAAAACTCTCAAGACATTTTCAGACTCTGTATAAGCAATATACCCCCTTCAGTGTAGGCAAACAAATTCTCCTTAAGACTAAGCTTGTAATTAGTTTCTTTTGGGCCCCAATAAACTCTATCCCGGCCATGGTATGTAGTTTTGTGTTTTATTTCTATGTTTTTGTTGATAAAATTATTATCTGTCATTATTCCACCCATTCAAATTCTGTTCTTCTGCAGTCACCAAGGGGGACACCAAGTTCTAAGTTTCCATAACCCCAGTGCTTGAGAAGCTGAGATAGGAGGGTTACAAGTTTGAGGCCAGCTTGAGCTCAAATCAATATGTAAGTAAATAAAGCTACTGAAATTATATTGACATTTAAAAGAGCTGCATTGAGAATTGTGGTACATTTCTCCAAACCCAGCTTACTCTTGAAGGTTTTCCATTGGCAAGGGGTCATGGCAGTTGGAAGACGGCTATAGTCAAAGAGTGGCCTCTCTGTTGCCGCTGACTCAGTTCCCCAGTCAGGCCGTGCTGGGCAAGGCCCACGTGTATGTGTGGATATCATGACCATGCTTCCTAGACTGAATAACCCAGTTAGCATGCACCTTCTCCAGCTCACTGACAGGAACATCAGCTCAGAACCGATCCTCATCAGCTCACGGGGCAGTGATACAAAGAGCTGATCACCCTCTAGTCTGGCTGCCGGGAATCTGCCTATCAGATTACGTGCTCATCTTTTCTGAAAGATTCAGCGATGATTAATTGATCAGGATGTCAACCTTTGACTTGGTGCCACAGAGAAGAAAGAACCTGAAATGAACTTAAAGGAGAGAGAGAGAGAGAGAGAGAGAGAGAGAGAGAGAGAGAGAGAGAGAGAGAGAGAGAGAGAGAGAGAGAATATCCTAAGAGTGTATGCCTGCCTTTCAAAACATGGTTGACATTTACTAGATGCGGAAGCTGGGTAACTTACTTGTTTTCCTCATCAATCAATGATTTAAAAAAATATTAAAATAGATCATTTCTTCAAAACATACAAATTTGAGTCTGGAGAGATGGCTCAGAGGCTAAGGGCCTGACTGCTTTTTCAGAGGACCCAGGTTCCATTCCCAGCACCCACATAAATGTTTAATAAGTTACTGTTAGAATCGTCTTAATGAAGCAAGCTGCTGCTTTTTACATGCGCTAAGACCCCAGCCGAGCCAGCCCCTCACACTGTGTTTTTACCCACTCCTTCAAGCCCAGCACAGTTCTACCCATGCTGTCTGCCTTCCCTTGTAGAGATCAATAAGAATGTATTATGAGAAGATTAGCTCAGGGCTAAAGCAGTGAGCAAACAAGGTTGGGAACGTACATTCAAACTGAAAGCCCCATAGATGCCCACTTCACAGAGGACAGAATCAAGTCAGGGATTCGGAGCATGTGCTTGGCCATTGGCATCCACTCTTACATGTTGTAGTTCATTGGGAACCTTCCCCTCTACTCACTTTAGAGATCTGCTCTGTTTCAGAAACTTTTCCCAACAAACCAGCCTTCCTCTCTCTTACAACTGCCTGCTTTCTTTCTCTCCTGGCTCTTCCACTGAGAGTTGACTGTAGAATGCATAATTCAACCAAGGAAATGGTAGAGGAATAGGGAACACGATTGATAAATATACCAGCAAAGTGGGCAAGCTGGCTCAACCCCACACAAACTAGGGGACTCCTCCCTAGAATGGAAACACATTGCAATTGTCTTTTAAAAAAAATACAAACACAGCCGGACGGTGGTGGCGCACGCCTTTAATCCCAGTACTCGGGAGGCAGAGGCAGGTGGATCTTTGTGAGTTTGAGGCCAGCCTGGTCTACAAGAGTTAGTTCCAGGACAGGCTCCAAAGCTACAGAGAAGCCCTGTCTCAAAAAGAAAAAAAAACAGACTAACTTACTTCTGGATGCTCTCCTCCGCTCTTGTTCCTATCCTTAACATCAAGAATCTCTCAATCAGCCACCCTCCATATCCCAGGTTTTCACATTCATGGAGCCAACCAAATATTCATTGAAAAATATTTGAAAAATAACGCAGAGTTGCATTTGCACACTCCCCCCCCAACCCCGTGTTGTCTGATTCCCTAAGTACCACAGAACATCTACTTGGGCAGTAGCTCTACCATGTGAGGTCTTACATATAAATAACAGATGACTTAAAGTACATGAGAAGAAGTGTGTAGCTTGCGAGACAATACTGTGAGATTCTATAGAGGTACGGGAGCATCTGAGGGTTTGGGCATCCGTGGTGATTCTGTAACCACTCACGATGAAACACCTTGCATTCTTCTGGGACTCAAAGCTCTGCACAGTGGCATACAGGAGGGATCACCCTGAAACCCACATGCATGGTGTCCCCGGGAACAGTGCAACAGCCAAGGTCAAAGCCATGCTTTGAGGCTCTACCCATGAGCCCCAAATGCCAAGGAGCATCTGACTTCTCACTTAGCTCATGAGCTAAGATGCTCAACTGCCAAATACCAAGGACGTCTTTCCTATTTTGTCACCCTTGGATCATTGCCCTGAGTTCTTGACATCATGGGCCGCTCCCTCACCTGTGAATGAGCTCTGGAGTCGGAATGGATTCCAGCTTTGCCACTCACTGGCCCCATGGACACATTTACTGAATCTAGGTGAAATGTGAGCGTCTAGGCTGTAAAATATGGCCACCAATCGACTCTGTTTTATAGGGCTGCTGTGAGGGCCAAAAGAAGTGGGTTGGAAGGCATTCAGCACGGTGCAGGAGAGATAAATGTTAAATCATCACAGTGATTATCTTTTTAAGAATGACATGGGGTTTAAATGAGGGCCCCCTTTTCTTGTTTTTTAGATCACCTCTTCCTCCCTTCTCCTTCATTTTCATTAATGTCTATAACTGTGCTTGACCCTTGGATGTGGATGTTCTCCATCCATGTGGCTAACCCTGAATGTGGATGTTCTCCATCCATGTGGCTAATTGTCCACTCTTCCCATTCCATCCATCCCTTCCTCCCTCCCTCCCTTCTTTTCTCCTCTTTTTGCCAGTCTGAACATCTTCCACTCCACAAGCTGCCAATATCTCATTGACACTGTCTGATTTCACGACTCAGGCATAGCCTAGCCCCCTGGGCTTCAGCCAGACACCCTGGCTTCCTACTAGACCTTTTATGAGGTTGTCTGGCTGGAATCCCAAAGCCAACACATTGCAAAGCAAAGCAGCCCACATTTATCCTAAGCCTCCCTCTCTACCTTGTTGTTCAACTTCCGTTTCCTTAGCATTTTCCCATGGCTCAACTCCAGCACCCACATCCTACCCAGTCTGTCTCTTGATATATCCGATGCTGACCAATTGCATTTCAGACCTATCTTTTCATCCTTAATTTCTTTTCTCACCATTTTTTTTTCTGGGATCGATCACCACCTATAATGTGCTCCTGTGTACCCAGGCTCATATTATCTAGTTAAGTCTGGGTGTCAGAGGTCCCAGGTACCAGACAGAATGGTCACTAATTTGTGGCAAAGTGTTGAACATAAGGCAATGTAGTTTTCACATAGAAAACGTTTTCAATTTACACAGCTTCTCTTTATTTAAAAAGATTTTTCCTTTTTTGATTTGTGTGTGTATATGTGTGTACATGTTCATGTGTATATATGTGTATAAGTGTGTGTGCACATGTGTATGGAAGTCACAGTCCTGGGTGTGGGTTCCCAGGAACAACATCTACTTGAAAGTTCTCTCTCTCTCTCTCTCTCTCTCTCTCTCTCTCTCTCTCTCTCTCTCTCTCTCTCTCTCTCTCTGTCTCTCTGGAACTCAATAGGTAGGCTATGCTTGCTGACCAGTGAGTCACAGGATCCCCATATCTCTTCCTTGCATTGCTGGGATTGCAAGTATTGGCCATAGCACTAACCTTTCATATGGGTTCTGAGGTTTGAACTCAGATTCTCCTGCTTGCAAGGCAAGAATATAATAACTGAGACACACACACAGACAGATGCACGCACACACACACACGCACACACACACACACACACACACACACACACACACAACCCTTCCTTCCTGTCTTTATAATGTTAAAATAATTGCTTTTGAAGCTTTGACCCATCCACAGTCCATCAGAGATGGGAGAAGGGTTCATAGCCCCAAGGCCTGACCTTCCAGGGGAGCTAGTGGAAGTTAATGGTTGCCAGAGAAAGCGAAGACTTTTTCTTCAGTGGTGTAGCTGCTGGTTAGTTGCAATAAAGAACTCCTTACCTATGTTCACACAAGAAACCCTGATTAACCTCAGTGGGACACACACACACACACACACACACACAAACACACACACACACAGAGAGAGAGAGAGAGAGAGAGAGAGAGACATAGACACCCACACATATACACATACACATATGTAAGCACACACACAGTCACACATATACACACATAGCTGGATGGTGGTGGCGCATGCCTTTAATCCCAGCATTTGGGAGGCAGAGGCAGGTGGATCTCTGAGTTCGAGGCCAGCCTGGTCTATAGAGTGAGTGCCAAGGCAGGCCCCAAAGCTACACAGAGAAACCCTGTCTCAAAAAAAAACCCCAAAAAACCAAAAACATATACACACGCAAACACACAGACACACACACACAGAGACACATAAACACAGATAAACATACATATATATTGACACAAACACATACACACACATACACACAAATACAGACACAGACACACACATGTACATACAGACACACATGTAGACACACACATATACACACAGACACACACAGACATACAAAAAGACACATATATACTCACAGATACACACACAGACACACACACATATACACACACGAGAGTAGAAGACACATTGGGAAAAAGAGGTTCAGTGGGAGTGGGAAGGAGACAAGAGAGGGCAATGGGGAAGTGAATCTGATTAAAATATAGACGTATATATGTATGGCATTATTATAGATTTTCTTGAGCCTACATATAAATACACATATTGCACAGAATACAAGAATATTATCTGACAGATGTCCATCATCCTGTGGGCCAAATGATCTATATGAAGGACCCCAGTCCCAATTCACGGCTGCCTCCTCTCTGTTGATCTGACTTCAAAAGCTTGCGACCTTTCACATCTGCAAATTCCACAGCCCATTGCAAACACTGTACTCGTCGCTGGTCCTACCCAGGATTGGATGTCCCTGGCCAGCTTGGTGGTCTGCATGTGGCTCACATCCATGATAGCAGCCTCTCCCCCAGTGATCTGACAAATGCTATTATGCAATTTGTTTTTTATCTGAAAGGACATTGGTTCAGCATCAATGACACATTTTAGAGTTATAACAGAGTGAAAAACAGCCAGTTCCTCAGTGCTTCCAAACTCAAATCAGAAACTTTGCAGCAAAATGAATGGGCTTAGAAGGTGTAATAGTATAGGCTGGAGAGATGGATCAGTAATTAAGAGCACTGGCTGCTCTTCCAGAGGTCCTGAATTCAAATCCCACCAACCACATGGTGATTCACACCCATCTGTATGGGTTCTGATGCCTTCTTCTGGGATAAGCGTGTACATGCAGATGAAACATTAAAATAAAATATATAATTTAAAAAAGGTGGAGATGTGATGATAAACAAAATCAGCCAGTCTCAGAAAGAAAAAAAAACTGACTGCTCTCCCTCATATTTAGATCCTAGCCTATAAGGTAACCATGTGAAAGAATCTAAAAGCCCAACTTTGCTGTCAAGGTTTAAGTAATAGTAACTGTTCAGGAGACACTGCAAACTGGATTGTTAAACAGATAAGATAAGAAAGTGTTAAAAATTGGTTGAGTTTGTTTTGTGTGTGTGTGTTCTTTGTTTTTTTTTTTATTTCGCCCATCTTTTGAGAGTCTCCTGACGTCGTCCTTTAAGAAAGCATTCCTTCATTGCATTCGTTGCATTGTCTCGGGGAAGCAGGAAAAACAGAAGTGGGGAGGGGTGGGGTGGAGGATAAGGTTGTAGAGGTGCAAGGGTGGGGATGGGCTTGGAATGGGGTGTGGGTGGGAGGTTGCTGTTTGTGACTGAGGATCAAAGGTGACCTCTGCCCCTGGAGGAGGCACAGCCTAGCACTTTCAAAGTTCTGCAGAGACTTGGGAGGTTTTTCTCCAAAGGCTCCTTTCTATGTTGTTTTCTCTATTGTCACCTGTCTGACCCCAATTGTACACTCAAGTGACATTAAAGTACAAAGAGCAGTGTACTTTAGTGGGGTGCTCATGGAAGAGATGGCAGCATTGTGGCTGGGTGTTTCTCTGTTGTTTTTAAATTTAATTATATATACGGGCGGGTTTGTGTACATGTTTATATGATCACCAAAGCCAGAGACATCGAATTCCCCTGGAATTGGAGTTACAGGCAATTGTGTGGCATCAGACATGGGCATTGGGAGACAAACTCGGGTCCTATGCTACACCGTAGGCTGTCTTGAGGAACCATCTCTCTAGTCCCTGCTGTTGTTTGATCTTTTTTATTATTTCATTTTTACTCTGTCTAGGGGTTTTGTCTCTGTGCATATCTGTGTACCATGTGTGTAGTTGGTGTCCACAGAGTTTCTGAGAGGGTCTTGGATCCCCTGAAACTGGACTTACAAACTGCTGTGAGCTGCCATGTGGGTGCTGGGAATCAGGCCTAAGTCCTCTGCATAAGCAGCCAGTGCTCAAGACCATAGAGCCACCTTTTCCAACCCTGTTATTTTAAAAGCCAAGAGGCACATGTCACCATTCAGGGAACCCACGCTCAGCAGTGCTACAACAGACCAGAAGTCACAGAGGCTTAGATTTACCTCGAAACTGAAACACACAGGTTCAAAACCAACCTCTGACTTAGGAGTAAAGGTTCTTTATTGTTCATAGACCATTCAACATGAGGGGTTTCCCTATAACACTAGAGCAATTTGCACAAGGCTATATTAGGTAGCATCCTATGCTGATCAGAAGATGTAAAACTTTAGCCCCAGGCATTTCCACTCTCCATAGTTAACATTTAACAAATTATCCTCTCCTAGCTCAGATCACACTTCACCCCAGAAACTTCAGGGTGCAGCATTGAATCCAAGTTGAACACTAACAGAAATGGAAGATAGTGAGGAGAGATACATTCAGGCATGAAGGCTTCAGAAGAATAAGTCAACTGAGGAGAACAGCACCCAACATGAGGTAAAAGGACATGGGTCCCCACGCCGGCCTTGTCTCTCCTCTGAGGACCCAAGGGCAGATGCTGACTCTCTCCATCAGTCTTCTGGTCCTCAGCTCCCATGTTTCAGATTACTTCTGAACTGCTTAGTTACCTCCTTCAAGAGAAATTACACCCATTCCAAGGGCAAGGATGGGAACCAATGCTTGAGCCCTGTGCATACCTCCCATTCCTCCTGCAGCTTCGGAGGCTTCAGCAAAAAGGAAAGAGCCTAGAACAGAGCTTCTCAGCTATTGGGTCACAACCCCTTTGAGGGATCAAATGGTCCTTTCATAGGGATTGCTTATCAGATATCCTGCATATCAAATATTAATGTAGGTGGGTCTTCTATCTATTTGTTGCTTTCATTGGTTAATTAATAAAGAAAACTGCTTGGCCTGATAGGTCAGAACATAGGTAGGTGGGGAAGACAGAACAGAATGCTGGGAGGAAGAAGGCAGTGAGACAGTCGCCATGAAGCCAGCCACCAGGTCAGACATGCTGAATCTTTCCCCGTAAGCCACCACCTTGTGGTGCTACACAGATTATTAGAAATGGGTTAAGCAAGATGTGAGAGTTAGCCAGTAAGAGGCCAGGCAGTGTTTAAATGAATACAATTTGTGTGTTGTTATTTCAGGTGTAAAGCTAACCATGTGGGATCCGGACGGGATGAAAAGCAGGCCTGCTCGCCTCTTCACTACAAAATATTCACATTATGATTCATAACAGTAGCAAAATTATAGCTATGCAGTAGCAACAAAATAATTTGATATTTGGGGGTCACTGCACCATGAGGAACTGTATTAAAGAGTTGCAGCATTAGGAAGGTTGAGAACTGTAGGTCTCCTTCATCAAGGATCTTTGGCCACCTGTCCACGAGGGAAGGGGAAGCAGAGGTGGGGAACAGGGCTCAGACGGCTTGCCCTTTCTGCGAGACAGTTTTCAGTGTTACAGCTCAGGTTTCTTCCAGAGTGAGGAGAATGTATAGGATGGGAACAGTTGCTGGGGTTTCACCTAATTTGCCTTTGACAGCATGGTCCTACCATATAGCTGGTGCACAATACCTACCTATCATATGGGCAGCGTAGGGAGAATGTCCGCAGGGATCTGTGTCAAAGGTCTCACCTGAGATAGGTCAGGCCTCCAAGCTTAGGGACCCTATCCAGATAGGGAAGGAGTCCTAGTAGAAAGGGTGTCCAATGTCCTCCATTGTGTGAGCTGTCTGGACATGGTGGACTGTAACCATAAATGCAGGGTGCTCCAACAGAGGACCACTGGCCTAGACTGTGCCCTGCAAACCTTCTTGAATTCTACCACAGATTTACCATCTTGTGTGTGTGTGTGTGTGTGTGTGTGCGCGCGTGTGCGTGTGCGTGTGTGTGTGTGTGTGTGTGTGTGTGTGTGTGTGTGTGTGTTGGGTGATATGGGATATGTATGCTGTGCATATCATTGGTTAATAAAGGAACTGCTTAGGGCCTATAGCAGAGCTATAGGAGAACAGAGCTCAGCAGGGAAAACTAAACTGAATGTTGGGAGAAAGGAGGCTGAGTCAGAGAGAAGTCATGTAGCCCTGCTGGAGACAGATGGTGGAACCTTGCCGGTAGGCCACAAGCCTTATGGTAAAATATAAAATAACGGAGATGGGTTAATATCTAGATGTAAGAGCCAGATAGCAATACGCTTAAGTGATTGGCCAAGCAGTGTTTTAAATAATATAGTTTCTGTGTGATTATTTCGGGGCTAAGCAGTGGGAATCAACAGTGGCCTCTCTCCCTCTAACTGTTGGGGGCAGAGGTCTTGGTAAAATGGAGGTGGTGAGGACGAATTAAGAATAAGAAAAAGAGGAGTAGGATGAAAAGGAAGGGACGTTGATGACATTGACTAGATCCAAGTGACCATCCTATATCTGATAGTGCCTGGCGCTTTGCAAACTGTTTCATGTAACCAATTCAGCAATATCCCTGTGTTAGGCAGTTGCAAAACAGTTTCTTCCGAGATTAAAATATTCCATCCTGCAGGAAGCTCCTTAAGCAAGAAGGCAGACAACTCAAAATAGCTTCAGGAAGTTCCTGAAACTGACCAGATTCACTGGCCCCACCCCCTGCCAGAGTAAGCAATAAAAGCTTAGAGTTCCCTCAGATGGAAGGAAACTGAGCTGCAGAGATGGCTTTGACGCCAGAAGCTGCCAGGGAGAAGCCAAGCTGCCTGGAAGAGGTTTAGGCCAGAGTCACTTGAAAAGGACACTCTCCAGCTGGTTGCTCTGCCTGCAGGCTGTGCAGTGTGCTTCAGGATCCCAGCTTTGTGGCTGTCACCTGTGCTCAGGTGGGCTTTGGTGATGCAGCGGTCTTTGAGTCATGTCTATACCTGTTAAGTAGCCCAACGAAACTCATTGGTTTACCAAGCTTGACTCGGTGGTGTCCGTACTTTGGTCTGTTGTGGGTTCCATGTCTGGGGTGAGTGAACACAGTGTGTTGTGTCTCCTCAGGAAACATGTTGTTCTAACATGTGCGTGTGTCTATCGGAAGTGACAGCTAGAGACTCAGGCAGCTCCCCTCCAGATCCTGGAGTTCACACTCAGGTCTCTGTCCCTCAGAGAATGGTGGAGAAGGGCATAGTTAGGAGAAATACCATTCAAGCAGAACATGGGGGTACACGCCTGTGATCCTGGCCCTGGGGAGGCTGAAGCAAGATGATCTCTTTGGGTTCAAGGACAGACTGAAGTACATGGTGTCCTACGGGACAGTCTAGAACAGAGTGAGACACTGTCTTGAAAGGAAAATGAAAATCTTTTTAGAAACGCCATATGGCTATTTGTACTGACTCAGTAATGCAGAGTTGAGTTAAAACCTCAGAGCGCAGGCTTCCCATTTGGTCCCTCAGGCCTGGAAGTGTTTCTCTGTCGCAGACGGACGAAATGGACAAGAAGTTTCCAGGATCCAGAATTAAGTTATTAACCTAGTGAAATGCTGTCTTTTGCGTCTCTTCTTCTAAGGATATGATGTATTCATCAAATCCACTCCTGGGCTTGTCTTTTTCCTAGGAAAGTGTTTCCGTCTTTATATAAATATGATCTTCGGTGGCTCTGCATTTGAGGTAGTTTTATAAAAAAAAATGTAATCAATGTTTATTGTTTATTTAAAAATGAATTACACCACTAATATTTTTTTTAAAAAAAGAACCAAAAACAATGGCAGGTTTTGGCACTTCTCCTGGCATTCTAACTCAGCAGACCCAGTGACTTTTTACCCTTTCTTCTCTTGCCCAGACCCGAAGACACAAGTAAGTAGCTCTTTTGCCACTTAAAAGTGTTCTAATGGAGATGCTGTCATATCTCCCATTCAGGTTTTCTTCTGCACAGCCCACTGAGCTAATTGAAAGGTGATGGACTGTGCTTTACCCCCGACGTGGTGGTTTCACCGGGCTTGCACTGCACAGTAATTAAATTAACGGACTCACCTACTATAAATAAGGTCGCTCCTTTGGAAGGGGCCAATTTGCGGACCCAAAAATACTTTGAGGAGGGTTCTGTTGTTATTGTTGGAGATGTTCCTCTTTTCCCAAAAATTAAATGCTAATTATATCTGAGTATGGGCATGTGTTTGTCTTGTTTTCCTCGGGAGTTCAGATGTGTGAAGCCTCAGGTTGACACACAATGAGAGCCAGGAGGCCCAAGTACAAAACGAAACTTCTTAATTATGAACCACAGTCAGTTCATTGTGAAGGGTGTGCTGTGATGCCCCTGAGCAGCTGCTGGGTGAACTTCTGTGCTTTCAGAACGCTGGAATGCCCCTGAACTGGCTCCGTGCCCCTTCTTATTTATAGCAGCCTCGATGTGTTTATTTTCATTCTTGTAAAAACTTCTTAGCTGACAGCAAGATGTGACAGAGCTTTTGTATCAAGGATAGAGACCTACCAGTTTTGGAAAGGGCCAAGTTTTATGGGATAATTCACCATGGAATAAAAATAGGACATTTAAAAATATTTATTTTTATGTGTATGGGTGTTGGCTTGCGTGCATGTATGTATGTGCGCCGTGTGCATGTGGCACCTCAAGCGTCAGGAGAGGGTATCAGATCCCCTAGAACTGGAGAGACACTTGTGAGGTGTCATGTAGATGCTGAGAACTGAACCAGGATCCCCTGCAAGAGCAGCAAGTGCTCTTAACCACTGAGTCATCTCTCCAGCCCTGGGGATTTTTTTTTTAATCTTTAAAAAAAATGTTGTTGTTATTTTTGTTTGTTTGTATTAGCCTATATTTTTAGTTCAGCTAACCTAATTGGCTGTGCTAATTAACCTGCCCAGCAAAAGCAACGATGGAGGAGGTTAGTTTACACCGAATAATTGGGAGGGCGTCTCTGAAGAGGGACAGCTACACTATGACGAGAAGACAAGTCACAGGAAGATGAAGGAGAAATCCGAGGTCCAGAGAGCCTGGATGATAGTGAAGTTCCTGTGAGATTGTTGCTGAAGCTGTTGGGATAGAGGCTGCGTCCTGGCAGCATAACAAGCTATGCTTGGCCCATCATCCTTAGTAGATCCTTAGTAGAAGAAATGTGTAATAGTAAAAACCAGAAAAAAAGTGATTTATTCAGTGTGGTCACATCAGGAAGAAGGCTAAGCAAAGAGGTCCAGTGAACGACCACTCCACTCCCGCCCCCCACGTTCCCTCTCCTGCCAAGTTCATCCTCAGGAATCTAACATAAAGTTCAGGTGTAATACAATAAAGATTATGATAGCTAAGCAGTCCTAAGCGAAGATGGGTCCCACTCATCATTGACCTGTCTTGGTTCCAGTCTCGCCTGCAAGGTGGTCAGACAAGTTAGCCAAACTGTGTAGAATCTTTCTAGGAGGCCAGTTACTCTTTTGACTAGCAGCAGGCCTCAGCCTTTCCCCTCCCCCACGAAGAGACTGTTAGGGAATTTCAGTTCCCCGAGGTCTGTTGCTTCGGCACCCTGATAGTTAAAGGGAAGGGTACACATGTCTCTGTAGAATGTTGTCCTTTCTGCCAGGACTGCTTACAGTGTCACCCAGCAAACCTGCTGGTGGGGCAGTCACTGTGTTCTTCCCAAGGAAACCCTGACCTGCTCCCTTCCCATGCCCTGATGCACAGTTAAAAGCACAGTATGATTACTTGGCTTAGCAAAATGATAGGATTTTACAAAGTATTTAAGAATGGTCATTTAAAACTCGTTGCTGAAAAAAAAATCTACTAAAGATAAAAAAGGGTGGAGCGAGGTAATGGCTCAGTGGTTAAGAGTTCCTATTGCTCTAGCAGAGGACCAAGCGCTCACATGGCAGCTCGCAATCACCTGTAACTCCAGCTCAGGAGATCTGGCGCCCTCCTCCGGCTTCTGTGGGAACTGCATGCACACAGTGCACCTAAATACATGCAGGCAAACACTCATGAAATCAATCTAAATTTTTTTTTAAAAAGAAAAGTATACATTTTAGTAGTAAAGCCACCATCAAGGGATAAAATTGGAATTGAGTAGCTGGCTCAGTGCACTCAGGATGTGGCAGAAGCCTGTAGAAGCAGGAGCTTGATAAAGTGGGAGTGAAGGGCATGGGTACCCCCAGAGAGGTCAGAGGTCAGCATGTCAGGCAGCTCCTTGCAATCTAGCAAAAGGTTTGGGTTGATACTCCTGCGTAGGGAAGCCATTGGCTGTTCGCACTGGCCTGTTAGCTTTTGTCCCTGAAATAAATACCAGAGGCAATAAACCTAGTAGAAAAGGTTTCTTTGGGCTTTTGATGTCACAGTTCTCAGCCCATACTCTCTTGCCATTGGTCTGTGCGAGTCAGCACATCCCAGTGTGGAGTGTACGGTGAAGCAACAAGGCTCATTTCATAGGAAAAAGAAGATAGAATCTGCTGTCCCGTTATCATTCCAGCACCCACCTCCACTGGCCTAAAGCCTCGCATTGGGCCCAACCCCTTAAAGATCCCACCCTAGTCTTAGTTGGATTGTGTTAGGGATCAAGTCTTTAACACCGGAACCACTGAGAGACACACTGGATTCAAACTGTAGTGGCCAGGCAGTATGTCTGGATCAACATATGAGCACTTGGAGATGTTTACCATACTCTAAGTGAGAATTTATGACCGCTAGTCAGTGTATCCGAGCCGAGAATAAAATGGTGGTTGACAGTAACTACTTCTTTCTTTCTGTGTATCTTTATCTGCACTGCTTCTCATGTCCGACTGGCAGATGCCTGGCCTCTGTACCTGGGCATATCGCTCCCCTTCTTCTCCTTGTTATCTTCTTTTGTTCCTCGTGAGCCTAGAATTTGCCTTCTATTTTCTCTCTGCCGGTCGGCCCCACCTAGCCTTTCCCTGCCCAGCTATTGACGATTCAGCTCTGTATTAGACCAATCAGGTACCTTAGGCAGGCAAGGAGAAATAAAGTGCAACACAACTTTACATAATTAAACACATATTCTTACACAGCGAAACAAATGCAACATAAACCAAAGTAACGCACCTTTACGCAGTTAAAGTAATATTCCTCAGCATAAACAAACGTAGCACAACTTTTGCATACTTAAAATAATAATCTACAGCAGAGATCCACCTCCCTCTGCCTCCAGAATGCTGAGATTAAAGGCGCGAACCACAACGCCTGGCTCATAATTTAACTTTTTTTAATAAAGGAAATAATGATGACTAACTGGGCCGAAGGAAGCAGATGAGGACAGGTGACTTGGGTGTGTTTAAGGCAGAGAAAACTTGATCAGCAATATTACCTAGCAGCTAGGTCTGTCATGGTTTCCCATTGTGTATGGAAAGAAATTAGGAACCAGAAATTGGCAAAGGAAAATTAAGTTATTTATAGTTTGACCAAAACGGGGTAAGAAAGAAGTATAATTTTTGTTTCACCACCACCATGGCCACTTGACAGGAAGCCTCAAGGAAAGCTAAAACAGAAGTAAATTTAAGTGTGGGACATTTTGACTAGCTCTTTCCTGGGTGGGGGAGGTGGCCCTAGGTTATAGCTATTCTCCATTACAGAGAGGAATTTTAATTCACGTTTGGGCTGAGGAAAATGGAATCTAAAAGATCATCCATTTTGAGGGGGCTGGAGAGATGGCACTGACTGCTCTTGTAGAGGACCCGAGTTTGGTTCCCAGCACCCACATAGAAGAAGCCTACAACCATCTGTCATTCCAGTACCAGGGAGTCTGATGCCCTCTTCCGGCCTCTGTGGGAACTACATGCACATGTTGCACAGCCATACATGCAGCCAAAACGCTGACATACGTAATATTAAAAAAAAAGAAAGAAAGAAAAGAAAAAGAAAGAAAAAAAGCCAATGGTAACGTCTCAAGACTATTTGTTGACATTTGAGAGATGTCCAGAACACCTGAAGCCATGATGAGGGACTCCAGCTTAAACTACCACTTTTGCCTGCAGGTCCGCCCGGGTGCAGAGTCCGGGGCTCTCCCTTTGTCTCTAGTACCACGTAAGCATGATCCCTTTCCCCTTGGCCAAAGTCTCTGCACTTTTCTCCAGGGGAGGCCATCATGACTGGAATGTGTGAATCCAGCAGTGAAAACGACTTTCCGGTCTGCAAGGTACCATCTAGTCACAGGCGAAAAAATATTTCCATTTGGTCTGGTGACGCCGATCCCAAGGTGAGGGTGGGTCTGTTTGACGTGTCAGCCAGGGCTGATTTCAGCGAGACTCTGACAAGCGTGATCTTCTTGTGTCCCCTTCTAGGCTGTGCTAATCCTAACCTCAGCAGGAAAGCAGCATTCCTACCGGAGCTCCGGAGCTCCGCTCTAGTCTCAATTCCGGCAGAGTTCCTGGTAGAGTCTAGAGTCCCTCACTCAAGAACAGGGTCCCCTCGGATGCTGGGCTTCCATTGAAATCGTACTTAAGCTTCCTTTGGAACTCTCTTCTATCCGTCCGCGGTCCCCTTTAAGCTGTTGGTTGCCAGAGCGAAGCCAGCTGCGTTTCCCTGAAGTAATAATAATATTTTAAAGAACAACTTTGTACTTCCTATTAAAGTGTAACCTTGAATGATACATGGTCATTTGACGTTGCGTGCAGTGTACCGTGTCCAGTCACGTGACGCCGAAGGACACGTTCTGAGAAACGCATGGTCAGGCAGTTCAGTCATTGTAGGAACATCATAGATTGCACTAAGCAGTTCCGGTGGCACCAGCGATACAGTGGGGGCACTGCCATTGCGTTTGTAGTTTGCCGTGGATTGCAACATGGCAGGGAGCGTGATGCGTTACTTCTCCTGAGTTAACTTTTTGGTTTCTATTCTCCGTGGAACTGGACGGCGACCACCACAGCCCCTGGGGATTTCTGTGTGATACCTACAGGACTTCTTTGACTCAGCCCTTTGCAAAATGCCAAAAGGATGGAGAAAGACTCCCTTAGGGGCTGGCCAGATGCTGCCAAGCCAACAACTAAAGTTCCATCCTAGGACCTAATGAAAATTGTCCTCTTGCTGCCTTATGCAAGTTCTATGAACACATACACAACCTACAAATAAACACATGTAATGAATAATAATACAGAGACTTCCTCAGTGCTGACATGGCATGGACATTAATTTATCTCTTAAAACTTGGTTAAAATGAACAAATACAGGGGCTGGAAGATAGCTCAGCAGTTAAGAGCACAGACTGCTCTTGCAGAGGACCTGGATTTGACTCCCAGCACCCACACGGTGGCTCAGAACCCTCTTTAACTCCTGTTCTAGGGGATCTGATGCCCTCTTCTGTCTCTAAGGGCAGCAGCTGCACACATGGCACCCATACGTATATACATGCAGGCAAACTCATACACATAAAATAAATGCAAAAATGTTTGAAATAAGGAATAAAGTTTAATATATTTTAGTTGAAAAGGCAGATAGATGGAATGAAGGGTATTTCCCAATCAAAATATGCATCACCAATATAAACATAACTATTCTGCCAATTTTAAGTGAGCAAGTTATGTATGTAAGAATATAGATACGGTGACATGGCTTTACCATGAAATAGCATGCAGTCATCCATGACTGCTGTTTACAAAGGGTTTCAATGCTCTCAAATGGTGACAGTAGCCAAAAAGGCCAGATGCTAAATTATCCATGCAGCTGGAGCTCCAATATTTAAAATAAGTTTATAAGCATAATGGAAGGGGTCATGGTAGGGTCAGGTCTCAGGGTAGAATTTTCTTTTCTGGTTTTATGTCCTTTCAACTTTATTGAATACAAATGTGGGCCTTTTGCATTTGTGATTTTTTTTAAAAAAAGATTTATTTATTTTTTATTTTATGTATATGAATGTTTGCTTACATGTATGTATATGCACCCCATGTATGTACCTTGGGGTGCATGTCCACATACATATACACATATACAGATGAATAAATAAATTAATGTAATAAAAATTAAAAATAGATTTCACAATATCTTTGGAGTCGCATAAGCAGGTTCTTGGGGACTGGGGCGGAAGTTATGTCTGCATCGTGTCTCCCACGCCAGGAACATTTCTGTTTTGAAGACGCAACATAGGGGGAGATGCTGTGGGACAATGATCTGTACCCTGTCACTTTTATTTTAAATAAACGTTAATTGGCCAGTAGCTAGGCAGGAAGTATAGGTGGAGCGACCAGGCAGGAATTAGAGGTGGGCAATGAGAATTTTGGGAAGAGGGAAGTTTCAGTCTGCAGTCGTTACCCAGACACAGAGGAAGCCAAACACAGAGCAAGCAAGATGTGACTGCCTCCCCGAAAAAGGTACCAAACCACGTGGCTAACACAGATAAGTATTATGGGCTAATATAAGTTGTAAGAGTTAATAAGAAGCTACTAGGCCAATCAGTTTTATAATTAATGTAGACCTCTGTGTATTTCTTTAGGACTAAACAGCTGGGGGACCTGTTGGGACAGAAGCCTCAGTCAACAGGGAGATGCCACTGTTTGCCTGCCTGATTTTTGAGTCTTATTTCTGTGGCATGGAATTCCCTGGATTTCATTAGAAGATGGTCTTAGCCATTGCATTCTAGCAATGGAGGCAGTCCTAACATAGTCACAGAAATAATGAACCGTTTCAAATACTCTTGCTCCTGATTGCTGGAAACAACATCTTTTACACTGGAGATGCTCAGAGGCCTCCCATTTCCTGCCATTGATCTCCTAAAATGCCCTCTTGCTCAGCTGCAAGCGGCCCAGCCCATGGAGGGTTTAGAAAACCCAAAGGAAAGTTCAAAGAGCTGGGTTGAGCTAAGCAGTCAGCACGGAGGTTTCCATTTAAAAACACACCACCTAAAAGAACATCGAACTAAAACCCTCAGTTTAGACAGATATTGGGGCAGGCTTACTTTTCCTCATAATTCTCACAGTAGGGTCCCAGCAAGGAACCCCTTAAACATCCTGGGTCTAGGCCATCAGCTGGACATGCCCTTCATTCCTGGGACAATGATGTTCAATGCATCCTATCTTGGATCCGGGAAGGAAAATTCTTTTTGTGTTCTCACCATCAGGTTTCTTTTAGTTTGTAGAAACTCTATCAGCACTTTGTGAAGGAGAAACAGCCCCTAGACAAAGGGGCCACATTCTTTTAAAGGTCTAGCAAAGACAGAGCCGAATCCTTTTCCTCCCTAGAGGGCCTGATGGCAGCAGGACAGGACAGGAGCATGGGAATGTGTAGTACAAAGGATCAGTTTAAAGGGCACAGACCTGCCCTGCTCGATAAGATGGTTTTATTTTTAGTTTTCTGTTCTCTGGGTTGGGGATATGTGTATCTCCAACTAATTGCATCTTTTTCCACCTTAATGGTTTTGATGGACATCAATGGGGATGGGGGTGGGTGGGTGGGTGGGTGGGGTAGGGTGAGGGGTATGTGCTTGACTGCCCAACTCTAAGTAACTTCCTGCCAGATAGATTTTCCAGCTCACGCTATCACTCAGCTGCTGAATTAGCCATCCCTGGGTGAGATGTGGAATACTGGGGGTTTTGTTGTCTTTGCTTAAAATATTTATTTCACTTTATGTGTACGAGTAGTTGTCTGCATAAATATGTGTGCACCGTGTGCCCACCTGGTATCCCCAGAGGTCAGAAGAGGATGTTGGGTCTGTTGGAGCTGGAGGTATAGACAGTTGTGAGTCACCATGTGGGTTATGGGAACTGAATCCATGTCTCCTCCAAGAGCAGCCCGTGCTGTTAACCACGATCACAGGCATTCAGACTCTTGGTGGCTTTGCTGACCCACCAGCCCATCCCTCACCTTCAATGCCCTTCCAGTAGAACATTTCCATCTCTAGCCATCTATCACTAATTCCTCCAAAATACGAATGCAACGAGAGCGCTCTTCTCTTGATTGGTTTTATTCTTTTAATTAAAATTAAGCTCAGAGACCAACCCTTAGATTAGCAAATGCCCATTTTAAGCAAACCTGGGGGATGGAATTCCAGCATGGCCAACTCTGGGCATTAGGAAGTAATTATTGGCTTTGTAAGAGAATCCTTCACTTTGCAGAGGAGCAGCAAGAGGATTTGCTAGAAAGCTCGATTGCATCTAAAATAATTGGCCTTGCCTGCATTTGTCTGAAGGCCTCCCATTGGGCAAGCATGCAGTCCCCTGCAAACGGCCAAAACGCCCAAAGACACTACCCACTTGCTAAAGAAGATCAGCTGCTGTAAGTACTGCAAAGATCAGCTGATTGGTGGCAGTGTCACTAAAGGGCAGACAGATATTCCCTGTATTGCACTGCACTGTGTTGGCTGCAGTTCTGTTGACTGCAGGTGTATTGCATGTACCATGTTGGCAGCAGGAGTGTTGCCTCCAGGTGTGTTTAACAGACTGTATTGACTGTGAGTGTGTTGCATGTACGGTGTTGGCTGCAGGTACGTTGCATGTACCATGTTGGTAGCAGGTGTGTCGCCTCCAGGTGTGTTTAACAGACTGTATTGATTGCAGGTCTGTTGGCTGCAGGTGTGTTCAGGTACCATGTTGGCCGCAGGTGTGTTGCCAGACTGTATTGATTGCAGGTCTGTTGGCTGCAGGTGTGTTGCACAGGCTGTGTTGGCTACAGTTCTGTTGGCTGCAGGCATATTGCATGTACCATGTTGGCAGCAGGTGTGTTTAAGGAACTGTGTTGGCTGCAGGTTGGTTTGTCAGCACCGGAGATCCCCTTGGCATGGGAAGCTAAATCCAAGTTGCATATCGGAGATCTTGGCTGAGTCCATCTGGTCTCTCCACGCTGCAAAGGAGAATGAGTTCTGACCCAGAACCCCGAGATAGGCGAGAGTTCTGGAAAGGGTCCAGCAGAATTTAAAAGCTAAACATTTTCCAATAATTCCCATTTCTTTCCAAGTGAGAAAAGTATGGGTAAGTGAGCTCGTGGCAAATTTGGAATGGCCAATGACTTGTACCTCTAGATGTCAGAGCTTAATTCTGACCATTTTGTTTCAGAAGAAAGAATAAAGGAACATTTTCTGAGCCAATATCCCAGGCATTTTCTGTCTTATTTAACATAAAACCATGATTTGATGAACCCAACAAGTTAAACCATGTTTGAAAGCAGCCTTTATTTAAAACTAAGCTTACTCCTTTTAACTGAATTTTTCATCCTAATGGTGAGAATTTTACATTAGCAAAGGGAAAATTATTTGAACTCATGGGTAATTAAATATTGACTTTAGTGCATCTAAATTATTGCTCATCTTACAAAAAGATTTGAAGGAGTCATTATTATGCATACTGTGCCTTAGAAGGAAGATTAAAATCTCATTTCTTCTTCATTTTTCCCTCCAGCAGAGTCTTAGTGGCCCTGTCTCCTCTTCTCCTGTTCTTTTTTAATGCATCTCAAAGGACATTCCAGGCTCTTTCCCAGGTGGGTGTCCTGAGAGCTAAGGGTCATTATTTTGCCACTTGAGTGGCTTTCTCGCTCCTAGAAAACAGTAAGTGGGCCCACACGGAGTCCCCCTTGTGAAATCACCAAAGGCCCATGGCAGGAGCCGGTTCCCACCTACACAATTTCCTGGAGTCCTTTTGAAAACTCTCTGTGGTTGGCCTGGCTCACCCTGCACACACACCCCCCTCCACACACACACACAGGGCTTGCTTCTTACATCTTTACCTGCCTGCCCAGGTCCTTACTAACCTAGGATCTATTTTTAGCCGTGTAGGTCATGACCTCAAGGTCTGATGTACAACGTGACACCATCGCTAATTAGTTTCAGTTGTCATTGCTCTGGGGCTGGCTCATCCACCACGCCTCTGCCTTAACAGTCATGGCGGAGGGTGTCTCAGCCTCTTGCACAAGGCCTCGAAGAGTGATGACACCAGCGGGTGTGTTTCCCACCCCCGACCCCCATCCCGGCTCTGTGTGCCTGGAGACGCGGACCTCGAGAAAGGGCCATTCTAGCCTGCTGAGCTCCGGAGTCAAGTGCTGAAAACAGGAACACAAGATTATTTCCTGAACATAAGATTATTTGCTTTCTTTCTTTAAGGTTTGGGATTGGTGATATAATTTTTTAAATTAAAATAGAATTACATTATGTCCTCCCCCTTCCCTTTCCTCTCTAGTCCTTTCCTTAATACCCACCCCCCCATTATGACCTCTCTTTCTCATATATATGCATATATGCATATATATGTTTGTGTGTCTATCTTATGTGTGTTATGTATAGATACATAAATATCTAAATAGAACCTGCTGAGTCTGTTTAGTGTTGCTTGTGTGGATATGATAGCAGGACTGGCCACTTGGTAGTGGATAGCCAGTTTAGAGGTTCATCCCTGGAGAAAATGAATTCTTCCGGTGTCAGGGTCCTTCAGTAGCCTTTAGCTCTTCATCTAGAGGCAGGCCACTGCAGGATTTCCCCCTAACAGACATTTCTTATGGGAAGACTAAGAGGGGGGGAAATAAGATAAACAGACACATATATATACAGGTAAATTTGAATATGAGAGAAGTTATTATATATGTAAAGATTGATGTGCTATGTATGGATACTATAATATACATCTATTTGTATATATACGCACACAGATAGTGGGTAGCAACTTATTTTTATTTTCTGCCAGGTTTCTGTCTTTGTAACTGTAGAGAGTAACGGGGTAAAAAATAAACAGAAAAGAAGAAGAAGAAGCTGATACAATGGGGTGTTGAAAGGAAGATAAGATTTAGGGCAGTTGGGGAAGCAGGGGTGGATGTGGCTGGCTTCCCTGGTTTCCAAGGTCAGCAGGGGTTTCAGGGCGCTGATATCTTTAAGGAAGTTGGTTTATAGTTACATGTCTTTCACAAGCTGTTGCCTTGGGGTCTGGGACATGAGCTCAAATTACTGTTGCTACTGGAAGTGAGGTTGCTGGTGGAGGCTAAGAAAAGGCGTGTGTTTGTTCAGTTTGTCTGGTGATCTGGGCTGTAGTCGGTATTTCCTGGTATAGTGGCCTGTCAGCCTACCCTGAGTTCTGATGTTAGAGAAAAGCCATTCCTATAAGCAAACTCTGTCATTTTAGTAAGTATTACTCTCTTTGGTTTTGTAGATTTGAAGAAGTAGGAAACACGAGGCTGTGCCATCTACTAGTGATACGCAATTCTTAATCAGAAGGCACAGGGGTAGGGAGGACTGGCTTGGGAGGACTGGCTGCAAGGGGTGGTCTGGAAGTATTGTTTTCAGAGTGGTTTATGGATGTTATAAGCCCGAGTACAGGGGTTGACAGACGTCTGGTGGGTACAGTGGGGGCGCTAAGACCGTCCTGCATGCATATTGGATACGGGACCTTCTTTTCAATCAGTTTCTAATGTCTGTGGAGGAAAACTCACATGATAAATTTGTGGGAACTTGAAGGCTTTCCAGCTGTAGCTTCCGTTTGTCCTCATTGACTTGTTCATTCAGTTAATTAGTACATGTTCTTTGTCCAAAATAATGGGGTTTGGGCTGGAGAGATGGCTCCATGGTTAACAGCATTGGCTGCTCTTCCAGAAGACCTGGGTTTGATTCCAAGCACCCGCACGGTGACTCACAACTGCTTATAATCCAGTTCCAGAGGATCTGATGCCCTCTTCTGGACTCTTTAGGCATTGCATGTATGCATGTACTGCACGGACATAAGACAAAAATAAATACATCTTTTAAAAATTTAAGTAACAAAATAATGGGACTCAATATGACTGACGCTCTTGTGTATGTATAGTGTGTGTTTGTTCACATCTGTTTTCACTCTCAATTCCTCCTATTCACATTACACACACACACACACACACACACACACACACACAGGGGGGGAGGGAGGGGGAGGGAGAGAGGAAGGGGGAGGGGGAGAGAGAGGAAGAGGGAGGGAGAGGGAGAGGGGGAGAGAGAGAGAGAAAGAGAGAGATAGAGAGAGAGAGAGAGGAGGGAGAAAGAGAGGAGGGAGGGAGAGAGAGAGAGAGAGGAGAGAGAGTCTGTATATGAAGGAAAACACATGCCACTTATTTAATCCTTCTGAGTTCCGCACTTCCTGAGTTCTGTGTATCCCATTTTAAACAATGCTGGTAAGCAGTGTAAGGAAAAAGTTGAGATAAATATCTGGAATCCCTAACTGAGTCTGACATGTTCTGTATGTAAGCTCGACACTGTCTGACAGCCTGCCGAACTGTATTTCTTGTACCAAATGCCAAGAAACTTGCTTGCCTGACAACCCCAGCAGTAATTGCCTGCCAGATGCCTGGGTTAGCCATTCTGCAAGCAAACTCATTGAAGCAAGCCCCCCCACACACATTTATAGTAATGTAATTGTTCTTATCACATCAGCTAGCCAGTCAGCTGTCAGAATCCAAGGGGATATAGGATGAGTAAGCCTGGATGCAAGTACCAACGCTCAATGCTCAGAGTATACCCTGCATGTACAAAACTGTGCGCTCGATCCCAGCACCAAAATATACAAATAAGCAAGCAACTAAATGGGTAAATAAAGAAATAGCCGTGACCAGAAGAGGCATTGGAGGATGCTGGTACAGAGACAAGAGCATCAGAAGGCAGGCATTTATGTGGGAAAGATTTTAAAAAATGGTCCAGAAGATAAAATAACAACTCGCCTCATCACTACTTGGACTATGGTTGTCTGCACATTTTTAGCATAGTTAAGATGAAGCTTGACTCTAGCTAATAGGATGCTAACAGTGGCTTCATCAGGAAATTCCTTGTTCTATAGTACTGAGCGGTGAGTTCTGAGCTACAGTATGCCGGTGTCAAGGGAGTCTCCAACTTCCCCCTCACCTCATGTAGAATTTCCATCCTCTACATCATCTCCTAACTCAAGATAGCTGCTGGGGCTCCTGCCATTGCCTTTGCCTTCTCATCAACAGCTAAAAAAGGAAGGGGGGGAGGCATAATGTTTTGCTTCTGTTTCTATCTATAGCTTAGTGGCTAGAGACAGACATGTGCACTTACATTTAATTGCAGAAGACCCGACAACAGTGGTGTTTACTTGAGATAGCCACATACATAGCTTTAAAAAAAAGAAGTGGGGTCTTGCTGGGTGGTGGTGGCCTATGCCTTCAATCCCAGCACTTAAGAGGCAGAGGCAGGTGGGTCTCTGTGAGTTTCAGACCAGTCTGATCTACAGAGGGAGTTCCCGGACAACGGAGGCTACACAAAGAAACCTTGTCTCGGAAAAACAAAACAAAACAAACAAACAAACAAATAAATAAAGCAACAACAATATACCAACAAAATCAAACAATGGGGTCTATTATTACAGGAAAAGGTGAGCGAAGATGCCGGGGGACACAAGTCTCTGCTATAGAATTACCTTCCCATTGAGGGTAGGGACTCACCATGCCTCAGCCCCCTCCCCCCATTTTTATAGACAGTGCTGGCTGAAGTGTACAATTTGTGCCCTTGGGGGAATGAAATTGGGGGCTGTCAGCCACCAGAAGTGTTTGAGGGACCACAGGGAGCCAAGTCACAGAGATGGCCCGTGGCAGGAAGTGTCAGGGATCCTTAGAAAAATGGACGAGGTGGCTTTCTGCTGGCAGTTTCTGATGAGTCCTGGTGGTGTCCATTACACGGGAGGTCAGAAAGTTGTGGGCACAAGACGGGAACCCTGTGATCAGATCCGCCATCAGTCACTGGGACGAAAGCCAGGGAGACTCTGGTCAGTTACCTCTAAGTCCCAATTTAAAAGAGCTCTTTGGGTGTGTTTAAGGTATTCACGGCAAAATATGTCTGTTTGCAGCTTAGAGGTTTCATTACCCCCAGCAGAGCATTAGCAGCAGGTGAGATGTGACCCGGTTCTTTCTTGACTCTGCAGTCTCCAGCATCAAAGTCCCCACGGACTCTGTCACTGTGGGTATCACTCGATGGCATTTCCATCCTGCTCTTTCTTCCTTTTTATGCATAAAAATGAAAGACATGGAGTTATTTCAATGTTACAATCTAAAAAAATAGGGTTCTCATGCCAACATTAATCTATTTCCCCATTTCCCACGTCCTTGTCTAAGATTCTGCAATTAGCTGAGTAATTGGAAATTTACAATACCATAGCCAATACAACTGAGCTAATGTTATTTTTATATGTAAACTTAGATGTTCTAATTCCCTGCTTTTAGTGCTTTATGGCTTTGTTATTGCCTTGCAAGGGCTTTATCTTAATATATAAGAACATTTGTAACGGCCATGCCTACTGATAGCAATTTTTCTTTTATCTTACAGTAAAAAAAATAATAAGCATTCGGGAGATGAGATTTGGGCTTGGCAGTCAGCGTTATGGAAAGAATATTGGCAATGTGAATAAAACCCGCGGCTTAATGCCTTCTCTTCTCATTATCAGCAGGCATGGGCTGTTGCTTTTACGTCTGTAGGTAGTTTTTTAGAGGAGCATAGCACCTTAGGCCTAGTAGGAGGTAGGTGACCGAGGACGCTAGATGTCTGCCCTGTGTGTACAAGGAGGAAACTTTTTAACCTCTGTTGAAGCCAGGTACAGCCATAGGACTAAGCACTGTGCAGGGAGAGGAAGGGAGCAGCTTCTACAGGTCTCACATCCTTCTGTCTCCTGTGGGGCAGATCTTAGGTCCTGAATCTCGGAGGACCAGGAACCTTCGTGTTACTTCCAGAAGCCAGCTTTATCTTTCCACGTGTGCATTGTTGTTATTTTGTACTACTTGATATGTGCTCGGGTCATGTGAGAAAAGTGGATCTCAATTGAAGGCTTGTTTCCACTAAATCGTCAGGCAGGGCAGTCTGGGAGGCATTTCCTTAATCAAGCGGGTGTTTCAGGAGAGCACAGGCCACTGTGGATGGTGCCACTCTTGGGCAGGTTGGTTCTGTGTTATGTAAGAAAGATAATCAAGCAAGCCAGGGGAGCACACCTGTGTTCAGTGCTCCTCCTCCATGCTGCAGGTCCTCCTCCAGGTTCCTGCCCTCATTGCCTTCAGAGATGGAGTGTGATCAGGTCACGTAATTTAAACAAACACCCCTTTCCCCAGTCTGGTTCTGGTCGGTGACTTTTCACAGCAATAGAAAGCTAACTAGAACACCTCCCAAGGGAGAAATGAAGTTCTGTCTTGGGCAGGACACTGTTCTTTGGGGGTTCCTCAATGAGGCACTGTCCCGAGTTTGTATTCTGTGGTCATCACAGACCTTCTGAAGAACAGAGTTAGTTGATTCCTCATCCTGGAAGCTAGAATGGCTGAGAACTTGGTCTTGCATCTTTCTGCTGCATCTGAACATGGCAGAATCTTCCAAGAGAGGGATGGAGACTGAATTCATCTTTTCACCAGAAGCCCACTCCTGTGATGAGCATCCCAGGCCGTAACAATAGTGTTGGTTAGAGTTTGGAAAGGGAGTCTCCCTTTCCCAAAGGCTTACTGTGTTAAAGGCTCAGTTGCCAGTGGGTGGGCTTCTAGGAAATGATTTGATGGCGAGTTCTCTGACTGAATCAATGGGTAGATCTATTGATGACATTATTGGGATGTGGCAGAAACCTTTAGAAATTGGGTCTACTTGGAGGAAGAAAGTCCCTGAGAGTCTGTTCTTAGGGGTTATATCTTGTCCTGGCCCCATGTTCTCTCTACCTCCCGGATGAGGTGGTCAAGTGTTCCTAGTGAAATCAGTTAAGGTCTAGACATTCCCAGGGCACACATTCTTTAACTATAGAAGCGCTTAGGTTGCTTTTAGCCAACTTCAACAGTGGATGTGTGCAGAACAAGCCAGTTCACCCCATCCGTGGCCTTTTGATGTCACCAGCTCAAAATCTCCTCAGTAAAACAGAGTAACTCCTCCCAGAGAGAACAAGAGATCTACAGAGATGTGTGATGGCCCTCTGAGCCTGTGCAGAGCTGAAGCTAGCATGCTCTTCTGACCACCTGACCAATAAGCAACATCTCCTCTCTCCCTCCCTTCCTTTCAATTTCCCCGCTGGCAAACCATCCCATAGACAAAGCTAAGTTTTCATCTTCTGGTCTCTCTGCCAGTTGACCCTGAAACAAAGCCTCTCTCTTTCTGGCTCTGTCTCTGTGTCTCTCTCTCTCTCTCTCTCTCTCTCTCTCTCTCTCTCTCTCTCTCTCTCTCTCTCTCTCTCTCCATAGTATTGTCTTCTGTGTGTACTAGGCAGCCTGAGCTTGCTTGCTTGCTGGATATCACATTTGTCTTCTCTAGACTTTTCTGGGTTGGAAAATAAAGAAGATTTAGATCTTCATCATGTGTGGTCTCAGAGTCCATGTGTTTGGCGATGTAGATTATCTAGAGTGCTGCTGCAGGCACGGTGGAGACCTCAGAAGGAGCCACACTTAAGCTGTCTCAAGACGCTAGCAGGATCCTGTCAATCTCCATCGGTTTGGGTTTTGTAGCATTTTTACTGGGGGGAGATTTAATGAAGATGTTGGTCAAGATCCTCAGCCCCTTGGGGTTGAGGCAGGAGTGAGCAAGTTAAGTCAAGGCTGGTCAACAGAACTTTTTGGGCCCAATGGGTGTGTTCTATGTCATTTACATGTGACCATCAAACTTTCGTGGCTCAGGTGACTTTACATGTTATTAAAACTTAAGTACTATAAGAAACCACGTGTGGCTAGTGACTATGCATCCAATTGTAGGACTCAAGAATATTCCTCTCCTGACTTAGCACAGATGTGCCAGGAAAGCCAATACTTCCTGTCAGAAGGAGAATCTGACATCAGGCGGTACAAATGCTGCCAAAATAGGTGGCCATGAAGGAGAGGTGGCACAAGGGGTCCACGCTAAGAACAGAAGAAGGAAGGGCAGGGAGAGGCTGGCTGCGAGGCTGAGGCAGAGTGCGTGTGTGTGGCAGGAGGAGGAACTGGCAGTCATCCTTTGACCAGTTCTTGTATTTGACTGCTTTGAGGTTATTAGAGTGTCCAGTCCTGATGATCAGAGCAAACGGAACAAGTTTGCTGGTCAAGATTTTGAGACCATCAGTGTGGATGGCCAGCACTTTCTCTTATGTTGCTATTTAGCTACTAAAATAGATACCTAAATAAAATATTTATAAGTTGTCCTTGGCATCCACAGCTGTCCCTTGGTGTCCTGGGGATTTGACTCCACATCCCCTCACCCCAAACTCCATACTTGCAGGGTATCAAAATCTGTGAACACGCAAATTCCTTATATAAAATGGTGTAGTATTAACATATAAATTACCCAAGTCTTCCTGAAGGTTTCAAACATTTCTTGGCTCCTTGCAGTACCCAGTACTTTACTTACAGTACATGCTATATAAATGGCTGCTGAGTTGTGTTATTTAGGGAATAAGGACAAACAATGGGAAGGCCACACATGCTTGGTATATATACATAGCCTTTCATTCTGTAGCTGCATGTGGAGCCCACCCACGAATAGCGAGGACAGACTGCGTGGCTTCTTTTTCGTTTTTTTCCATGAGGTCTTTTAAAATTCAGATACGAGAAAGTTTATTTTGTTACAAATCTGCAAATTACTAAGAAGAAAGCAAACAAAGCAAGAACCTTTATAATTAAAGGGCCCACTTCCAGTTAAAAGACTTTGTAACACCCTGGAGCTCCTCCTAAGTTACCTTTTCTGACTCTCTGATAACCAAGTGGAACTCTGCCTTCCAGTTTTCATCAGCCCATCCCACCTGACTGTGATTGGCATTGCCTGTTGCCTGGAGACAGGCTCCAAACTGCTCATTGTTCCAAATTAATGGGACAGTACAATAGCCTAGTGTCTTTGGGATCTTGCTGCTTGGTGTGTCTTTACATTTATCTGTATAGATACCAGTACAATTGACAAGGACTTTAGGAAGGAGGAACCCTGGGAGCGGCTGTCAGCTCTGAATCAGCCCTTTCTGGTTCTCAATGTGAGGCTGTCTTTGGAAGAGCAGTCGGGAGGGGGCAGGGAAAACGCAACCCCACACAGACCTGGTCTCTGAAATTCCTTACAGCTAAAGGAAACCATTGGAGTTGTCAGTTCCTATCCGAATCTTAGAGCGGTGTAGGACCTGGGAGAGAAAAACCATTTAGTTTACTGTGTCTCTTTTCGTATCAGTTTACTCAGAAAGGAACGGGATTCTTCCCAGAAAGGCTCGGATTAATGCATGTTGGCCCTGTCTCCCTGTGGCAGGAGAAGGAAGACCAGGAGTGGGAACTAACTTAATTCATCTCCGATGTCCCCACCATCAGCTGGCATCAGGCTGATTGACTGGACCGTCAGTGGGTGTAGAGAGGTCTCTTGTCTTGCTACAATTGATCGTGGGCTATCTTTAGCCACCTTAATAGCCTTTACTGCTCACTTCTGTGCCTGATCCTTGTGAGTGTCACATGCAGCATCTTGCCACTAGCTTTGACCAGCCCAAAAGCTATGAAAGTCAACAGATAGCACCTGAGGCCTATAGCAAAGATTTCCGCACTTTGCCATGTCCCGATTTCCTGGCGTTTCCACCAATGTATTTGAAAAATGTGTTGCTTTATAGCTTCCTTTGTTCTGTTACTACAAAAACGTCATGAAGTAGTCAGGTGGTGGCGGCGGCGGCACTCACCTTTCATCCCAGCACTGGGGAAGCAGAGGCAGGCAGATCTCTGGGAGTTCGAGGTTAGCCTGGTCTACAGAGTAAGTTTCAAGACAGCCAGAGCCACACAGAAAAACCCTGCCTTGGAAAACGAAAATCAAACAAAATCAAACAAAACAAAAGGTCTGTGTCCTGGGACCATGGAAACTCCTCTTTGGCTACAGAATAAACCATCTTTTATCTCCTTTAAAGAAAAAGCTGTGGTTTTCAGTTTATTTAATGATGATGATGATGATGATGATGATGATGTCATCACTGGGGATGAGCTGGACATAAAAGAACCAATTCTTTGTATGCACATGACTGGCAAGGAAATGAACGTATCCACGTAATGAAGGGGAAAATGCCCCAAAGAACTGATTTGGGTAGCCCAATCCCTGGATCTGTTATGTGGGTCCTTTGGGAGCCTGGTGAAAGGATAAAGGCTCCTGTGCTACCTCCCGGATCTATTCTCAAAATACTTATTCAGGTAGGCTTCAGTTTTTACCTGGGAAATGCTGCTCTGCTGATAGATGGATACATGCATTCCTGGGAGAGGCTACTGTTAAATGAATGTCACCACCACGGAACAAGTCAGATGGGGAGAGAAAGGTACTTTTAGCAGCAGGTCGGAAGCTGTGGGTGCGGAGATGGATGGGCAGGATGACTTGGGCAGGCAGAGATAATAGGAAAAAGAGCCTGGAGCCTGCAGACCACCTGCATTGATGCTATCTGGGGCTGGGTAAAATATGCAGAATGGCAGGAGTAGGCGGATCTCTGTGAGTTTGAGGCCAGCCTGGTCTACAGAGCGAGTTCCAGGGCAGGCTCCAAAGCTACACAGAGAAACCCTGTCTCAAAAAAACAAAAACAAATAAACAAGCAAAAAAGTGCAGAATGGGAGCTGAGGATGAAGCTCCATGGCTCAGCATGCGGTTGGCATGGATTTGATCCACATCATTAGACACACCAATAAAAGCAACAAAACAAAACAAAAAACCTCAAACCAAAAAAACAACAAAACAGCAACAAAACTCCACAAGCCTGGGCCACATCCCGAGATCTCTGGTGACTTCCTTGACACAGTCAAAGTTAAGACGCGGAAATGGTCTTGTGGGAAAAGTGGCCTTGAATGTCAGTCGGTTTCTATCTGTGGCAGAAACACACCTAGACCAATAAGGAGGGCTGTGAAGCCAGACTGTTTGCTTTTCATGTTTCTGGTGCCCTTTGAAGGCCAAGCCTGGGGGCAAGAGGAATGCCACCCCTCAGCTTCCTCACCCTGTACTGGGGCCAGTATTGTATCTGATGCTTTGGAAGGTCAGAAAGGCCCAGTCATGCTAGATAGATTTTGTTGTTGTTTGTTTGTAGGTGAGATGTTGGTAGACAAGTCTCTTAGCTCCTCTGGGCTCCTGTCTCCATCCTTAGTAGGAACTGGGCTGAGGTGAGGCTTAGAGGATGTGTGGGACATCCCTCCAGATGCTAGGATGCAGTCTTTAGCTGTCTGTCAAGGGCAGAGAGCCAGGCACAAGGGCCAGGCTTGCAGCTAGCCTCTGTAAGAGGGGAACCTCTACTGAAGGGAGGGGGAAGTGCGCAGATAGACGTTTGGACCACCGAGGTTTGCCTTGAAGGCTGGAGACCGTCAGACCACCCTGCGTGTGCACAGTGCACACGCGATAAGGTAGAAGGTCAGTAGCCCAGGTCATCCTGGCTTTTGTCTTGCTCATTCAACCTCCACCCAAGGACAGGATTAGACCACACAAGAAGTGGCCTTTGTTTAGTTTGCTTAGGGGTTGGGGGGTAAAGAACACACTTGTGTAATTCCAGCTGGTATGCAACCAACACAGCAGGGCTCCCCATTCTGGAGCCTGCCTTCTGTTCCCGCTCCACCCCTGGACTCTCTCATTTCACTTTTCCGTCTTAGAGGATCTTTGAGCCAGTCAGCCGGTGACTCAGAACTGTCACTCTGAAGCATCCTTTAACACAAGCTTTGCCAGAGCCTGCACCAGATAGATCAGGACCCATCTTACTTTCTGCAGACTCACAAGGGACTCCTCCTTGGCCTTGTCTAGTGCCTGAGGGACAGGGAACAGGACCTTGGGTCTACTGGGGCTGTTGGGGAGATTTTGCAGGTGTCTGCAGCAAACATGACATGTTTTCTCTATCACTGAGTCTTAGCCTCAAGTACATTGACATGACAGGCAAGTGCCACTACTGTTGGGGACTCCTAGTGTCCCTGGAAAGGACTCAACATGGCACTTGCTCCCAACTTTCCTATGTCTGTTAGTGGTATAAGCCACCATGGCTGAATGTTGCTGTTCTCTGTGGTTGGTGGTTTCAGACTCTTCTTTATCAGTTTCGGGGCAGAATGACACATGCTGGTGTCAGCACCGCCAGCCCATGTCTCCTTGTCCCCATTTAGTACCCTTGGTGCTCTGTGACCATGTATCTTCCTTCAGCCCTGAGGACAAAGCCCACAGCATCTTTGTCCTTCTGCTCCGTGCATGTCCCCATCTAAAATTATAGTTGCTAGTCTAGAACCCAGATGGAATTTAGAAGGACAAGCTCTGCCCTTTGATAATTTGTCATTACATCTAGAACCATTCATAAGAGCCTCTGGCAGCAAGATGTCCTCTCAGAGAGACAAGCATAAAAGTGGAGTTTTGTGGGCTGATGTATGAGTTTGCTACTGAGTGGCAGAGAAGCCAATTCAAGGGTGTTAGTTTTTGCAAAAAGCAAGTTTTATTGTGGCATCCAGTGGTAAAGAGGTCAGGCGCTATTGCCAAAAACGATCCTCAGATCTATCTCCTGGGTTAGCTGGTATTGGGTAGGAAAGGACAGACGGGAAACTGCCAGTCAATTGGCTGTAACTTTCAGATACTTTGTTAGCCCTTAGCCTGCCTCTTCCCCCACCATATGCTTCATTCGGGGAAGGAGTTAACACACTGCAGAACAGATTGTGAACCTGTGATATTGAAAGTCTGTAGCCCCCTCAAGCGACCTTGAAAAGCTGGTTTTTGACCATCCCCTATTGGAGCCAGAAGCATACCTTAGTACTTAGTTGTCGGAGGAATGCATGTGCGAGTGAGTCCAGATGTCAGCCAATTTCAAGATGCCAGCACTGATTCTCAGCTCCGACTGCAGTCATGCGATCTATGGAGGGAGACCCTCATCCTGGCTCTTCTTGGCTGGCCAGGCTCTGCCAAGCTATCCTATGCATTTGGGGTTGTGTAAAGGATTTTGTCTCAGAAACCATATTAGTAACTGTTTCAAATAAATGCATGGTGGTGGTGTCCCAGGATCCTAAGCACCCTGCTTCTCTCCATATCCTTTGGGAGTTCTAAGGAAGACTAGACAGAATCTGTTGTGTCATTTCTCATAGAGACCAAACTCTTTTATAGGAAGCTGCCCTCACTAGCCTTGAGGACTAAACAACAAGGGTGTCCTTCCTTCTGGGCAGGATCAGGGCCTCCTATTTTTCAGAAGAAGAGGAGAAGGAAGAAGAAGGAGAAAGAAAAAGAAGAAGGAAGAAGGAAGAGGAGAAAGAAGGAGGAGGAGGAGAAAGAAGGAGGAGGAGGAGGAGAAAGAAGAGAAGTAGGAGGAGAGAAGGATGAAGAAGAGGAGGAGGAAGAGGAGGGAGGGAGGAGAAGGAGGAGGAGGAGATGCAGAGGCAAGCACGCTAAGAGCCTTCCCTTGCATGGTCTTTGGCTGTGTGGGCACCCTGTACTCTGGTATTATCTACAAGTGCGTGCAGAGGTTCTCCAAGGAAAGGATGTCCCTGTGACATTGTGTCATGCTGAGCTCATTGCTCCCACTTTCCAGGGAGGCGCTGGCTTGGGGGTCCTTTGTGGGGTATCAATGACCTCAGCTGTGGTCAGTTCCGAGAGGCCTGTCATCTTGTCCAGGGCAGAGGAGGTGGCAGAGAATCCTCCTCTGTGGGGGCAACTCAGGCTGCTCTGACGTGGTTTTGTCCTCCAGAACAAAAGTGTCCCTTGATTTAAAAGAAAATACCACTCTGGGTGACCCTCTGTGGGTGACAAGCAGCCCATTCACTTTCTGGCAAGCCCCTTTCTGTGGGCTCCATTGTCAAAGACCGGAGGAGGGTAATATAGGTTAGGAGGGACTGCAAGCAGCAAGTACTTTAGTATGAGGGAGCAAGCCCCTCCTTCCCCTTCCACAGGTCTGTGCCAATGAAAAAAATGCAGCAACTTTCCTTGTGTGATGTGGACTGTTTGGACCACCAACAGGACTTAATGTTGTCTCTGACCAGGTGACAAATGACTGCAATAAAAGCAAAGCTTGGTTCCTTATTTATATTCCTCCTCTCACCTAGATGCAAACAATTAGATCTCTGTCCCCCCAAGCCAAAGTTATAGAAAGAATAGGAAACCATCTAAAGAAAGATAAAAGGGCTCAACACAGACAGGAATATTATTTGGATAAGACCTGGCTCTTGCTTAGCTTCTGCCTTGCTTCTCACTAGAGCAGATGGCTAGAAACCAGTTTTTAAGAGGAAAGAAGACAGGTGTTAAGTTCCATCCTCTCAACACTGGTTCCATTTTCTGTGACTAAATTTCCCCAATCATAGGCTGTCTTTGTCTACTCAAGGGGCCTGCTGTCCCCTCAAATGAATATGGCTCAGACCCAACTTTCCTCTTCAAAATGGCACCCACTCCTAACCTTCTTGTGTATGTTGGTGACGCCAACTATCATCGCTGGATGTTGTCATTCTATGTCATTAGTGACTGTAGAAGCTTCCCCCTTCCTTGTGTTTCCCAGATGTAAGACAAGACCTCATTGCTGCATTACAGCCATCAGCCCCTAGCTTGTCACTCATATCCAGTCTTTTCCCATTCCAATCCTTTCTAAACAAATCATAACGATCATATCACTGCTTGTAGTGGACATGTGTCCTTTGTGAGCATTCCCTATAACTGGACATCCTCCCATACTCTGGACCATGCCTTCCTAAAACAGAATATTTATATTCCCTGACTCCCTTGCAGCTAAACTATAGTGATATCATTCCAGTTCTGACTTCATAATTTTTCCTCCTTAATCTTAGTTTTTCTGCATTTGTTTCTACTTTGCTTGAACCATTTATTGTCTGAAAAGAACCACCAGGAGAAAGCTTTTTATTCTAAAAACATTGCTTGCTTTAGTCTGTGCTTCTCCCCCATTTCTTCCTTTCTTTCTTTTATTCATTTTTTCTTTCTTTTGTTCATTCAATCTTTTTCTCTCTTCTTTCTTTCATTTCTTTCTTTCTTTTGTCAATTTGTTTTCTCTTTGTCCCCTCCTTCCTTTCTTTCTTCCTTTCTTTCTTTCTTTCTTTCTTGCTTTCTTTCTTTTTTTCTTCCTTTTTTTCTTTCTTCTTTTCTTCTCTCTCTCTCTTTCTCTTAAACATAGAGATTAGCTGAAGCTCCAAAGAGTCCCAGTGATGCTGATATTGTCCTATACAGACATGAAACCCACCAAATCTTGCGTAGGAGAAAACTCTAAAATATGAAAGAAATTGTTAACATCAAAAGGCATTTTTGATGAAGTCTTCACACCCTTCATAGTCTCATATCAATGACTTTGTCTTAAACATCAAATGTGGAAATGGAAAGTGAAGATTCAAAGTTGAACCAGTTGCAAATAAAACATCTGAAGGGTTTACTTTCCTCTTGGCCACCACATGCTTGCTCTGTGGTTTGCCACCATATGCTAGGTCTGTGCGATTTGCCAAGACCATAAGAACTTCCTTATCTCAATCCATACTTGACCTTCATTTGCATTTTCAAAACCCTCAAAAGACAAAGATGTTACTGACCCCTCAACAATGTCAACAGAAAGGATGCTACATCAGTTGCTGACCGATTTCTTGCCCATGTCACATTGATAGTGTTTGGAATCCTGAGCATTCATTCCCTTTGTGAATCAAAGAAAGAGGAGTTCGGGTCAGAGCAGAGACCTCCAGATTTCACTGAGCCCGTGTGTGGAAGCGGTTTGTCAGAATAAGTCCCTTTGCCAAACACGGCCTATGGAAGGCTTTGACAGGCGCCATTGTCCATTGTCCGCTTTGTGGGGCTACCGCTACTCATGCTTTGCACTGGCAGATGGCGTGCTGTTTCCTCTGGCTCTGAACTGCAGTGTTTCCGTTGGCAACAAGAGACTCAACAACTACCCTGGTCCCTTATCACGTCATGGAGATTCTGCCCAATTCTTGTTCCCTTTTGTCCCTCAGGGTGAGAGCTATTCTCAGTTAAAACAGTTTCCTCTCTGTTGGCAGAGAAAGCCTTCTCCTTAGCCACTACGGTTAGCATTAGCGTCGGCGATACCTACAGTTCCTCTAAACTCTTTATCTTCTATTTCACTCCCCACATACGTCACAAATATCGCTGCGATCTGGCCGTGCCAAAAACATACTTGAAAATCTGAGTTTATCAGCCAGGAAAACCAAGAAGTTTTGTTTTGAGGCAGTGATTCTCAACCTGCGGGTTGCGGCACCATTACATATCAGATATGTACATTATGATTCATAATAGTAGCAAAATTACAGTTATGAGAGAGCAGCAAAATAGTTTTTTGGTTGGGGGTCATCACCACGTGAGGAACTGTATTAAAGAATGACAGCATTTGGAAGGCTGAGAACCACTGGACTAAGGTAATAGCTTTAGACCACATCTTATAAGGGGTTTATGTCATATCAGTTTTATTATATAAATGGCAAACTCCATGAACAATCTATTGCTGTTTGTTAGTTTTCTTTTACTGACTAAATTTTAAAAAGAAAATTCTAAGCATTTTATTTTTTCCTTTTTATTTTATTTTTTTAAAAAAGGTATGTGTATACGTGTGTGCCTGCATGAGTTTATGTGCACCATGTGTATGTGGGTGTCCAAGGAGGCCAGAGGTCACCAGGTTCCCTGGAAATGAAGTTACAGGCAGTTAGGAGCTGTAAGCACTGGCAAATGAACCCACACCCTCTGCAAGAACAGTAAGCACTCGTAACCACGGAGCCATCTCTCTAGCCCTGTTTGTTTTTCTTAAGTGAATTTAAAATTGCTTTGTTCTGTGTAGATTAATAGCCATGGCCACATATAGACCATTGGTGTTGTCTTCATAAATCTTACTGGAAGTTTCTGCTACAATTCATTTACACACTAAAAGACTAGTAATATGTATTTGTAACATAATAAAAAACATTTTTGTTAAAGTATCTGTAGATTAGCCAGGTAGTGGTGGCACACGCCTTTAATTCCAGCACTTTGGAGGCAGGGGCAAGCGGGTCTCTATGAGTTCAAGGCCAGCCTGTTCTACAAGAGTTAATTCCAGGACAGCTAGGACTGTTGCACAGAGAAACCCTGTCACAGAAAAAAAAAGTATCTTTGAATTAAATATAATTAAGTCGCTATATTTAGCTACAATATAGTATATTGTATGTGACATATATATGTAGAAAAACCACCAAAGACTTCCCCTCCCCCTTCATTCTGATGAGAAAAATGTCTATCATTGTGTCTTAAGGAACACTGCTTTTTGGTGAAGGAAGAGCAATGTCTGCATTTACTCCAGATTTCATTAATAATTCTATCTCATAATCACTGAGCTGAACCTGATGACACAGGGCCTGTGGAGTCAATGAGATTTGACAAAAGTGGCATTCAGCGTCTTTGGATCCGTTTCAGGAATGGTCAAGCTTGGCTGCGTAGCAGGGACGACAGCGTTGCCAGGGCTGAGTGGGTTCGTTAACGGATTAATCATCTACCTCATGCATACTTGAATGAAGCTGGAAAATCCTGTCATCTGGTTGCCAGATGCCGGCAAACTGGAGAGAGAACACTGGAGTTCAGGAGTTCAGGTCATACTTTAGCAGTTTGGCTTTTGTTAGCTTACAAGGCTCCCTCAGATAGGGATAGATCAAGCACATGTGTATATGAATGAGTGTATAGAAATCTATTAGAGTATATCTTTCAACTTCAGGGACTCAGGGCCCTGTGTCAATCATCCTGAATGACGTGATTCTAATCCTATGACATTACAACTTCACTGTGATACTCAAAGGCGTTATATGTACAAGAAGACTAGAGGATCCTCATGTATCTAATTGTTATTAAACTTGGGGAGGTCAAACTCTGTGCCCCAAGTCAGATCCTCAATAAACCTATTAAAGAAGCAAATTAATAGTGGAAAAAGAAAAAATGGGAGATTCAGTCATTGTGGCCACTTTGGGAAGAAAAAAAAAGAGGCCCAGTGACTCCCCAAGTCTATCTTCAGGGTTCTGAGGTGAGATTAAAGTTTCAATAGGGGGCCACAGACATGCACATGGGGCAGTCACCTTCAAGCTGTGGCTCTACCCATTCTTGCCTGGCCTTCATGTTCACCCTGTAAGGTGATCTGGGAAATTGTTAAGACCCCAAGCAATCTTTTTCTTGCAGACAAGTTTCCCTTCTGGCTGGGCATTTTCCTTTTCCCAGTGTGAAGTTCCTGGGTAAAGCAGGTTGTTGGTGGTACACACTTTGAATCTCTCTTGAAGCAGAGGCAGGTGAATCTCTGAGTTCAAGGCCAGCCTGGTCTACAGAGAGAGTTCCAGGCTAGCCAGAGCTGCACAGAGAAGCTATGTCTTGAAAAACCAGAGAGAGAGAGAGAGAGAGAGAGAGAGAGAGAGAGAGAGAGAGAACACCTAACCTCCTTAGAAAATTACTGTTTCTTTGGAGTCCATTGTTTCAAACAGTCTGATAGGCCAGGCCGGTTACATAATAACCATTGTTGCTTATTATGAAGTTGAACCATATCAGACCATATCAGAGATGTACTGTTGGGCTGGGGACCACACGCAGGACTGTGAGCTCTGGTCATCCATGCTTGGAGGAGATTATCAGCCGTATTTCTGAGTGAGCTCTTAGTGAAGTGGCTGCTTCTTATCCTTCCTCTGTCACGCTGTTCTGAGTTTCTTAGTGTCAAGGTTAGGATCACGATAACACAGCCAAGATCTCTCAGCTGGTCACCACACCCATACAGCCAAGTAACTCAAGGGGATAGTCTCAGAACAATGGCTAGAGGCCCTAGACCAGAATGTTGGTTCTGCTACCTGCAGGTAGTTTGACATTAGACAGATATCCTGAGCCCTGTCACTGACACTACATAGGTATCTTGATTCCTCTCACTTCCCATTCTCACATGAGGATAGCATTCTTTGAGGTGTTGCTGGGAAGAAGTGATGAGGTCACACATGAACGGACTGGGTGTCTATCAGTGCTGTAAGTGTTGGCTGAACGAGCACTCTAAGTCATGAAACACTGGCCCAGCGTTAGTGCTGCTGAGTCTGGAGCGAAGGGGTGGGTCTGGGTTCCACGACAATTAAGGATGCCTTTGGTTGCTGTTTCCTTGGAGAATTCTTTGGGCAAGGCCTCAGGGCACTAAGTGTTTTGGAGCTAAGTGAATACAAAGCTTCAGGAAGACCTCTGCAGATTTCTTTAGAGTGAGCACAAGCCCCTGGAAGTAGCATGAGTTTCCAAGGTCCAAGACACTTGAGCCTGAATTCACTGGGGCAGTCGCCTTAGATTGTAGGAGTCACATGGAAGGCAGCTCCTTCCCTTCCAAATATCAGATTTCACTACTTCCTCAGCTAGGCTGGAAGAAAAGGCCTAAGGTGGACCCTGCTCCTATTTTGATTGGGCAGGTGCAGAATCTTTTATCAACTGTGCCACTTGGCTCGTCAACAACCTCACTAGCTGGTCATCTGGGGAAGTGTGAGGGATTGCATGGATTACAAACAATAGCACTTTATTTGTCAGAATCATGGACACTGGCAAGTCCAGGGAGAAGGTCTTGCCATATTCAGTATCTAGTGAGGCTCTCTTCTGGTCTGTAGACAGCTTGTATTCCTAGTGGCTTCACGGTGTAGAAAGGACGTGTGAGCCTGCTTTATCACTGCCATGATCAAACACCTGACAAAATCAACTTCCGCCCATGGATTCAGAGCCAGAGGGAAAGTTTACTTCTGCCCATGGATTCAGAGCTATCGTCTGTAACAGTTTTGGGGTGGTGTGAGCATAGCAGCTCAATCCTGGGGTCAGGAAGCAGAGAGAAGATGTGGGGATGGGGTGTGGCCAGGGGGACTACCTGACTTCTCCTTTCCCGCCTTTGTCTATCCAAGGTCCAACTTATTGGCTGGAAAAAGAGGTATCTTTCCTCCTAGTCAATCTTCTCTGGAATGGCGACTCCACCCAGTGTGCTTTCCTAATCTTAGGCTCATTGGAGCCCAATGAAGTTAACAATCTAGATCTCGAGGGGGAAAAGGACCCTATCTCAGGAACTTTTAAAGGGAACTAACTAATCCTGGTCATAAGAGCGCCGCCCTGAGGACCTATACCTCCAAAGGGGCCACTTCATAACACCACGTCCTTGGAAGTGAGGATTTTATCGCATGAGTTTCAGAGCAGGGTTTGGGAGCTGGGAAAGATTCAGTTCACCACAGTGAACCAACACCTCATCGCCTCTTCTGAATAGTGGGGAGAGTGTCATCTGCCTCTTCCACTCATGACATGGGTCAGTGGACTGAGAGTGTTACAAAACCTGTATGTGGGATTGAAGAGATGGTTCAGCAGTGGGAGCATTTATTGTCCTTACAGAAGACCCGAGTTTGATCCATGTACTCATGTAGGGTGGCTCAGGATTCCACTTCCAGTGGATCTGATGCCCTCTACCGGTCTCTGGAGATACTTGCACTCATGTGTTCACACACACACACACACACACACACACACACACTAAAAAAATTTTTTTTAAAAAAAAAAAGAAATTAAAAATCAGAATGCAGGATCAATGACAGCCAGGTTGCAAATGTAAGGAAATCCTGTAGAGAACAGGAAAAGACCTTTTGGTACTCTGCTCTTGCCAAGAGACACTTGGTGGTGCTCAGGAGATACACTGTGCACCTTTCATCGCTGTTCTTCAAACTGGCGCACCCCCCTGCAAGAGCATCTGCCACCGACTTAGGGCTCAGAGGTTGCTTTCAAACATTCTTTTAGCGGATGTGACATTTCGTATTGCAGTTTTGATATGAAATATATATCTAGATTTTGTCCTGTTCCATGGTACAAAAGTGCAAAAGTCCTGGAAATTAATTACAAAGTGGTGAGTGTCGTTTGTATGGCAGCAGGAGCTCCTGGACAACCCCAGGATGGAAGCTGGTGGTGGGGTTGGGTGTGGGAGTGGGGGTGGGGAACAGCCCTGCTGATAAGAAGAGCAGACCTTTTGGCTTCCCTCCTTCACTTCTGACCTCTGGGAAGAGAGGGGACCAGAGGCCCACATGGTAGTGGCCTCATAAACCATAGTCACATAGTTAAAGCTCTATAAAACTCTAAAAGAATGAGGTTTGGGAGCTGTTCCCTCCATTTCCCCATCTCACCTTCTTCAGTTTGTTTGTGTGTGTGTGTGTGTGTGTGTGTGTGTGTGTGTGTGTGTGTGTGTGTGTGTGCGCGTGTGTGTGCATGCGTGCATGCACACACTTTTTGTTGTTGTTTGTTTGTTTTGGGGGGTAGATGGGAAAACTCTCTCATTTATGTAGCTCACGCTGGCCTCCAACTCAACATCCAGAGTTCTGGGATTACAGGTGTGTGTGTGTGTGTGTGTGTGTGTGTGTGTGTGTGTGTGTGTCTGTGCTTTTTGTTGTTGTTTGTTTGTTTTGGGGGGTAGAGGGGAAAACTCTCTCATTATGTAGCTCACGCTGGCCTCCAACTCAACATCCAGAGTTCTGGGATTACAGGTGTGTGTGTGTGTGTGTGTGTGTGTGTGTGTGTGACCACGTTCAGGTTCTAATACATTTTAATGTTTGCTGCAAAAGACTCATAATAGGTACCAGTTAATTTCTGTGAGCGTACATGGCCTCTTGTAAGATTACTTTTCCAGAGGAGCAAAGGAGAATGACACCCTAAAGCTGCTGATACAGCTCTCAGCTCTCCATGTCTACCCTCCAACCCATTATATCCCATCCCTCCATCGTATTTTGTTGGCAAAACATGTTCCGAGTGCTTCAGGGTACACCTAGGATGTCATTATGCACTGAAGTGATCTCAAGTCCGGATTAATGATAACAAAATGTCCAATGAACTCTGTTGTTTCAAAACTCACGGAGCGTGTCATTCACACTCCCCATTCTTCTGCTGATAAAGTCTGTGGCAGATGCACTTGGGAAGCTCAATGAACAGAAACAGGGCTTCACATTGCTGTGAATATCCAGGATGTTCTCAATATGAAATTATGGCTTTAATCAGTAAACAGCAATTCTTGGATAGTTTTAATAGCTGGGGGAAAAATCTAATAACCAGAAACAAAAAAATGAGCAATTTTCCATGGTATCTTGAGCAGAGTTACACAAAACTCTCACTAATTTTAGCATGCTTATACAGATGGGATCAAATTCCAGTGTGGCCCTGAGAGTCAGCCTCAGGCAGCAGTCCCCTGTGAGGCAGGCAAAGTCTCCAGGTTGGGCACCCTGGGCCCAAAGGCCTCTGGGATGCTACTGAGGATACAGCATCTGCCTAGGCCAGGGGCATGATCTGAAAACCTGCCCACAGAATGGATTGTAAAAGTTGGCTGCAAAGTCTTTTTCCCCATCAACTTTTCCCTCTTCTCTCGGCTACTGATGACCAGGCCTTTCTTGGAAATAGTTTGCTTTATCTGATGCTCCAATCTCAGTTTGGTAAGTCTTTGAGTGCTGTTCAATAAGGGCCCCTTCAATAGTTAGTTGTTGTTGTTTATTTGTGTGTGTGTGTGTGTGTGTGTGTGTGTGTGTGGTGTGTGTGTGCGCGCCTATTTGTCTGTATGTTTAACACATGCGCTCAGTGCTTGAGGAGGCCAGAAGAGGACTCAGGATCCCCTGGATCTGGGGTCACAGGCAGCTACACAGCCAATGGTGCTGGGAGTGCCCTTAACCATCTCCTCAGCCCTTATTTACTTATTTTTAATTTAATTTTAAAAGTCACACAAATTTGTCACATGTGATATAACATTTTGAAATATGTAGAAATTAAAGAACGGCTAAAGAAGGCCTATTACCTCATCTATTACTTCTTAAGAGTAAAAACACGTCATATACTGTTCCAGCAATTTTCAAGGATATAGGTAGGGCGTGCCAGTAGCTATCGTGTTGTGCAGTAGATCTTTGAGCTTTTTCCTCCTTAAGTGGTGTGTCTTCTGACTCCTACCCCATCCAGGACTTGACAATGGCCATTTGGTATCTGCTTCTTTGAGCTCAGATTTTATTTATTTATTTGTTTGTTTGCTTGTTTTGCTCATTGGTGTTTGGTTATTTGAGACAGTGTTTCTCTGTGTAACAACTCTGGCTGTCCTGGAGCTGACTCCGTAGACCAGGCTGGCCTTGAGCTCACAGAGATCTGCCTATTTCTGCCTCCCGAGTGCTGGGATTAAAGGTGTATGATACCGACGCCCAGTGTTGAGCTCAGATTTTTAAAGAGTTCATAAGTAAGTGATATTACAAAGCAGTTGTCTTTCTGTGCCTGGCTCATTTCTCCTACCATAAGAAGGCCCATCCATTCAAATGCCAAGATTTCCTTATTTTTAGTGGCTGACTACTATTCTGTTGTGTGCGCATGCTACATTTTCTTCATCTGTTAAGTCACGTAGGGTGAACTCACCATTGACAGTATGAGCGGTCGTGCAGCACACATGGGGGTGCAGATGTCCGGTCTCATGCTGACCGTGGCCTATACACCCCAACTAGGGTTGCTGGTTCATACGGTGGCTCAATTTTTAATTTATTGAGGAACATTCCATTCTTGAATGATTGTATTTATTTATGTCCAGATCATTTTGCACAAACTTTTCCACTCTCCACATTTTTTTTTTTTTTGGTTTTTCGAGACAGGGTTTCCCTGTAGTTTCTAGAGCCTGTCCTGGAGCTAGCTCTTGTAGACCAGGCTGGCCTCAAACTCAGAGATCCGCCTGCCTCTGCCTCCCGAGTGCTGGGATTAAAGGCGTGCGCCACCACCGCCCGGCCTCTCCACATTTTTTTTAGTTGGTTTTACGTTGCTGCCTCAACAATACTGACAGAAGCATCTATTTTGGTTCATTATTCCAAAGAATTTCAGTCTATCCCAGAAGGGAAGGCTTGGCGAAGCTTTAGTTCATGGTGGCAGAGACATGCAGTAGAGGTTGTTCACCTCACAGTAGAACTGAAGGCAGAGAAAATAGTTCCAGAGCCCTCTGAGCCTCCTCCGCGACTCACTTCTTCCAGCAAGGGTCTAACTCCCGAGGGCTCCAATGCCTCCTCAAACCATGCCACCAGCTGGGAAACAAGAATTAAGCCTGAGCCAGTCGGGAGTGGGGGCATTTCACGTTCAAAGTATAGCATTCCACCCCTGCCCATCGAAGGCTCACAGTCAGCAGAAGACAGCTAGTTCAACCATAAGAATCTCCTTAAGTCTTAATGGTTCAAAAGTCAGTATTCAAAAGTTCAAAGTTCAACATCTCTTCAAAGCCAACTCTTAGCTGTGAGTCCCTGAATAATAATAATAAGAGATTTACATTACCCAGTATACCAGAGTTAGACATTGCCTTTCTGTTTCTTGGTCCTTTGCTTTGTCCTGTGTGATTTGGACCCAGAAACCTAACTGGGGTGGTAAGGGAATAAAGGAAGGATGGACACACAGACACATGTACAGAAAGGCTGGAATGAGGTGAGCTGCAGTCTCTCTGCTGGAGCAGCACCAACTGTATAGCAACCTGGAACTTGAGCATGTTTATTGTGCACAACACAGGGGGAGGAGTTGGCTAGCCTCAGTAGGAGGTGTCTATGAGGCAAGCAGTCTCTGGTTGTAGCCTTCAGAGAGGAGCAAACTGGTTGCTAGTTTTTTTCACACGCACTGCCAACCAACATTGCACAAGGGCTGGAAGAAGGCTTTGCCGATTCCAAGCCCAGCCTGGAGAAAGCTCTGTCACTTCCCAGGGGTCCGAGGTGTTGGTCCTTGTCAACGACACATTTTCACTCAGGACTTCATCCACTCTTTCGGCACTCACTCAGGGCTTGCGCAGCTCCCCCCTGTTTGTTATGAGCTAGAGATCTCTGCCCAATGCTTCCACTGCAACGAACTAAACTGCTTCTATCGGGCTGAGGGTCGTAGCTGTTATAACACATGCTAGGTGTGTGTCTATCTTTTAAAAGGTCTGTCCAGACTGTTCTTCGGTCAAGTTGCTTGTTTTCTTGTTGTTGTAGATGTTCTTTAGGCTCCTAACACCCCTCCCCCCCCCCAAAAAAAAAGGAAAGAAAAAAAAGCCATTGTCCAGATCAGTGTTATAGCATTTCCCAGCATCCCTTTTCCTGGACATCCAGCTTCAGGTCTTAAATGCATACCTTCCACCCACGGTGACTTGACGCCTGTGTTTGGGGGTGAGATAAAGGTCCAGTTTCACTCTCCTGCATGTGGATGGCCACTTACCTCAGTGCCACTTAATGAACAGAATGTCCTTTCCCCGTTGTGTGCTCTTGCCACCTTGGACAAAAATCAGTTGACCATAATAAAATGTGTGGATTGTTTTCCTTGGTCCCTCCTCTTCCCTCCCCTCCCTTCTCCTTTCCTCTCTTTCATGCCCCTCTCCTCCCTTTCCCTCCCCTTCTCTCCCCTCTTCTTCTCCTCTCCTGTTCTCTTCTTATCCATGTCTCCTTCACCCACAGTCTGCCGCTTTGTTAGCTATTGATTCCCAGTACATCTTGAGTGTAGTTAGAGCGGCATTTTCTGCTTTGTACCTTTGATTCAAGGTTGCTATGTCTATTTAGCCTTTTGTGGCTCCATAGGAATTTTAGGATTGCCTCTTCTGTCTCTGTAAATTAGCATAATTTTCATAAGGTGTCTATTGAAGCTACACAATGATTTGGGTAGTATGCACATTTTAACAGTATGCTAATAGCTCAGCTTTATAGATACATTGGGACAGGAGAGCCTGAGTTCAAATTCTAATGTTGGGCATTACTTGAGGTACAACCCTAACCTAACCTTTCTGTGTTTCTATTTCTGTACTGCAAATATATATATACACACACATATATATATATGTATATATACATATATATGTATATATATTAGTATAATGATAAAGTATCTCTAGTGATCATAAACAATTGCATTATTTTTAGTGCCTCTGAATAGCTGTCAGTGTTCATTTTTGGTGAAAGAATTTAAATCAAGAGGGACTGAGGAGATGGCTCAGTCAGTAAAATGTTTGGCATAAAAGCACGAGGATCTGAGTTTGAGTCCTAGCATCCGTGTAAAAAAGTCAGGCATGGTAATGCATATCTCTATAATTCTGGCACTGGGAAGGTGGAGATAAGAGGGGCCCTGGGGCTTCCTGCTTGGCTAGTCTAGCTGAACCAGCTAGTGTCAGGTCCACTGAGAGACTGTGTCACAGAAAATAAGGCATCAAGAGATTAAGGAAGGTAACTGGCATCAGCCTTTAGCCTCTACAGTCATACACACACAGACACACACACACACACACACACACACGAGCACTTTCATGCACACACGTACACAAATCACTTAAATAAGACATGTCTGGTAATTGCAAACATCACCTTGACCCTCCATGGGCAATCTCTAAGGATGGTCACCATACAGACAACAAAAGCAGCCCCGACTGAGCCATTTTCATAACTTTACCCAAAGTGCAGCTCTTTGGACGGGGTCCAGAACTGAGCCCTTAGGAGGCAATGAAGCAAGCAGACAGCTGTTGTCTGCATAGCTGTGGTTAATCTCTCAGTTACACCCCTTTGGACATTCCTCTCCAGAGAAGTCAAAAAACACCCGAGATGTGTCACATTGGACTGCAGCATAAATGCTTTTGACCCCAGATTCTGGGGGCAGCTCACATCCCAGGCAGCCTGGCCTCCCCCACAGCTGTGTGCAGGCCCATTAATCTGATAGGAGGGCTGGCTTGCAGAATTACCACTTTCTCTACTAAGGATGGTGTAGCAAGGGAGAAGGGGGGGGGGAGAGAAAATTACAGAATGCCCTTGCGAGCAGGAAGTGTTTGCTCTAAGCTTGTCACATGGCTCAAGCTACCTATCAGATGACATTGTTGGTAACCATTAGGGGTTCCCAGAACACCTTTGGCAATCTTATTCTGGGCCCCAAGGACTGGACCTTTGCCATTTCATAAGAGCACAAATAAAAACATTCTGATCAGTGAACATTAGCAAGAAATAGATGAGTCTTTTCTGCTTCATTCTAGAAGCCAATTGGAAGGAACAGCCCAAATTAACACAGTACTGGCTAGAGAAGGCCACATACTTTTTGGCACCTGAGTAGGAATGTTACTGGCTCTCATAGGAATGCTGCAGCCTCCAGTGGAGAAGTTCTGGGAAGCCCCGGGTAGGGACAGGGTCTCCAGGTACTGCTTCCCTGGAGCAATGGGCTTCTCCCACAGCATTGTCTTTGCTAAGGTTATGGTCAGTAACCCCCCCCCCCCACACACACACACTCAACACACTATGCACACTTGTGCATCACAACACAGGCTCCCGAGCTCGAGCAGCCATAGAGGAATCAGAGACTTGTTCAAACACAAATAGCCGGGTCCCACCTCTCTACCCTTCAGATCCTTAGTTCTGAGGCTGACTCTGAGAATTCTAAAATTCTGCATTTCTAGCACGTTCTCAGGAGATGCCTTCACTATTGGTCCCGGGCCCAGACTTCGATAAGCACTGCTTTAAACTCGTGCATACATTGGCAAGTTGTGGCGTGAATTAATGAATGATGAAGGCATGCCTGGATGGACGGATCACGGGCTTCCTTAGTGGTTCCCTTTAACACTAAGACTAATGTTTTCGTTCTCTAAGCCTACCTATAGCAACTTATACGTCCTTAAGAAAGGAAGTCTATTTTCCCCAATCTGAAGTTAATCTTTCTCATCCTGCTGGACTACATTTCCTATGATAAATATCTCTGTCTCCCTTGCTGATTGATTCAGGGCACACCAAGTCCTCAACTGTGAAGGTGCCAGAAGCTCTCTGGATTCAAAGTGTGTCTATCCAGATGGACAGACTGGGGAGCCAGGCTCTTCATTGCCTTCCCTGCTCTGAGAAGGCCCAGCATTTCATCTGAACATCAAAAGCAGACCAGGATTAAAAACAAATGAGCTTGCAGCTCAGGAAGTGGTGCCAGGCTGGAGTCTAGGATGCTTTAGCCTTGAGAAGGTTGGTCTTGGGCCATTGGCGGTCTGGGGCTTTGCCTGGAGGGCCTGCTGCTGCTTGCCTGTCATTTGGCCCCAGTGAGAGCATTTTCTCACTCAAGTTGGGCCACGCCTCATGCTCGGTAACTGTAACAGCAGGTCCTGCCGGCCGTGGTTGTTTCCCAGCTGTCTGGAGACATGTTTCGTAGCATCAGGTTTGCTCACATATCCTTTTAATAATTAATTATATTTTGTCATCATAATAGAACTCCATATTGCTGTAGATGGGGTAGAAAAGAGGGCAAAACCCTTCATTTCCTCTCCCTACAAGTAGCACAATTATGGCGGCAGTGCTGCTCAGTGGTCAAGCACTTTCTGAACAAGGCAAAGAACAGCAATCGTCAACCCCAGAAGCTTTCTCTGTTGGCTTTGCAGTTCAGATTCCATGCTCAAGCATATTTGTATAAATGGTTACACACACATACATGCACACAGACACACACACACACACACATATGAGACACACACAGACATACACACACAGAGACACACATGCATACGTCCTCTGCAAATCATGTCTGCAGGAAACAATCTAGGGACTATTTTTTTCCGTGTTGCCTGGTCAATTGACCTGCAATAAATAATCTCTTCTGTTAATTTCTCGGGTACAGAAAATTCTCAGCTACGAAGGTGCCAGAAACCTTCTTTTTCTGGCTTTTAAAAACAGATTAGTTTTATAAAATAGAATTGAAATGTTTTAAAAGCAGATTTAAATGATAATGCGATTGTATAGACTCGTTCCTAAGCTGATGTTAGAACCCGTCGTTTCCATCTGAATGATAATTATCTTTATTCTCCAGTGAGAACATAAACTCTTTTAAGTGCCCAATTTTTTTTTTTTTTAAAAAAAGGAAAGCCTTCTTTTGATTCTTCTTAGGTTTGTGACGACCTGTAACACAAAAATGAAAATGAATGATGACAGGACTGAAGATTTGAAGGGTGGCATTGAATTGTGTTCAGGATGAGACTCCAAACTTGTTCTAATCTGCTGTTATAAAAAAAAAAATCAGACTGTGGGACTTCTCAACAGTTAGGAGCACTGGCTGCTCTTTCAGAGGACCTGGGTTCCATTCCCAGCATTCACACGGTGGCTCGCAACTGCAACTCCACTTCCAAGATCTGACATCCTCTTCTGGTCTCCTCAGGCACCAGGCACTAACATGGCACACACACACATACATGCAGACAAAACAGTCATATACATAAAATAAAAGTAAAAGTAAAACACACAGAGACATACAGACAAGTCAGAAGCTTGTGTGAGAAAATGCAGTCTAAAATACAATCACCTCTGAGGCCCACGTCTGAGCGTCTTCATGACACCATCCCCAGGCTGTGAATGGATGCCCACTTCTTTCAGGGTAGCACTCACCAGGGTGGGAGTTTTCTCCACTTCGGCAGAGATGTGGGATTTCCAGGGAATCTGATTGTGTCTGAACTTGGCTTTCTCTACACAGATGAACGATCACTCTTCTTCAAATTACCTTTAAATTAGAACAGGCCTCATCAGCCAGGCAGACGGTAATTTCCTTTCCCGGTGAGAGCTGGCTTAGAGTGTGTCTGCCACTCGTTAGCACCAGGAGGGAGTGACTGGCGTCATACAGGCTGAAGTCGCCACCATTAAATCAGAAGCGAGAATTGCAAACACTGATCAGTTTGTGTGTGTGTGTGTGTGTGTGTGTGTGTGTGTGTGTGTGTGTGTAAAGACAGGAAGCATCTATCTCGTAATAATTTGAAAACATCACAGATACGTTTAAAAATCCATTATTTTTTTATTTTATGTGTGTGCGTATGTGTGTGAGCCTGCTTGTATATATGTGTACTATGTGCCTGCAGTATCCTCAGAAGCCAGAAGAGGACCCAGACCCCCTGAAACTGGAGTTATTGGTGGTTGTGAGCCTCCATATGGAAGTCGGGAACCAAACCCAGGTCCTCTGGAAAGGCAGTGAGTGCTCTTAACCACTGAGTCATCTCTCTAGACCCTAGAAAACTTAAAGACAAAGAAAAGAAAAGAAGAGAAAAGAAATTCAGCATAGTGGATGAATATCTGGTGTAAGCATCTCTACTCACTCAGGCACAAAATCAGCATGCATCACCCAGGCAAAGAGCTGCAGGCCCAAAAGTCCTATGAGAACTTGCCATCCCTGGAACCTGAAGACGATCTCCTTCATCTCATTCCAGAGAGGCTGGCCTACCTGTGACGAAGAACTGTAAATGTGGGGGCTTTACTGCAGAGGTTCATTGCCTTACAGCTCCAAAGTCTGGATGCTCCAGATCAAAGTGTTTCCTTCTGAGATAACAGCCCCCTTTACCATGAAGGCGGGTCAGTTGTGTCTACAGGGTTACGAGGGTCGACCCACCCCATGCTTCTTGCTCAGGTTCTGACTGCTGTTCAGTAGTCTTTGGTGCTCCTTGGCTTCTCGATGTATTGTTCCTGTCTCTCTGGTGGCCTTCCCTGCCCCGTCACCACATGGTATCCTCCTGTGTCTGGGTACAAGTGTGATGCTTCTTGTGGGGACATCAGTCGCTGGATCAGGGTTCTCCCCAATCTAGTGCATGGGTCAAGGGCCACTGAGACAAATATCTGCGGAAAATAATGTGATCTTTTTGCTTCCTTTGTCCCAGAGGGTTTAGTGTGGCCCTTGGCTTCCCTGACTTAGTCCATCCCTTGACTCTGTTCCTTTTGGGCCCATGCTGAGGCAGAGCATAGTGACACTGGACCTTTGTGACAGAGGCTGCTCAGTTCAAGACAGGTAGGAGGCAGTGGAATGGATTTCTGCTTCTCCCCTTTTATTCCACCCATACCCCTAACCTATGGATGAGTGGTGCCCACATTCAGGGTAGGTCCTCCCCTCACAGACATGCAAGGCTGTGCCTCTCAATCGAGAAGCTTCCCGATTCAATCAAGTTGACCGTCAACATTAGCCATCATATCCAGCAAGCATTTGTTCGATAGCATCTGCAAAGATTCCATTCCCATATACGCTCACATCTGGAGGTATGCAGGGTGAGGAGGCAAGTGAATCTTTCCAGGGGACATAGTTCAATCCATGACACTATTTACTAAAGAGCGGCCAATGAGCAGTTGAAACAGTTCATCTGCAAAGCTGATGGCTAAACACATGATGATGCCTTAGCATCCTACACCACAGACCCTTGCAGAGGGGCCAAGACAGTGCCGAATGCCCTAAAGTTACCCCGGCTTCAACTTCATACAGTACATGGTTGGGGACAAGTGCCCAGTCTCCACCCTTGGCCTTTTTAACTAGAACTTTCCCCATGGCTTCCTGCTGCTTCTCCTGGTCATTCTCCTCCTTAAGGTTTATCTTATTTTCTGCGTATGGGAATGATTGTGTGCATCTACATATGTGCACTGCACACATAACCTGTGTATGCTTGTGATGCCCAGAAAAGGTCGTTTAGATCCCCTGGAGCCGGAGTTACGGGCAGATGTAAGCTGTTCTATGGGAGCTGGGCACCACTGAGTCATCGTCCCTGTCAACCTCTGCTGATCTTTAAACCAATGCTGAAGCAAAACTGTCACACACACACACACACTATGAGGATGCAAAAACAAACAGAATGGTGCCTACTGAAAGCTAAATGCCAGTCACTGTTTAAGTTATTCATTTGTTTGATGGTGTCTCACTATGTAGTCCTGCCTGGCTTGCAACTTCCTGTTCAGACCAGGCTAGCCTCGAACTCACACATCTGCCTGCCTCTGTCTTCCAAGTGCTGAGATGAAAGGTGTGCCCAGTCCTGTTGGGATTATTCTTGGATTTAAACTGGTGGCCCCTCAAATCTAGACTTAATTTCCCATCAGGCTAGTTACTGCTCCCCCAAATCTTACCTGCAATCCAGATCAAATGGTGCCACAGGTGTGAGGTGAGTTCCCCAGGCCGTGCAAATGCAACAGGTTTCCATTAGTCTGCTAGTTTGGCCTTGCAGCGGACGACGAGCTGGCAGACGCAGGGGGTTTCTGCTGACCTAATCTACTTTTGCACCAGGCGTTCTAAACTTTTTTTTTGAATATATGAAGAGGTTTCAGGCACTTACACTTGGATGTAATGTGTAGAATGGAGTCAGGTTCTCCCTCCGTCTCCCTTCTCTCTGGCTAGTTGCATGCTATCACCAAGCCTTGGGGGTTATGGTGGATGCCTAGGGATCAGCTCTGACTGTGACAGATCTCTGAATAACAGTTGTTATCATTTATGGGTGCCACTAAAATGAAAACCTCTTTAGTGTGGAGCGTTAGAGGAGACCAAATGACCCAAACTTCAAACCTCCTCATCTGTGAAGGGACCTCTCACAGGGTCACCTCTGGACTGAAGGCAGCAGGCTCCCTGTGAGGGACCATGTCTAGTTCCCAGAGATGGTGTCAGAAGCAACGGAATGTCACAGCCTGCCTTTTGCCAAAACGATCAAAGACACAGGTCTGGAGAGTAGAGGGCAATTTTCTCAAGCAAATGTAATAAACACGGTGACTGTCAGAGTTAAACAACAGGGAAAGAATGGCTTCAGGTGTAAAACATGAATTCTCAGAATCTGCATACGCCTAAAGACTCCGTGTTTAATAAGCATGATCAAAAGAAAATTTCCCCAGGGAAATTAATATCTATTGGTGCTACCCTGTGAGCCAGTCGGAGCTGTTGAAAGATTGCTGGCGTGACCCAAAAGCTTCTCTGCACTGGCTATATGTGATTGGATTATATTGAGAGACAATCAGTCATGCACTTACTCAGTTTATCATGATCAAGTATATTTTTCAACATTCATGAGCTTTATTCACGCACTTTTAACATGCAGAAAGACAGAAATATACTCTATTTTCTGATCGAGTCTCTCATTTGGGTCTAATCAAAGTGAGGTAATGCTTTCTAGGGTCCCGTGATCAGGACACTCTGAGTGCCACTATGCAGCAAGGTCTCTTCCCATGTTTTTTTTTTTTTTTTTTTTTTTTTGTTTGTTTTTTGTTTTTTGTTTTTTTTTGTTTTTCGAGACAGGGTTTCTCTGCAGCTTTTTTAGAGCCTGTCCTGGAACTAGCTCTTGTAGACCAGGCTGGCCTCGAACTCACAGAGATCCGCCTGCCTCTGCCTCCCGAGTGCTGGGATTAAAGGCGTGCGCCACCACCGCCCGGCTTCTTCCCATGTTTTACATTCAGAGCAATTATGGCTTCTGCAGAGCACAGCTGGCAGTACACATGCATTTAAACAGCTGGCCCAGCATTCAGAAGTGAAACAGCCAAAAGCACAAAGCAGAACCCAGTCAGGAGCAGAATAAAAAATGTTCCCTTGCCCAGCATTGAACAGCGAGCTCCCATGGGCAGCAGGGGCAAATGTGATGAGGAGCTCCGAGTCACCCACATCTCTATGGCGCCTCTCAGAGCCTCCCCTCAACCACCTGACCCATCTGGCTTGCTTCCTCACCAGATGGCCAGCTTCTCTCTCATGTGGAGGAGGAGTCTGGGAAGGCCAGATTCCCCTCTGCACTGCAGCGTCCCTGAGGGCAGATGGACTTAACATGGCTTTTGAATTCGTTTCTGAGACCTGATGAGTCAGTCCCTCCCTTGATCCACCTCTTCTGGCTCACCGTGGACTTCGGAGCATCTGGCTAGGAGCATTTTAGGGTCAAGGTCTCAGAGGGGAGCAAGGGGAAGAGTGAAAGACCTGTCTCTGAATGCTGCCAGACTGGGCCGAGGGTGGGAAATTAAGAACTCTGTACTGTAGAGGAGGGACTCCCATGGGTACCTGGATCAGGCAGGACCGGGGGTTGATGCATAATGGGCTAGCCGCAGATAAAGGTCAGTGGGAAGACAAGTCTGTGTCAAATGACACCCCCATCAGTTTCTCCCTCTGTCTCACTGAGCCCTAGGAACCCTCTCCTCAGCATTTGACATCTCTGGTCCCTTCCAAACTACAGCACACATCCCGGCGGTGTTCCATATTTCAGACCTTCTCTGACTTCTGCATCAGTGCACTTAGACCAGGCTCTCTATTCTCTGTATTGGTGAGGAAGTGATGCCTTCCGGGTACTCCACGAGGCCTTAATGTAAGGTATTTCACCCATCAGTTTCATCTGTACCCCATATTCCAGACCAAAAAGAAAGAAAGAAAGATAAAAGCTCAGAGAAGCCAACAAATTCATTGCTCTCACAAATCGCCCCCTTAAATGGAAGCTCTTCTGGCTCACACTTCTGTAAAGCCTAGGCTTTCCCTCTAGTCCCCTGGATATGGGAGGGACCTTAGCAACAAACTGTGCGACACCATGGGTGTCTGATGAGTGGTGGGATAGCTCAGTCCCTGAACAAGCCAAAAAGCGCCAAGCCCTGTGTATGGGAGCCGCTGATGACGCCTGCTCCTGCTCTTCCGGTTCGAGTTGCTCTCAAAGATGTCTCACTTCCGCCGTGAAGCCTTCGGAGTTATCCCCTGGGATTTCTAGCCTTGGTACCCTTGAAACCTAATGAGCGGACTTGCAATCAGCGTGGTTTGAGGAAGGGGCCTGGAGTCAGCTGCTCATCACTAGGAGGGGACAGAGTTCCATCAGGCATCTGTGACTGGGGCCTCGCCAAGCCCCAGTGTGATAACACCCACGAGGTTCTAAAGGCAGCTCATTCTGCTATTTCTGCACATTAAGCAGTACGGAGAATTAAAAGAAAAAGTAAAGCCACAACTGTTGGATTGAGGACACAAGGGATAAGAGTTTTTAAAAAGAAGTGCCACTTCAAATGTAACCAGAAATAGATTCTTAATCTCTGCCCCATGATACTAATTCCCTTTGTGTTTTCAATATTCACTTCTGCCAAAAAAAGACAAAAAAGAAAACAAAAAACTCAACCCAGATCAATAGTGTTTTAAATTTTTCCAGTTCTTTAAAAAAATTTATTTTATGTATAGAGGTGATTTGCCTGTATGTATATACACCATGTGTGTTCAGTGGCCCTAAAGGTCAGGAGAGGGCACCGGATCCTCTTGAACTAGAGTTATAAATGATTGTGAACTGCCGTGTGGGTATTGGAAGCAGAACCTGGGTCCTCTGCAAAAGCAGCAAGTGCTCCCAACTGCTGAGCCATCTCTCCAGAATCGGAATTCAATTCTTAATCGTTGCAACAATAAGAAATATAGTTACCAGCCACACTAACATTCTCCAGATGATGTTCTGCCAATAGGCGTCAACCCCTTGACCTTAGTATCAGTCATTAAGGCTGCGGAAAAATCCTTTTGTACACTGTAGAGATGTGCTGCTCTCATGGCTTTAATAAAGAGCTAATGGCCAATAGCTAGGCAGGAAGAGGTTAGGCGGGACTTGTGGGCAGGAAAAAAAGAAGCAGGGTAGAAGAAAGGTGGAGTTGCCAGGAGACATGGAGAGAAGGAAGATGAACATGCCATGTTAAAAAAAAAAAAGGTACTGAGACTCATGGTAGCACATAGATAAGAAATATGGGTTAATTCAGGTTGTAAGCGCTACTTAGTAACAAATGCAAACTATCGGCAGAACATTTATAATTGATAATAAGCTTCTGTGTTATTGGGGCGCTGGCAGTCCCAACAAAGAGCTCCACCTACACATTAAGTCAAAGTTAACTCCATAAGGAGGAACCTTGCCCCTTGTCTCTACATCAGGACACGGAGGAGAAGCACTGATTGCTCCATGATGAGACAAAAGAACTACCGGAAACTTTCTTGGAGACTGTCCTGGATTTTTTTTTCTTAACTTGACACAAGCTAAAGTCATCTGGGAAGATGGACTCTCAATTGAAAAAATGAATGCCTCCATCAGACTGGCCTATAGACAAACCTGTCAGTCATTTGCTTGACTAATCATTGATGTGAGAGGACCACGCCCACTGTGGGCAGTGCCTCCTCAGGGTAGGTGGTCCGGGGATGTAGGAGGACATAGACTGAGCAAGCCACGGCAAGCAAGCTAGTAAACCGTGTCCTTCCATGCTCTCGGACTCAGTTCCTGCCTCCATGTTCCTGCCTGGAATTCCTGCCCTGACTTCCTTCACCTGGAAATGTGAGCTGAAATAAGCCCTCCCCACCCCACCCCCCAAATTGCTTTAGGTCATGGTCTTTATCAGAGCAACAGAAACCTAACTAAGATGCAGGCTGTGATCACCAAATCTGTTTAAGAGATATCAGCAAAGAAAAACCAGCCTACAAATCACAATCCCAGAGAAGCTAGACAACAAAGAGGACCCTAAGAGAGACATACATGGATCTAATCTACATGGGAAGTAGAAAAAGACAAGATCTCCTGAGTAAACTGGGAGCATGGGGATCATGGGAGACGGTAGAAGGGGAGGGGAGAGAAAAGGAGGAGAGTGGAGAAAAATATATAGCTCAATAAAAACAATTTTTTTAAAAAAATTAGAGCTGTTTATTTGGTGTTGGTTTGCCATGTGCCCCTTACTCCGCAAGCATTCCTCTTTAATAACTGGCAATGTTCCCGTACCACTGAGGCCTCAGCATGCCCCTGGCCCTCAAGGAGCTCCTTTCAAGAAGTCCCCTTGAACATGCAGACTTTTGCTGTTACTGAGACCATAACTACAAGACTGTAAGGTAGGGGTGAAGATGTCCCCAGGGTCCTTTAGGAAGAACAAGCTAGAAAATCCAGCACAGAATAACAGTTCAGCTGGCCACAGAGCATGGCTTCTTACTTAGAATACCACTTAGAATTACAGCAAGGAAAGGGTCCTCTGGATGGGTGTGACTGTCCACGGGAGATGGAGAGAGGGGAGGGTGTGGGTGAAGTAGAGATAAAGCGGCCCCATTCATTCCAGTTGTTGCTTCTCTTACTCCTCGGGCTCCTGTCTGCCATAAATGGAGTGCGCATGCGCAACCCTCAGGGCAGCTACTGGATGGCTGATCTGGATCCCCAAAGGCAACAGGAAGGAGCTCAGGTTGGAGTCAGACTGCCCAGTCCAGTATGGAAGAGGTATTGTCCTGGTTGTGGCCTCCTGGGACTGGTTCTGCGATGACCATGTCAGGTAGGGGGTGAGAGGGCGCTGATGCCAAGCAGTCACGTGACCACTGCATTCTGCTCCTTGTCAATCACCTCGGGGAAGGGTTAGGGAAGCATTACCTCTCTGTCATGTCTGGTCACACTGTGTTGCTACAGGCCTCTAGGGACCACACCTGATGATGCTTGCTACTGAGTAAGATTAAAAAAAAGATCTCTGATGTTTGGAGATCAAGTTGAGAGCAGGAGGTGCGTGTGAAAATAAAACTCAGTCACAATGTACTGTACATCACATACCTTCACTCAAATGGCATATTCTGGAAAAGAACTAAAGACAAAAAATGAAAAAAAAACGGCAGTGGCCGTCAGGGCCTGGGGGATTTGGGAGGACACAAAAATCTGTTTCTGGTGTTTCTTGTTCTGTTAATATTTCTCCAAACTCATGTATTCTAAGAAATGTATCCTTGGGGAGTGAGTGTTATGATATGTACCGTCACTAGCTGTTTTTAAAATATATATATATATATAGATATAGATATAGATATATAAAGAGAAAATAAATCACAGCAGAATGCAGAGTTACAATGCTTTGATGTTCAAAGAGACAAAGGAGGCAGCAGCCAGCCCTTCCTGGAAGAGTAGGGGAAGTGGATTGGGGAGACTCCAGAAAATGGAATACTGGATTTGTGGTCCTACAGAGTGGCAGGAATATGTGAGAAGGATAGGAGGGACTAGCATAGGCGAGATATAGAACTTAGGCAAACCCTCTTTGTTATCCTTGGGTACCAAAGCATCCACAGGGATCCTAACATGGACAGCCCCTTGGTGATGCTTGAGAAAGGAGCCATGCCCCTCCCCAGCCTGTGTACTAACTTGTCAAAACTTGGGAAAGATAGAAATGCATTCTCATGGGCTGAGAGATCCACAGCCAAGGTCCCGGCAGGTTTAAAAACCAGTGAGGGATGCCTTCTACTCCCAAGTTAGAGGCTTGATGCTTTGTCCTCCTGTCCTCCAGGATGGAGGAAGCAGAAGGTTAAAGCACAAGTATATTGTCATCTGGATGGAGCCTCTTTTAGTAGGGCCTGAGTTCTATTCATGAGGGAAGAACCTTTATGGATTAATGTCTTTTTGTTTTGTTTTGTTTTTTGAGACAGTAACAGCCCTCGCTGTGCTAGAACTAGCTCTGCCAACCAGGCTGGCCTTGAACTTGTGGAGATCCACCTGCCTCTGCCGCCTGAGTGCTGGGATTAAAGTTTCTGGCTAGTCTAATGCCTTCTTAAAAACCCCACTTCTTAACCATGACACTTTTCAACTTTAAAAGAACGAGGTAGCATAAAATGAGCCATTTAGCCCAGTTAAACGCGTATATCAGCAGGACCTTTGTGGTGTAAATAGAGACCAGAGGATGCTATGCTTGGAGAGAGTTTGGGGGCCTGTGTAGGCAATTTAAAGACCCTATCACAAAATTAAAAAAAAAAAAAAGCAAACTTTGGCTACAGACACAGCTCATACTGTAGCGGGCTTGCCTGATGTGTGCGAAGCCCTAGGTTCGATCCCCATTACCACAAAAAGCCCATAAATTTAGTGGTACTAAGTGTATGCCGAGTGCCGCTGAGCTATACTAAGCAGAAGCCAGCCCTGCACCCTCTAAGCAAGGATGCTACCTCCCCGCCCACTCTCCTGCAGTCACCGGTACCTTCTAATCTAGTCCCTGTCACTGGCTGTTTCGTGTAAATGGAATCACTCAGTGCATGCCTTTTGCATCTGCCTTTTTTCATTTAGCATATTTGTGTTTTGTATTTAATGAGGTTAGCGAGCCCGTAGAGAATTTTGTCATCGGAGACGGGTGGGGGAAGGGGAAGACAGTCTTGTGAAGGGAAGCATCAGGACTCATTACGGGCTGTCATGAGTCTCCAGACATCCCACACAGGCTGCAGCTATCCCCTGGCATCTCAAGATCACCTACACCTCACCGGCACCCTCACTGGGCCCGAGGGCTGGCTGAACCCCTTCCCCAAACAGGTCTGTTGCACACTGTGCCCTTACCTGCTACAAGATCAGAAAAAGAATTTCTAAAAAAAAAAAAAAAAAAAAAATTAAGTGACCAAGCACGGCTAATTAGGCAACCCAAGAAGCCAGGTTTGGAGTTAATTAGCCCTTGAACTGTCAAGACTAATTTTGTCCAGGGAGTTCTGACATTTCTAAGAATAATTAAGGACTAGGTTGTCATATTTCACAAAGGCCCAACTACGGAGTGAATGGTCTCCCTTGTTTTCCCCAACGCATACAGTCTGGAAATGTGTGCAGAGCTGTACCCGGTGCTGACTGTGGATTCTTGAATGAAGTGTTATGTTTTTTTCATATATATGAATATATGAATATACATATACCTCAGTGAGATATAATGACTCCATTAATGGGTGACACACTAAAAATACCTGAAGTCACCGGGGGTAATAATAGTTGGTTGCTGTTCACCATGTGCTTATTGTCTGCCTGTCACTGCGGTCTAAGGACCGCAGGAGCCTATCAGGCAGAAGTAGTTCTTGTTTTCAATCGATGGAGGAGAAAGTTGTGTGAGTCCTTCGGGGCCACACAGCTGGCTGACGCCACAACCAGCTCTGTCTGCCATGTGGTTTTCAACACCCTTCTCTCATACACACACACATTGCACGTGCCTCTGTTGAACAAGACAGACAGCCTTCCTCGCGCACATTACTACCCTTCTCCGAAAGCGTTTATTAACCTCAGATTTGCATCCAGTTTTTTAAAAAGTATTTTTATTTTACTTTTTGTGTATGAGTGCTTGCATGTATGTGTGTATGTATGTGCACCACATGTGTGCCTAGTACCTACAGAACTGGAGTTATAGACAGCTGCGAACTGCCATGTGGGTGCTGGGAACAAAATCTTGGTCCTCTGCAGGAGTAGCAAGTGCTCTTAGCTGCTGAGCCATCTCTGCAGCCCCCCTGGTCCCTTATCTTTTAAGAATCATTTTTAAATCAATAAATGAATGCATTTATTATTAACTCATCTTATACTCAAGTGATATTGTAATGGCATCTGCCACTGCCTTCATTCACTCATTAGATGGTGGATGAGCATCCATAGTAAGGAAGAGAAATTGCAGATGGGGGTCTGTCTAGAAAAATATATCATCCTTGAATTGAAACACATGCAATAACACATTATTGTACTGTTTTCCATCAAGAGATGGTTCTGGTTGAGTAACACTATGTCTGGAATATGTGGGACCAGAAGTGTTTCTGATTTCTGGTATATTCATACAGAACGTACTAGTTGGGCAAACCTCACCCAAATCCTCAAATCCAAACACTACAGCACAGAGAGCAAACAAGCACTTTACAAACACGGTTTCAGAAGGATGCCACCCAAACCCCTCAACCAACATCTGTATCTTCAATCTAGGACCCCAGCCAAGCCCCTCAACCAACATCTGTATCTTCAATCTAGGACCCCAGCCAAGCCCCTCAACCAACATCTGTATCTTCAATCTAGGACCCCACCCAAGCCCCTCAACCATCATCTGTATCTTCAATTTTAGGAAAATAAAAGTCTGCTCTTTAAACCACATTGCTATGACAGTCCACCCAGCTAGTGGAGCCTTAGAACAAGGGGATTTAGACATGTGAAATATGGGTCTGTGGAGATGAGGAACATTTGACACAAATAGATTTTTTTTAAGTGGATAATGGGAGCCAAGGCAGGTTTCTGAACAAGAGCCATATGCAAAGCAGTCGTTCAGCCCTGTTGATTAATGCAGCAAATATTTATTGAGGATCTGCCCCACACCAGAGATGATCTGCCTGGGAACTGCAGCAATGCATGTGACACCCCCGCATGGGTGGTGCCAAAGGAGCTCACTGTAGAAGAAGCAGAAAGCAGGTTAGACTGGGGAGAGAGTGGAGGCTGGGGGTCTAGTGAGAAGCTTTTCATCCTGGCCTCCCTAGATGCTTTTCAATCTGCCTTTTTTTTTAAATAAAGAGTTTTTTATTGTTTTTAATTCCGTGTGTAGCTTGTGCATGTGAATGCAGCTACTGATGGAGGCCAAAGTTGGCTCTTCCTAGAACTGGAGCTACAGGGGGCTGTGAGCCGCGCATTGTGGGTGCTGGGGCTTGAACTCAGGTCCTTTGCAAGAGTGGTGTGTGCTCTTAACCATAGCCCTCACTGACCCACTACCATCAGACCAACCTCTGTTTGCTTTTGAGAGTCTAACATGAAGCCCAAGGAGTGGACTGCCCTCTTTGACTCCCCCCTAGCCCTGTGTCTAGTCATAGCCAGTACAGACGCCATATTCCCTCTCCACAGCTGCACCAGCCAGGGTGAGTTTCCCCTTCCAAACCTGGTTTCAAGGGAACATAATTTTTAGAACAATTACCCTCGATTATAAAATGGAGTCAGCTCCCCCAGATTCCATCATCCAGAGGTTCAGCCGTGGCCCCACGCCTCAGCTTGGCCCGGCGCATGTCTGCACCCACAACAGGTATTGAACAGGATCACCAAAAGGGGTAAGGGTTAGGAAAACTAAACCAAGCCAAATATACAGCTAAAACAGTACCAATGCTGTAGAAGAAAAGGAGCGGGTGCCAAAGATGACAATTCTTTTTTTTCTTTCTTTTTTTTTTTTTTTTTTTTTTTTTTTGAGACAGGGTTTCTCTGTAGCTTTGGAGCCTGTCCTGGAACTAGCTCTTGTAGACCAGGCTGGCCTCAAACTCACTAAGATCCTCCTGCCTCTGCCTCTGCCTCCCGAGTGCTGGCATTAAAGGCGTGCGCCACCACTGCCCAGCCAATGGTGACAGTTCTTTCCTCTGTCTGATGGCAGGACAAATGGTGAGCAAAGATGCCCACATCCTACATCCTAAAACCTTCAGCACTTGTGAGGCAGAGGAGGCAGAGGCAGGTGGATCTCTATGAATTCAAGGCCAGACTGATGTACAGAGAGAGACACACAATTTTGCTGACTATGCAGATGGAGGAAGGAGCCCTGAGCCGAAGCACAAGGGCAGCCTTGAGAAACTGTGAAGACCGAGGAAGTGAGTGTGTGTGTGTGTGTGTGTGTGTGTGTGTGTGTGTGTTTGTTGGCGGGGGAGATAGTTCTCTGGATCTTCCAAAAAGAAGCTCGAACTTGCCCTTGATTTTAGCCCACAGATACCTTTATCAGATGCCAACCTACGACTCTGCTGTATGAAGTCACTGGTGTAGCAGTTTATGACATCCACAGGAAAAGGAGGCACATCTCACTTCATTTCCTGTCGCTCCAACAGCCAGGCCTGCTCATTTGCATAGTGGATGCCATTAGAGTTGGTGTCACAGAACCTTCTTCTTCCCCAGGTCCTTATACTCAGGGATAGGCTAATTGGTCTTGTTTTCCCTTTTAGAGTCTAAACTCTTCATGGGCAGAGCTGAGTTATTTACTGTGGTATTTCTAAGTTCAGCCTAGTGCCGGCCACGTGGGAGATCCAGTAACTAAAGAGAATGAATGTACAGAAACCCAAGGCTGCACAGGGCCACAGGACCCCAGCAGGACCTCCAATGGCAAGCATCAGAGCTGCTTTTCAGACACAGTGGGGTCAAGTCTGATGTTGTCATTGATGTATGTATATATGTCATGTTGAGTTGTTAACTGTAACCATGACAACAAGAAATTTCATTCTCATGGACAGAATAGCAAGTCATTCAGACCTTTGTCCAATGCAACCCCAGGTCCCTTTTTCATGAAGAATGTTAACATCGTTGACAATGGCTCTTCTTATGTGGGCCATTGAAGGGCCTTCTGGAAAAGGCAGGGAGCCCAGGGAAAAAAAGCTTCCCTGGGCATGCTCCTTCTGAAATTACATTTATTTCTAGAAAGACATGGCCATTCACAATTTCTCATTGTTAGGGAGAGCTGGTGAAGCTGCTTTTCAGAAAGGCTGGAGGTAGGCACTGAGAGTATAAATATCACAACCGCCTCTTCATTGTGCCGTTAGTTAATTATGTTCAGCTGTTAGGGGTGGAGAGCCTGGGCATTGGGAGCCAGAGAAGGCCACACAGCTGAGGGTCTGCAGGACTCCTGCCTTCTAGGCAGGAAAGCAACCTCACCAGGGCTCTCCAGACCCTTGGTATTCTTGCAAGACCAAACAGCCTCAGGTTGACACAGAGAGCCTGTTCCTAGAACGGCCACTGTGCTTCTGGCAAGGAATTGAAAGGCTTGCTCAGGGCCCAGGGCTCTTCCTCCACTGCTGGGCTTTTGGATAGCTGCTCTCTTTTGAGTTGACCCTGAGAGTTTATGTCCCTTCCTCTCTCCAAACCTTGAACCCCACTCATTGGAGACCTTGCTTTCTCTCTCGCTTCAAGACTTCTTGAAACTATTTCCCATCTAGAACCTCGACTTCAGGTAATAATCCAACTGTGGCTGCTGCTATCCCCAGAGAGTGCCCCCTGACTGATCCTTTTGGACTTTCCAACGAGGTTCATGCAGCCCCCAGAGCTGACAGTTCTCGGCAGTGTTGGTTCCTTCATTATACTTTGTAGTATTAAGAAGCTCCTGTGTGGGCCAGAGAGTTGACTTCTTGGTTAAGAACACTGGCCACTTTGGCAAAGAACTTGGGTTTGGCTCCTAGTACCCATATGAGGGCTCACTACTGCCTGTAACTCCAGTTCCGATGGATCTGACAGTTCTCTTATGACCTGTGTAGGTACCAGGTACACACCCGGTACCCATAAATACACACAGGCAAAATACACACATAAGATAAACAAATCTTAGCTGATTAAGATGACGACAGCGGTGAATTTCCATGTGCATTTCTGAGCCAATTGACTTTCCTTCTTGGGACAAGAATGGCAAGTGATGGACCTACATTTGTCCCCAGAGGCAGAGAGAAGCAACTCTTCCTTCTCCGTGTCACAGTGGTCCTCTATTCTGGATTCAGGTGGCTCTAATGTGCCCCAGGCATTGGCAGGCACAAGATGATTAAGTCATCAGTAGGCAACCGGAAGTGGATGCTAGGCTATGCGATCTGGCAGACGGCCCCACCGTGTTCCTTCCTGGTTGACGTTTTTAGTGCGTCTGTGACTATAGGTCTCTGGTGGCAGCGTCTCAAAATCGGGAAATATTTAACAGTTGGCTAATCTTTTGGACTGCTGTAAGTCAATGTGACCAGGAAAGAAAATTCGAAGGCTGGCAAATGAAGCATCTAGAATGAGCCCTTTGCCATGACCAGCCATATACCTGATGATGGAGAGCACCAGGCTGAGACCACAGCAGGAGGAGCCCAGGACCGGGCACATCTCCCACCTTGATGGGAGAACTGTGGTGGTATGGAGGTTCAAGAGCAGGCCTTGCCATGAGCAACCTTGCAGAGCCAATTCTCAACAATTAGGGTGGGGGACGGTCTCACTAAGTCCAAGTGCACAGTCCCAGAATTCCAGGTTCTGATGGAAGCTCTCCAGTGGAAATTTTGAAATACTCTACCGTATGGACATGCAAAGAAGCCATTCCCAGGACAGCATCCTGTGTTCTCTCCTGCTAATGAAAGAATCAAGTAACATGTGTCATCCTAGACGCCGAGAGAAAGTCCAATGTCTAAGTAATTATATGAACAATAGGAATCCTAAACATGGAGAGACGGCAGCTGTGCACTCTTTCCATTTAAGAATCGCCATGGCGAGCACGGTGAGGAGTGCCGACCCCTGAGGGTGGTTCAGAGGCACAACAGAGCCAGGGCTGCGGTTCTCGGTGTGCAAAGAAGGACCTTGCAAGCCTACACCTCAAGGACTGGATGTAAAGAGCCTTCCTGATGTCTCAGGATTCCTTGCTTTCCTCCTGAAGTCATTGGGAGCCCAGTGGGCTGACCTGCTTTGCTTCCCATGGGTCCTCAGCCTGCTACCATCCCTCCTAATTCACTGGCTGGATCACACACGACTCAGGAATAGGCAGAAGTTCATTGTCACCTCCTAAACCCCAGTACTGCTCCCACAGTTTACGGCAGTTGACCTTTCTAATCATATGGCCTTTAAAAAAAAAAGATTTAGTCATTTTTAAATTAAAATTATTTTTAAAAATTTACTTTTATGTGTGTGTTTTGCCTACATGTATAGTATAGATGTGTGCTACGTGTGTGCCTGATGCTCTGGATGTCAGAAGAAAACCTTGGATCCCTTGAACTGGAGTTACAGATGGTTGTGAACAACCCATGGGCACTGGGAACAGAACAGTGGCCCTCTGCAAGAAAAACCAGCGCTCTTAACCACTGAACCATCTATCTCATCAGTCTCCCCTCTCCCCGCTTTTTTTTAAAATTAGAAACAAACTCAATGAGTGTTTGCCTACATGTATGTATGTGTACATGTGAGTACCTCGTGCCCTTGAAAGCCAGAAGAAGGCAACAGATCCCCTGGAACTGGAGTTAAAGGCAGTTGTGAGCTACGCTGTGGGTGCTGGGAATTAAACCAGGGTCCTTTGCAAGAGCAGAAAGGGCATTTGTAACTGTAGAGCCACACTGTCTTTTTCTGTTAACCTTCCATCTTCTGGGCTTTTTGCCAATCCTCAGTTTGTTCCCCGCATCCAAAGCTGTCTCCCTGGGACTCCCTCGCTCACCTCCACCTCATGACCATCACTGTCTCAGAAGATCCAGAGTTCATCCTGGGAGGGCTGGTCGGACTCCTTCTCCCACTCCCGTGGCTCTGACACACCGTGTGGTCCTGCGACAGTCGCCGTGGGGCGCTTTAGACCTTGCCACTCCTCTTGGAAGGGCAGCACTGACGGTCAACCTCCATGCCGCTCACCTTGACATTCCCCATGCATCCCCGATGTCGGCGCCCACCATCTTAGATCTCATTTGTTGGCCTAGGGAGAGCAACTGTAACTGTATTTCTCGAAGCCTTATCTGTGAATTATGGCTAATAATAGTGTGTCCTTCTCGGGGGTCACGGTCAGACACAAACAACGCCAAGTGCACAGCTTGACACATTCGTGCAGTGGTTCCTCCTACTGTTAAAGAAAAGCACATCTTATTTAAATCTTTAGCTGTTCTCAGCTTTGGAGCATTTTCCCTCCCAACTTCCTCAGCTGGCAAAGAAAATAGAGCTCCCTATCTTTTAGTGCCCTTCACCCTCCTTGTGCAGCAGAATAATCAGGGAGCCCCTGTCAGGGACCATTTTCCTAAGGATAGATTTGTCAGGGAACATCGTCCTGACAGGGATAGCAGAGGTCATTGTCCTAAGGATGTTTACAGAGAACCCACCCCTCATCCCACTATCTTGAGAGCTATCCGTTAACGGAACCCACCCCTTACTCCAATGCTAATGGATCACATCTGTTAAGGGAACCCACCCCTTACTCCAATGTAAATGAATCACATGCTTCGGCTTACTCCAGGTGCTGGCTGATGACCTTCAGTTACCCCGGCAGAGTTCCTGCCTACCTACCTCCACCCCATTCAAGGGTATATAAGCTGTAACTTTCACCCCAATAAACGGAGACCTTGACAATAGAATCTTGCTTGGTCTCCTTCCTCTTTTACAGCTCATGTCTTGCAGGTTAGCGCCCCTTCAGAGGACCCTGAATAGCTGACCCTGCCAAGCGGGGGTTACAAGCCCCTAAACATGATCATTTCCTGAGTCCTACATCCTACAATGGGAGAGTCTCCACTGACCATTTAATCCCCATGGACTGTCAAGTAGAGTCAGGATGAAGAGTCCTTCTGAATCATTTCTGCCACTAGCCCCTTTGTCCCTTTATTTGTGGAACCATAATTTTGCAGGGGACCAATTTCCAGATTTTTTCCCCACCATCAATTTCCAGAAATGAGCATTTCTCCTCACCCCCTAAGCTCTCCTCAATCACCCCTTCTAAGTGCTTCTGGTCATGACTCAGCATTTTTAAATGCTTTCTGGTTCCCCCTTTATTCTCATAATAGTAAAAAGTTTGCCGAGAGTTAACTCAGCACATAAAATGCTACATGATAAAAATCCCAAGTAGCAGTGAGTGGCCGGGACTGATGGACACACAAGCGCTGCTAACTCTCCATTTCTCATCTCTCCTTCTAGCCCTCGGTGAAAGATGGACTTGATGCCACCATCATGAGAGGGAAAGAATTAGGACAGGTCACATATGGGAAGCAGTCGGCCTGCCCGTGCCTGCCTGAGCCGTGGCACCTGACTGGTTCCTCAGTAAATATAGTGAAGGCCTAGGAGATTGAGATGCCCATTGCTCTCTATCCCTTTAAGATCCATCTGTAACTATATGTATGAAGTTGCTAATCCTTACCGGGCATTGAATTTCAATGGGAATTTGGCCAAATTCAAGACTGGAGAAATTTAGCCCCATGGCGGCCAGTTTGGAGTGCTGACACAAGGCCTTTCTGCTGACTCAGTTTTCCCTCTGGACTTATGGAACTCCAGAAGTTGAACCTAGTAGTTCTAGTGCCAATATGGGGGGAGGGAGTAATTTGAATTTGAGACAAGGCAGATAATGTCCAAGGCAAAAGAAACATTCTATGAGTGAGGAAGGATGAAAGAGAGGGAGGGAGGGAAGGAGGGAGGGAGGGAGGGAGAGAGGGAGGGAGGGAGGGAGCAGGTGGGGGGAGGAAAGGAAGGAGGGAAGAAGGGAGCGGGGTGTTTTGTAGAAATGAGTATAAATGGATGTCCCATTGTAAGAAATTGCGGGTTTAAGTTGTCAGGCATCCTTCTCTCTCTGCTCACCTTAGACATCCTCCTCTTACATTTTTTTAGACTCTTAAGGCTCAGAGATGGCTTCTCACATCTGCTGCCCTCTTGTCAATCCACCATGGCATGTGCTTTCAAAATCTACATAAAAGGTTCATGAACTGTCAAGGTGATGCCAAGACCTGGCCGCCTTTACTCCAGTCAAGGATACGATCCCCCACAACCCTCACTCTCCTAAGGAGGAGATGCAATCCCAGATGGAACTTGGAGGTGTCCACACGTTCCAGCCCTCAGTTGACTCCGGACCTAGTTAAGCTTCATGGCGTCGAGGGACCTGACCTTGAGAATAATTTTACAGGTGGAGAAACCAATGCCTCCGGAAAGCTGAGTAAGCCACCTTGATCACGTATCACCTGCAGCAGAGACGGAGCCAGCACCTATGTCTGCCAACAGCCCCGTTTGCTGGTTTCCGTCCCCGAGCTACAGAAGTCCAGTCTAGCATCAGGACGAGAGGAAGCTGGAGGAGCTATTCCCCAGTCACACACCCTCTGGCTGTATGTCAGCTGGGGTAGAAGTGCTTTTGAAAATTTTGTCTAGGAACCGATTACACAGACAGAACAAAACAGCCAGACAGGGAGGAATTCTTAATGTATGAAGTCATTGGCTTCCAGATCGTTCTACCTGCAGAACAAGGTTGTTGTGTTGACTGCTGCAGAGCAAGCTCCCCAAAGGCTTCTAGATGCAGCAGAGAGAATGTAAAAAATCTACCAAACATCCTGCAGCTTCCCTCAGCACTTCAAACTCAAATATTTGTTTTGTGCATCAGGAAATGGCTCAGGGCACTGGTACCTCTCACTAAGTGCCAGATTATGAGGTCACGTGGCCATCTAAGTGCCCAGAGTGAGTCAGGATTTCTCCATGGTAAAGGCCCCTCCTCTAATCCACACCTCTTAACAATGGCACCTGAGTCAGAACCTGTCTGGAGTCTTTCTCCAAGCTAGGCGGTTAACCTTCCCATTGCCTTCCCTAGTCTCTGGCACCAAACACTGTCCTCACCCTGGCTGAAGACTCTGCCCTAAGTCCATCTCTGACTTGTCACCCAACCAAGACTTAGGGCAGTCTGTTCCCTGTTTCATGTTGCTGTCTGATACCAAGGCTCAGTGCCCGGTGATGCCAGACTTTCCTGCCCTCCCACCAACTTCTCTCAGAAAGGAAGGAAGCCCAAAGCGAGAGTCTAGGCATAGATTAGACCATCCTCCCTCACGTCCTGGGTGGGTCCCGCTTGCACAAGTAGGATTCCCAGCTGCAGGCAGGTGGTGTTCCCATGAGTTCTATCCCATTCCTTCTGGTCACATCAGACATGGAACCACACACAGACTGCTGGCCAGGTGACTGAGGTGGGGAGGACCAGGCAGACTCCTCCTCAGAAGGAATGCAAACACAGCCAGAGGCAAGAGGTTGCTCTAGGTCACCTCACTGCTGGGCCTAGGGTTCACCCAGAGCCTCCTCCCAACCTGGCAGGGCCCCTGGCGTCCCTCCAGTAGGAAGGGCTCCTTTGGAAAGCGCCTCCTGGATGCCATGGGGGATGGGAACACCTAGGCTGCCGGTATGAATCCAGCTTAACCTGCAACTCTTGCCATAGGAAGAGAAGTTTTCCATTCTATAACAAAAACAAAAAAAACCCTGTACCCCACTGTTGAAGACCAGGTACCTCCAAATCCTCCAAACTGGAAGTCACAGATGGTGAACCCTTTACTGAGATGGATAAAAGTGAGGACTATGCAGGAGCCAGGAAAAACTCACCTACCACACAGTTCTGTCTCTGGCTCACCTCCCATTCAAGACAAACGAAACCCCAAACTTGCTGAAGTAGCTAGATTTCCCTGTCAGGGCTCCCTGTCATCTTTCCTAGCCACATCACAAGACTAAGAGTCAAAATTGTCCATTAACCCAGCTTTCCAGGTGGTACTTCCTAATGTTGACAAATATAACGAACTTTATAGTCATCATCCTGCAAGCTGGCGCTCCTCCAGACCCTGAGTCCTCACCCTCACTACGCAGAGGGAAGCCAGCGTCCAGGGACTGGCCCTGGTTTCGAAACCCTTTCTTTCTGTGGTTCTCCCGTGTCTAAACAGCACAGTGACTTCTCCAGCTGAGCCTGGCGCGGGCTCAGTCCTGTGGTCCAGGAAGAAGTAAAGCCCTCCCACTTTAAGGCTTCAGTGTAACAGACACCCTGCTGGACCAATTAGGACCCACCTCTCTGGAACTGCAGACTCACTGGCATTAATTAAACATGCAGAAGCGTTTTCTTCCGGTAATGAAGAGAATAATGCAGAGGCGGCTCGCTGAAGGCCGGCGCATGGTATTTCATAAAGGGTACCTTCGCCACACCCAGGCGCTGGCTTTCAACTTAGGCGCGTCTCTTTCTCCCTTTGGGCTCTGAAGTGAGAATGAAGCTCTCTTGGGTTTTGGGGGTCTTTGTACTGAGTGGGAAGTGGGTTCTGACTCAGGAAACGTGGGTCGCCCAGGCTGGGGGCTCTGGAGAGGGCTACCAGGAAAGTGACACAGGCATAGCATGTACACACTCCTGTCATCCACACTTGCTCATACATACCACACCCACATTCATACATAAAGATGCCAAAATACACGGACCTGTCACACAGATTTAAGCACTCACATAAAACCTCCCAATGCCACACGCATGCACATGCAGCCACATACATGCCGCAAACACTTATGCACAAATAACACAAAGGCACATGTACATACACATGCCACCCTTAAATATTCTCTCTGTCTCCTTCTGTCTGTCTGTCTGTCTGTCTGTCTGTCTGTCTGTCTGTCTCTCTCTCTCTCACACACACACGCACGCAGAGCACACACACACACACACACACACACACATACACACACACACACAGAGTAGTGGTTGTCATAGACCCCAGTATTTGTTCCCAGTGGCTGGCTGGCTCAGCAGTAAATCTGGCTGAGTTGCAAGATACTGTTTGGAAGGTGGGCGTTGCCGTGTGCAAACATACATCTCAGGTCCAGGAAAGTACCGGCAGAGGGAAGCCAAGACTCACGTGCTTGGGTTGGGTGGGTGGGGGTTCTGTGTCTTCTCCCCCCACAAGAATAACTTCCAAACTTGGAGCAGAATTTCACCTATTAACCTTGATGACACTCTCTGTTTTTCAGCCCACAGAGCCTCAGATGAACCCTGGTGGGTGCCAGCCTGCTGGGCACACCCTCTGCTGTGATGTAATGTTTTGTTGACAACATGTTCTGAAAGCACCCATGGGTAGACAGCACAAATTGGCAATTGGAGAGCAATTGTAATTTCAGCATGCATTGGGGAGTCACAAATTAGAGCAGGTCAGACCCTCTTAGAGTGAGTGCCCCTCCTTCAAATAACACATAAGTGCCTAGCGGCTTTGGATGGTGGGAGTCACTCAGGAGTAAATGGGGATCCTCGAATTTGGTAGAAGGAAGAGGCGAACTTCAACCTTCCTTCAATAGTTTCAATATTTCCTCAGGTTTTAGCACAGCTTAAATCTCCAGAGTGTAGCATCTTCACTATCCCGAATGACACACTAAATGGACGCACGTTACAGTGGCCCTTGCGCTGATTTAGTTCCACACACAGAGGGACGGATGAGAATTAGATTCCATTGTTCTGCCTCCAGGAAACAAAGTCGAAAAGAAGAAGGATGAAGTTATACTGCAAAATTAGCTTTAACTGTGATAAGTGACAGAAGGTTGCAACTAATACAGATTTCTGTGTGAGTATTTCGGGGGTCTGGGTGGCCAGGAAACATACAAGCAGCCTCCCCCTACACAAATAAATATAAGCAAAAAACATATGAGAGTAACCTAGATTGTCAGTCCGAGACCTTTGCTTTTCAAATATATTGTTTTTACCTCAATCTTCTTTCACTTACCACAGTTAAAGCTAATTTTGCAGTAAAATTTCATCGTTTATTTAGTATGTTAGATTGGCTTTGTTGCTTTGGGCCTGTGGTGGTTTGTGTGTGTATGTGTGGGAGCCATCCACCTCCTATGTGGAAAAGAAAGGAAGAGACCAGCTTCCCCCAGTACCTACCCTTCGAGGGCACCCCAGTGATGGCTTCCTCCTCTAGGTCCCCTCTAAATGTTCCTCTACCTCGAAATAGTGAAGCGGATCAAGGGCCAAGCCTTTACCACAGGCCTTTGAGGGATATTCCAGATACAAACTATGGTAGCTTTGACTCTCTAAACAGTGTGGCCTCCTCCCTGGGGTCACAGACATTGTAGGTATCTGGTCCTTAAATGCCTTTGCTTCAGCTACTCTTTTTAAAAAATAATCTCATTTAGTGCGGCCCCCATAAGCTGAAACCATTTGCGTATGAAACTCGTTTTCTTTCAGACAAATGTTTTGCAATTGTTTTCAAGTTGCAAGCAGGGTCGATGAGATTGGTGCGGGGGGGGGGGGGGGGGGGCGGTGGCAGGAGGAAACTGGGTGGAGTCAGTCTAAAAATAAATGTAAGGGCTTTCTACCAGGGCTGAGAATCTCACCTGCCTGTGAGCTGGAGAGGCTTTGAGGGTTAGCCCACCGCCAAAGCTACGCAGCGCTTCAGGATCCCCATTCCACGGGTGTTGGAGACCCCACCAGGGCCACCCGAGAAACAATCAAAGACAGAAGCCCAGGGTGCGCGGCTGCTGGGATGTGGTGAGGCGATCAGGGTGAAGACCATCATTGGCTCTTCATGTACTCAACTCACACCTGTTAAGGAGGGGATTCTACCAGCGGTGTCCTTCAAAAAAAGACACCAGAGAGAAGTAGTGAGCTTTTCTTCCCCTTCCTCTTTCCCTCCTCCTTCTGCTCCTCCCTCCCTCCTCCACCTCTCCTTCTTCCTATCTCCTCCTTCTTTCCCTTGTCCATCTCCCTCATCCATCCCTGCCTCCACCACTACTGCTGCTCCCCTTCCCTTCTTCCTCCCCTCTTCTTCCTCCTGGTGTGAACACATCTGGGGTCCTTGAAGAGAAGAAAAGGTTCTCTCTTCCTTGTCCTTTCTGTTTTCTAAGTGGATAAACCCAGATGCAATGGTATGCATGAGGGGTCCCCCAAAAGACTCTAGTGTAGAAGGCTTGGTCCCCAAGTGGTGAGCCAATCACAGAGAGGTAATTGGTTCGTGAGCACTCTGACCCAATTAATGGATCGATCTACTGATGGAGTCATAACCGAATGAATTACGGGGAAGTTGTAGAAACCGTGAAAGGTAGAGCCAGATTGAAGCACTTAGGGGAGGATCTTGTCTCCATCCTCTTCGTTCTGACTCCCTGCTGATGAGTCCCTCTAGAAGCATCTCTGCCTTGTCCTGTCCTCTCTACCATGACGCCCTGCCTCAGGCCTAAAGCAATGGAGCCAGCCAAGCTCTACAGATTCTGGGTCTGTAGGGCAAACACATCTTTCCTCCTCTACACTGTTCCTTTCAGACATCTCCACAGCAATGAGAAGTTGACTCACACAAGGTTGGTACTTAAGTCATCATTTTAGACCATGAGGTGACCTTGGGAATGGAGCTGTGTGTGGTAACTAAAAAAAAGTATGAGGAACATAGGTTCTTTAAAAATGTCTGTGTGTGTGTGTGTGTGTGTGTGTGTGTGTGTGTGTGTGTGTGTAGGCCAGACATAAGTGTTGGATCCCCTGATACTGGAGTTACACATGGGTGTGAGCCACCTAATAAGGATGCTAGGAATAGAACCCAGGACTTGTGCAAGAGCAGCCAACGCTTGTAACCGCTGAGGCACGGCTCCAGCCTCCAAACAGGTTCTTCTCGAGGAGTTACCACACGATCCCTGGAGCTTATTTGTGGACCTTTTCGCTGTAATAAAGATTGCTTTCCCTATTGTTGAAACCATTGCTAGGCAGGGTTTTCTCTTTATTTGATTAACTGTCATTCTAGAAGACATGGCATCCGAAGGAGGAGGCCATAAGTGCGGGAAGAGCCACTTTGATAATTGCCTCTCTCTGCCTGTGTCCCTATGTCCTCGCCCCCTCCTAGCACCTCGATTGCCCCACCTTATGGTACAGAATCTATACTATAGACGGTAGCTTGACTGAGCCTCAGCTCTGCCTCAGGCGTGATTGGACAAATCACATCAGGCATGGTTCCATGGGACACGTGCTGGGCTTCTGTGACATGGACAGTATTCAGTGCCCTTACGACCTCTCCCGTAGTTAATTGCACAGCTCTTCTTCTGCGCCAGTAGCTGTTCTCTGCATGGTAACCTGATGGATTCTCCGCTATAAATCTCTTCCCAGAAGCCCTCTGCCTACAGACTCTGTCTGTGGTACTTTAGTTGGATGATACTATCACCTCATTAGTGGCTGAAACCCCCCAAATTTCTGCCTGTGGTGGTGAAGAATTTGAGAAGAATGTGAGTTGGTAGTTCTCACCCAGAGGTCCCTCTAGCTGTTGGCAAGGGTCGGTGTGAGATGTTCCTCATAGTCCCAAGCATTTTAACACATGGACCCCAGCTGGTGATGCTCTTTATTTGGAGGAGAGAGGGTGCAGCCTTGCTGGAGGAAGTATGCTATTGGAGAGCTTCAGGCCTGGTTGAAGCTTGCAGCTCAAGATGTGAGCACTCAGCTTCCTGCTCCTGCGGCTCATTGACAGGCCTCTGCTCCATCACCACGGACTCTTACTCCCCTGGATCCGAAAGCCAAAGCAGACTCCGTCCCTTAAGTCACCTTGGTCATGGTGTTTGAGCAGAGCAGCTGAAAAGTGACTGAGATAGCCAGTTACCGTCTAGGGACTTGAGGAGCCACACAACTGAGTCCCGAGGCAGCCAATCCACATGCCTGGGGAGCTGGTACCCACTGGAGGCTGAAAGCCTTCGTTCCTTGCCAGCAGGGCCCCTGGAAGTAGTGCATAGAACCCAGTTTCCCTCAGATAGTGCCATCCAAGGTACTAAGCTGGAACTGGAGTTGCCTTTTATATCTTCATCTCAGAAACCATAGCCCTTCCCTTCTTACATATTCCACTGGTGGAGGAGATTGCAAATTTCTCCCCTGCTTCAAGGGGAGAGGACATGGGAATCACATCTCTATGGAAGAGCAGGAGATAGCGACTGTGGGGTAGAGTACATAGTCTTTGTGTAGATTCAGGGAAACGCAGAGCCTGTATCCTTAACCAGCACTATGTAACCCCTCACGGGCCACTCCACACCCAGAGTCCATTCTGTCTAGTGTTCCTTTCTGCCACATCTGCCTTTGTTAGAACACGAGAGGGTGCCACACCCATTGCCTCAGCTACCAGCAAGTGTAAATTTTCAGTGGTTCTTTAATGGGAAGGAGGCAACCGGCTTTGAGCTTCTCACAGGTGGGGTAAGTTTGTGTCCTGCTTCTGCCCAAGGACTCCTCGAGGACCCCTTCACCCCATAACCTTCTATCACCCCAGGACTGAAAGTCTAGCCAATTCTGGGAAGTGCAACATCTGATTGGCTACTCCATGACACACAGAGATAGAATCAAAATTAACCCTTATCATACCGTTTGACAGTTCTTACATGGAGAGCGTGGGAACTTCGCTCCCGCACGTCAGGAAGCATGCAAATGCTGACCACTGTAGGGACATTTGTGTGGATTTTAAGCCCATTCACAAGCATGTCTAAGCCCTGGGTGGTCTGTGTGAGAGAGTGGAGGATGCCACCCCTGGGGGGGGCACAGCTCTGTGGATGAAAGGGGCGGGTCTATTGAAGACCCTCCCAGGACAGCTCATGATTCCACTCAGACCCCAGTTCACCCAGGGATCTTGGCTGCGCTCCGCCTTGAGATCAGTCTCTTTGACAGCTTAGGCACCTAAGACTTGGCACCATCGTGCCTCCGTGAGATTGTACTGGGGTTGTCGGCAGAGGGTCCCATGTTCTCTAACCAAAGCTGTGCCCTGAGCACAGTCTTACTCTTACTTCCTTACGTGATGTGCTACATATAGGAGCTCGGGAGAATGTCTCTTCAGCAGCATTCGCCTGGAGGAGCAAGTGGCCCGGTGGCCCAGAGAAGGACCTGTGTTCAGCGGCGTCCAGTGTTCCGCTGGGTAGTCACTTTGTCCATGAAAGAAACTCAGGCAAAAAGGAAGACCATGGTCCGTGGGCCAGGATGAAGAAGCACCTTCCCAGCAGAGTGACTTCACTCAGAGGGGCTCCTTAAGGTCAGAGAGCCCCCCCCCTTGGTGTTAGGTCACCAACCCTAGACTGCACGATGGAGTTCTGGTACAGCCATCGTGACAGAGCTTTTCATTACTTCCCAGAATACATTTGAGAATTTTCTCGCCACCTTCTGCTCTGCTGACTCCTAATCCACTCTTCCTAAACAAATCTTGGGCCCTCCCACTTAGGTGAACGTGTAGAACTCATGTCCTGAGTTTTGTTGCTGCTCTAGTGGGTGGCAATTGGCCACCCTGAGCAGATAAGCCTCAGGTAGGGGTGTTGTGATTATAGCATGTCCCTCCAGAAAGTCTGAAATTGATTTAAGATCCACAGACTCTGTCTTGGTCCTCTCTCAGGATGGTGGAAGGCAAACATGCTTTCAGACAGAGCTTACATTGGAAGGAAATTTAATGGGAAGGGAAGGGCAAGAGGGAGAGAAGGAGAGGGGGTAAGAGGAAGAGGAAGAAAGAGAGAGACAGAAAGTAACCTTCCTTCTCAGAGAAAGGCAGAAAGAGTGGGGGTGGACAGAGCTTGTCTCTTAAAGGGACCTTTGCATCTGCATACATACTACAAGTAACATAGCAGTCATAGGTCCCTGGGCTGGCCAGGGTACCGCCTGGACTCATCCTGCCAGGTGACAGGAGCCAGCATAATGACAGAGTCCTAACAATCACGGTCATTCTGGGTCCCAAGCCAGAATGTTCAGGCTTTGGTCCATCCCTGGTGGGTAGGTGGGAAGGGTGACCTTGGCGTCTGGACCGCTGCTCCCCACTCTGTCTGCTCAAGGATATAAAGCAAACCAGCAAGGGATGGAGATCTGGGTTACCACTAGGCACGACCGAGCCCAAACCCACTCTCCTTCTACCGTGCCCTGGACGAGGACCGCGTCCAGTCTTCTGGTGTGACTAGCTGCTCGCTACAGGAAATAGAACATGGCTTGTGCTCAGTTATACTTTTGTTAGAAAGGAAAATCAACAAATAAATGAAGCAGTATGAAGAAGCCAGCCAGTCCCTTACCCATCTCCCATCGACAGCCTTTTATTTGCCTTGCCAATTCTTCCCTCTTCTTTTAGTGCGGACCTGACTCTCAACATGGCCCTCGTTCACTCCAGCACTCATGGGGCCGTCCTTCAGGCCTGGTCCCTTTGGTTTTTCGGTGTCATCAGCTGTCTAGGTAAGAAACAGCTTTGCCGAGGGGTTGTTCTCTCTAAAGTTGTAGCTTCACTGTATCCTGTTGGGCCCTTGGGTCTCCATCCCGGGTCCCATGATCTGCTGTTTGCGGGTAATGGCGCTAGGTCAAGGCAGTCCTGGTAAACGGATGGGCACAGGCTCTCCGCCATAGGCCTGGCTGGCACCTCATAACAAGCCTGCTGCACACCAGACCAGTGTTTCAATACTGCCAGTAAAATAATCTGTGAGAAGCAACCTACGAGGAAGAAAGGTGAACTTGGGCTTATGAGAGCGTATCAGAGGTGCTTGCTTGTCTCTGCTGATCTGGGCTTTTGGGAGTGCAAAGTGTCACAGAGGGGACTTTCTTGTTCAAACCCATGACGCGGGGAAGCAGAGAGGCAAGGATGAAGCAAAGCCTGCCAGTGAACTAACTTCCTCCCACTAGCCCCCATTCCTAGGGTTCCAATACTTCCTACAGTGGGATGTGCAGGGAACCTGGCCTTTAGTATATGGGCTTTTGTGGGGAGCACGCCACACAACAAATAGAACAGAAAATCTCTTTGCAAAGTCTCATGCATTATTTTAATGTCCTGTCTGATGACGAGAATCCTCTCAGGGACAGTTAGTTTTAATCTTTCCCCCTACTTCATTCATCCTTTTTAACTCACCCCCCCCCCAAGTTAAAAACTACTATTTTTATTTTTTTGTATCTGAGTGTTTTGCCTATATTTGTGTTTGTGCACTGTGTGTGCAGTGCTCATAGTGGCCAGAAAAGGGTGTTGTGTGTTGTAATCTGCTGGCCTGGCCAGTCACCTGGGTACCCTGTCCCTTTAAGAGACAAGCCCCACACACTCTTTCTGTCTGCCCTTCTTCTGGAGAGACAGCTTCTGCCTCTCTCCCTTCCCTCCTTTCCCTTCCCCTTCTATAGCCCACTAAATAAACTCTATATCCAAGCTCTCTGCATGGCATATCTGTCTCTTACCTGCCAAGGGGACCTGCTGCAACCTCAGCGGCCTCAGGTCACCTGCCACTGCCCCTCGTGGGACCAGCCTCAGGTCACCCCGTTTTATGAATGATAACATTGTGTTCCCTGGAACTGGAGTTACAGATGGTTATAAGCCACCATATGGGTGCTGGGATCGAACCTGGGTCCTCTGCAAAAGCAGCCAGTGCTCTTAACTACTGAGCCATCTCTCCAGGCCCTCCCCCTCCTTTTAGTAACCAAAGAAAAATAAAACCCCAAACCCTGTGTGCTATTTCCTCCATCACTTTTTGCCAGTTAGGATTTAACAATAAGAAAGGCAGTATGATTTGCTGTGTTCCTCAGCAACTGAACCTTACCTCACAGAAAACTCTCAATGTGATGTTAAAATTCACAGGCAAATGAATTTCTCTAACCTAGTGGCTGTTTACATCTCCAAATGTTGACTCTCCATTTCTTCCAAGGTAGCTTATCAGTCTCCAGGCATTCTCTGGGTAACCCCTCCCTTCGGGAAGCTATTTCGAACCACTGTGAAACTCTTAATTTAATTAACACCAGCGCTGTTTCCCTGTAAGGGGAAGATAAACTAAATTTATACCAGGAAGGAAGGAAATTAACTTCACACTACTGGAAATAGAGAGAGAGAGAGAGAGAGAGAGAGAGACCGGGTTCTGAATCAAGAGGCTAAGAGGTCACACAACCTCAGTAGCTTATACACAATTCCCCAAGTCCTGACAGTAGCGATTTAGTGGAGTCTCAGCGCTGAACAAGACCTTAAGGGGTGGGAAGTAACTGGAGCTTGAAAAGAAAGAATGATGTTACAACAGGACACCAGAATGACATGGGACTGCCCTGTCACTGCTCCCCCAGACTGGCCCATGCCAACACTTCCAAGACTTTTAGTTCATTGTTGTTTAAAGTGTGATTGGAGGACAACCAGAACCTTATTTTCCAGAACTACACTTTTTTGGAGGATTGGGGAGAGGGAACAAGCATCCAGGACATTTACAGTAAAATATAAACCAAAAAAAGAATAAAACAGAAGAATCCTGGCCAGCAACGATTAGGGGTAAGGATGGCATGCTAGGACACCATGTTGCCCAGGCTGGTCTGGAACTTGATACCCTCCTGCTTTAGCCTCCCAAGCGCTGGGATGAAAGGCATGCACCATTGTTCTTGGTTCAAACAGGAAGTATTTATTACTAAGAACAAAGACCAGGAAACAGATGGCTGATTAGGAATTTTGGAGTTCAGACTGTGTGCTCTGCTCTAGGATTCCCTCCCAACCTCCTTAGTTATCATTAGCAACATTTCCAGGGCCTCTCTGATGCCTTTGTACTCTATGAAGGAAATTTTCTCTCTGGGAATATATCCTAGCCTATTCTCAGTTGCTGGAGCAAATCACCACAGACTAGGAAATTTATAACAAACTCATTTTTTATAGTTCTGGAGGTCAGAAAGTCCAAAATGTGAGAGGCTGCACCTAGCGAGTGGTGACATCTTGCTGTACCATCCTACGGAGGAAGATGTGACATGGTGAAACAGGACAAGCATGCTTGCTTATGTCTCAAGACCTTTTGACTTCACCTGGCTCCAATCACTTTCAAAGTCTCAACTTCTAAATACCATCAACATAGGAACTTTGAGATTACGTTTCTAACACATGAATTTGGAGGAACATACTGAAATCATAGCAGGGATATAATCCTGCCTCAATAGGAACATGGGGTAGAAATCTGTGAATGCCCAACCTTTGGCTGACACTGGGAAATCCATTTCTTCTTCTCCAAGAAAAATCTGGTAAATCCTGCCACCCCGTGTAGTTCCTAATTCCTTACCAGGAAATCTCTTGGTCCTATTACACGATGATCCTAAGAAAGTCCACTAAGAGGTGGTGAATCTACCTCATCTGGCTCTTTTCATATAGTAAATAAATTTGACAGATTTTGATATCTTTTTTTTTTTTTTTTTTTTTGGTTTTTCGAGACAGGGTTTCTCTGCAGCTTTAGAGCCTGTCCTGGAGCTAGCTCTTGTAGACCAGGCTGGTCTCGAACTCACAGAGATCCGCCTGCCTCTGCCTCCCGAGTGCTGGGATTAAAGGCGTGCACCACCACCGCCCGGCTCAGATTTTGACATTTTACAGTGACCCAGCCATGTGGTTGTGCTTGTTGACAGAGGTTTCTGTCCTGCCCAGTCCCGCAGCCATTCAGTCCCAAAGAAACACACAGAGGCTTACATTAATCATAAACTAGTTGGTCTAGTAGCTCAGGCTTTCTTATTAACTAATTCTTACATCTTAAATTAGCCCATAATTCTTGTCTGTGTTAGCCATGTGGATTGGCACCTTTATCAGTGAGGCATTCTCATTTCGCTTCCCCTGTGTCTAGGTAACAACTGCAGACTGACCTTTCCTCCTCCCAGAATTCTCTGATCACCCCACCTATACTTCCTGCCTGGCCACTGGTATGGGACAATGGTCTGTATTCTATCAATTATATTTTAAATAAATGCTGATTGGCCAGTAGCTAGGCAGGAAGTATAGGTGGGACATCCAGATAGAAAAGAGAGGCCCGTCAATGAGAACAGGAGAATTCTGGGAAAAGGAAAGCTCTTTTTGCAGTGTGACCCAGCCATAGAAGAAGCAAGATGTGACTGCCTCACTGAATAAGGTACTGAGCCATGTGGCTAGCATAGATAAGAATAATGGGCTAATATAAGTTATGAGTTAATAAGAAGCCTGAGCTAATGGGCCAATCAGTTTATAATTAATGTAGACCTCTATGTGATTTCTTTGGGATTTAACTACTGTGTGGAACCAGGCAGGACAGAAAACCTTGCCCCACATTGGGCGCCAAGTGATGAAAGGACTCTTAAAAGAAATCCCACACTAACTCAGAATTGAGAAATAGATATTTATTTAGGGGTAAACTTACAAATCAGAATTCTCTGCTTGAACGGTGGACAGAGATTGAATTCAGCAATCCAACAATCTGAACGAATAGCCAGGGCAAAGGAAGAAGGGGTTAACACAGGCTCTGCATCAGCATATATGGTTTAAGAGGCCACACCCCAGTAGGCCAGTAACTACAAGCTGTAAGATTTCCTACAGCACCTCCCCTGTTTGTTTAAATAAGAGAGTTCTAAACATAATACAAAATTATATACAATAAGAACAAATATATTCAATAATACCCTATCCTAACTAGTTTAAGTCTTGTAAGATAAATAACTTGGCCAAGTCATGAGAGGACAGTAACTACAATTATCTAGTCTTCAACCCTATCGAAGATTCGAGAAGGGAAATAATATTACTGAGTAAGCAAGTAGTGCAATTAGGCCGAGCGGTGGTGGCGCACGCCTTTAATCCCAGCACTCGGGAGGCAGAGGCAGGCGGATCTCTGTGAGTTCGAGGCCAGCCTGGTCTACAAGAGCTGGTTCCAGGACAGGCTCCAAAGCTACAGAGAAACCCTGTCTCGAAAAACCAAAAAAAAAAAAAAAAAAAAAAAAAAAAAAAAAAAGAAAAAAGAAAAAAAAGAAGTGCAATTAGGCAACTTCCAAAATATGCAACAAATGACAGAGGCAACTGGCTACCTGCGCAACCCAAAGTCTCATTTGCAATGTTGAAGCAACCAACTTTGGCTAAGGCCTAGAGTAACAGACAGACCGTTTTCAAAGGCAGGGAAATTTTCAAAACTGTCTTACCCTGTCTTGGCAAGATGGCTACTGGCCAATCAGCATTTTATTAAACCTGTGTAACTGACAGAGATGCTTACAGGGTACAAGACCATTGTCCCACAGCATGTACTGAGAGGGAAGCCATTCAGGGATTCTGTTGTGTGTTCCAGGCAAGTGCTCACCCACATCGTCCACCAGTGTAGATTTTCTTTAGAACACACTGGGAGAGTCAAGGGATCTGCCAGGTCCTTGTGGGGAGGAGAATGGTGTGTCAAAGTTCACCCGTTGACCTGACCAAGTTCCCACTTGACCTGACAGTGACTCCTTCCTACTGTGAGAGAAATGATTTAGTAAACATCACTATGGCCCCCAAACTGTAACACTGTATAAGAGGCCAGAGGGATTGTGAGAAGCCATTTAGTCCAGATTTCTGTTCCCAGGCAGAACAGAATGCTTGAGTTCCAGGAAGCTGCAAGTTTCTTTTGCTCCATTACCATCGCCATATGCCTTATGTTATGTGCTTTATCTTTTTATTTGTTGGGTGTGTTTAGTCACATCCGGATAGACATGCGGTCTCTCATTCCCTTGCCCAAATTATGCAAATTATAATAACTCTGGTCTGGTCACGATTGTTCTTGACTGAAAAATAATTGGGTTGTAATATGCTAACCCTTATGCTAATATTCATCCCTGAAGATATAGAGACCTTAAAATACATGGGAGAGCCCTTCGGGGACAGGATTATGAGCTGGAAAGCTGGGGAGGGAGAAAGAATAGAACGGGATGGAAATGTCCACATGGCCCTTCAAAAATATGACAAGATTGTGTGTGTGATTTGTTAGTTTCTTTATATTCTTTTCTTTCCATTTTAAACCAACAACTACACGTTCTCATTTCTGAACAGAAAAAAGAACACAATGGATGAAGAAAGAAAAGCCAGGGAACATTTAGGGTAGAAAAGGTGAAGAGAGGCGCTGAGCACGGTTTTGCTGAAGCATCTTGGCAGGAGGATCACTGGGGACGGCTGCTCAAGACAAGATGATTTGGGACCAGACAAGCTCTTAGCAGGGGCCAGGAGAGCTGCTGAGTCAACCTGCATGTAGCTGAGAGAACAAACAGCAAGTCTGAGTTGGAGCTTGGGGCCTCTGGGAGGGATAAGGTCCAGAAATGACAACTTCGGAGTGTGGTGGAAGGGGTCAACGAACCACAGCACAGAACACGGCAAACCCCACAGCATGCCTGGTCTGTACTTCTTTGACAAGGCGCAGTCTATACCTCAAGATGAGGGGAGCACCTGCCATCGGCTGTCTAAAGTCCAGGCAGCTCTCTGTGGCTGTCACATGGGAACGAACCTCCTGAGGTCCCTGCACTCAAGGTCTGCAGTGGCCTGAGGTGAGGGGCCACATCACTGGGCACACTCAGTGACAAGGGTGGTGGAGGACTGTGGCTTCAGGAGGGTGGCTGGGTGCTCTGCAGAGATGCTCCAGAGGGGCTGGGATGAGCTCATGTCGGAGGACCTCAAAGTGATGATGGAAAGGCACTTCAGACAGTGCCAGCCTGGGGCATCACCTCACATGTAGCCCCTGTTGGAAGTTCTAGATTTCTCCTGAGTGGCAAACTGGCCTTGTCATTATACTTTCCTCTGGGTCTTGGTCTTGAGACCCTCTAAGGAGTTCCCAAAAAATGTAGGATTTTTCTTCCCTTCTCTTGCCCAGAGGCATACACTATCATCAGCAGGTGGGTCCTGTATCCTGTACCTTCTCGAGGAGCCAGCTGCCGTCCTGAATACCCTCATTGGAAAGAATCGTCCACCAGGGGATATTGTAATATGAATCCAGAGAAGCCATTTCCAAGGCAACTCTATGGTCACTTCCAGTTCCCAAGCTCCTAGTCCCATCAGCAAGAGACAAAGTGTGCCCAAAGTGATGGCGATACCATTAGCTGTGCCAGCAGAGATTCTGATTTCTTAGTCCATAGGTAGAGATGTAGACTCTGCTTTCAACTCTTAAAATAAACACAAAAAACATGGCGCTGTCATGGGTACAGATAATCCATACTCAGCGTGCTTCCCAGGGGACAGGTTTCCAGGTTGCACGCTGACGTTAATGAGCTTGTTACCTGCGTGCAGGAGTGGGGGTGATTGTTGATCACAAGTATTTTTAATTAGTTGTAGGCACAGATGTTTTTCTATTTTTTTTCTAACTTAGACTTATTTCTTTAATCACAGGTGCTGAGCACAAAAATTCAAGAGACAGATTTCCTTAGCCGCCAGCAGTGTCTCCTCCTTGACTCCTGTTATTGGCTCAGTGCCAATTCCTCCCCAAAGAGATGCTTCCTGAAGCCCTAAAAAATCTTGGCTATCATTTGGATCTTAAAGCCCTACCCCACCCCTTGCAGAAGGCTCATGTGTTGAGGGTTTGGTTCCAGGCTGGCACTGAGGGAGGTGGGGGAATCTTTAGGAGGCAGGGCCTAGAAGGGAGGGCCTTAGATCACGCTTTTGCTTCCTGGCCATGAGGCCAGTGGTCTTGCTCCACGGTCTTGCAGACTTTGCTGCGGTGTGCTGCTTGGTGTCCTAATTGACAAGGTCAACTAATCATGAACTGGAGATTCCAGAGCGGCGACCCAAACAGACCTTTATTTTTCGTGTGTTTATTGCCACAGGCATTTGTTCTGGTGATGTCAGAGTCTGTGTGGCACGGGCCTCTGTAAGTCATTTCTGTCCCTATCTCTTGTTTTCGTATGCAAACTGGTGGGAAAAAAGCAAGACCTCTGATAGGCTGTGTTTAGCATCATAACAGGGCTCTGTGCAGCCTTGACCAACCAGCTATTTAGGTCTAGGACATCCTTACTCGTATTTAAAAAGACTGGAATTGAGTACAATCCCAGGCCCCTCCTGCTATGTTCTAGCAGACGTGATTGTACACTCAAGTAGGCCCACTGAGGGACCGAGAAGGGCCACCCAAAGCCTCCTTTGTGCTCTTGGTATTGTCTTGGAATTTTTCTATCAGCTGTCTTTTCTAACTAGGAAAATCCTGTTTGTTTGTGTTTTTTCTTCAAGGCCTAGCTCAAACACTATCTCCTCTCTTGGATCGTTTCCAGGTCACACTCATTCTGCTCCCCTCCCATCCTGAGAGGGTTTCTCTGCGTAACTCTCCTAGCAGTCCTGGAACAGCTCTGTCCTGGAACAGGCTGGCCTCAAAATCACGGAGATCCGCCTGCCTCTGCCTCCCGAGTGCTGGGATTAAAGGCGTGCGCCACCACTGTCCAGCTCCCAGGCCGCATTCTTAGCTATACACATGTTGGACAGACAGACACTTGTATGGATCAGGGTCTTATAACTGTAAAGGGCTCATAGAGCATCCAGTACCAGCCTGCCTTGAGTGAGGTGGGTCATGTGCACCATGCAGGCCAGTGACAGAGGGGACACTGAACATTGGCATTTCTTCCTTTCCCTGGATCAGACAGACTATAAAGGAATCCTCAGGCTTTTGTCTAAAGCAGGTCCTAAGATTTTCATGTGAGAGACGCCTACCGCACTCCATGGCTAGAGAAGAAGGGAATGTCCAAGCCGGGCGGTGGTGGCGCACGCCTTTAATCCCAGCACTCAGGAGGCAGAGGCAGGCAGATCTCTGAGTTCGAGGCCAGCCTGGTCTACAAGAGCTAGTTCCAGGACAGGCTCTAGAAACTACAGGGAAACCCTGTCTTGAAAAAAACCAAAAAAAAAAAAAAATAACAAAAAAAAGAAGGGAATGTCCTCATCCCTGAAGGTAAGGGACACAGAGAACCTAAGCAGGTCTTGCTAAGTCCCTCTGTATAGCAGTCCACTCTTCATCACCCCTAAGACCCACGTGTCCCTGCTTCATCGGGTCCTCGTTTCTAAAGGCTTCTGAGTCCTATGCAGCACACACTGCATAACCGTTGTCTGCTTTTCCATGCCAATCTGCCTTTTGTTCGAAGGGCATGAACCTAGCAACGGATGAGGAAGCGACAGTATTTTCCTTCCTCATCTGCTGGTATTTAGCATTCCTGGGAGAGGAAGTGGCACCCAGGCGGAATCAACTCTGCAGGGCCCTCAAGCTAGCTCACAAATCCACTGCTGTGTGTGTGTGTGGCACGAAAACTGCAGACTCTCTTGCCACTAATGTCACATCTGCTTTACGAGGTGTCCGCAGGAGGAGCGTTGTGGAGGGCTGACGGCCAGCTGCTCAACTTCGGGATTCTCAAGAGCACTGTCCAGTCTTCGGACTCTCACCCGGGAAGGTCAATTCTCAGAGGCCAGTGCCCTGTGCGCTTCTACTGTGGGCAAGTTAATGCTTACACACGCGAGAGAAAGTGTTGTGTGTGTGTGTGTGTGTGTGTGTGTACTTCTGCTCCCCGGTCAGTTCCTGAGGCTAGGGAGGTCACCCCTTTCTTCCTTGGAACTCCACAGAGCACAGGCGTTCTGAGAAATGTTGGTGAGCAGCTGCTCTGTGGATTAACCAATCCCTGTGTCATAACCACGAACTTGCACAGAGGGAGAAGCTACGTTATGGAGACTCCCTGGAGGGGCGTAGTGTGGGGAGCAAGTTCTGCTTTCTTCTACTGTATCCGAGGCCTGTACCTGAGCCTCCCTGGTGAACCAGGGCAAGTAAGCAGGTCATTCCCAGGCAGCAGAAACTCAAGGTGTGCCCTGGGCGGGTCATCCTCATGAGAGGACCAAGGACAATAGTAGGGACATCTCAGTGGCCAGTGAGCCCATCTAGGAGCTCTGAGCAGAGCTTTCTTCAGCTCCCAAAGGCTCTAGGTTCCAAATGGCTGCAGCCCAGAAACCAGGTACTCAGGGACAATCTACCTTGAGTGGGTTGTCAAGTCTTTTTCCTCCTGGCAGGTAACTTCCAATCAGAGAGCAGCTGGGTAGAGATTCCTCATTTCCACATTCAGGTGGGCTGTGCTTCCCCCAATAGAGGCTTAACCCAGGTTTGAAATCAATTACTCCAAATGCATCTATCCATGGAAAAAGGAACAGACAGAGTGCCTGTCCGCAGTTTTGGCAGACAGCAGGCACCTTCTGAGTGGATCGAGGACCCCAGGCTGCCTCCCCTGGCGTGGCATACCCATCCTCACAGTAGGTGACCCAATGACCTTAAATCTAGCTTTGAAGAGGGGAGGAGAAGCTCTCCAGAGCTTTCCATGACTGTTTAGTACCTCTTGCTTTACTTCTGACCACCTGGCCATTCTTCCCAATCCCAGCAGCCTCTGCAGGAAGGAGGCAAAGCCCCCTGATTGGAGAAAGCTACAGGGATCGGTTTCCTGCAAATCAGGAAGGGCTAGGAGGAAACTCGCCTTCAGGAAGGGTAAAGAGGAGTCAACAGACCAAAGTGGTCTCCCAAGACACAGAGGCCCTGGGGGCTATTTCCAGCAGGGCCACCTGGGAGTGGGGAGTAAATTACACTTTGCTTGGTCTCTCTAAGTTTATCCTTGCCCCCACCAACCAGGTCCAGACAAAGGGGGTCTAGTATCTGGGGGTCAGTGATAGAGAGGTCACCTCATCCTATGTGGGCTCAAGTGGCTGTATCCTCCCTCTCCCCCAGCTGGCCAGCACAGGCCTAGGTCTACCCCACCTTGCTGTGTAGTGACTACCGGAGAAACAGACGTTCACAGACCTATTGTTCCACAGGGAGAAAAAGGCTTCCACGATTAGACAAGCCAGGAGTGGGTCTCTGGGCTCCCCTTTCCTCCCAGTGGCCGCTGTGGTCTAACTTAAAGAGATCAGATCTATTTCTGAAGGAGATAATCTCTCTTGCTCTCCCCTTCTCCCTCCCTCCCCTCTCTTCCTTCCTTCCCTCTCTGTTTCTGTCTTCTCCCAGATCTGCCTGTGTTGCAGGGCAACAAAGCCAACCCCAACCCCATCTCAAGCTTTTCTCTTTCTTGGTTCCTCTTAAGGATTTACTCAGCCACTGATAGCCCCGCCCCAACCGCCAGGACTTGCAGCAAGCCTCCAGACTTCTCAACTCCTCAGCAGACATAAGTGCCCTCAGGACTCTGTGACTGCCTTTCACTGTTTCTTCCTACCTCTAGCTCCCCATCCCTGAGAGGACCATTTGGACTGTGGAGTATTTGGGTCTCTTTTTATTGCTTGTTTCGTGGCACAGGGGGTTAAACCCAGGATCTTTCACATGGGAGACAAGCTCTTGGCTGCTGAGCTATAGCCTCAGCCCTTCTGTATGTCTTCAGAGTCTCACGAAGTAGCCCAAGAAAGCCTTGGCCTTGGCCTCTGCTGGCCTCAGCCTCCCACGCAACTGGAGGCTACACCACGTGTCCCAGTCTCACTTGCAATTTTAGCCTTGTGGTTCTACAGTTCACCATTTTTCTGGGCAGCTCAACATCTCTCCCCAAAGCAGACAAGGCTCTCAGAGGGAGCGTTGGAGCCGTGTCCCTCTTGACGTTACTCTTAGAGACCCTTTTGGTGGTAGGGGAATCTCTGGAGTGGGACTAAATACAGATGTTGCTGCTGTGGACTTGTCTGTAGATTTCAATGATCAATTCTGAGAGTCTTCCTTGTGATGCAGAAAGTGAGAGTCTCTGTACAGCTTCCTAATGACTGGAAACCAGAGAAAGCCCAGAAGAGCGTGGAGGGTGATGGGTAAAATGCATAGTAGCAACTCATTAAATGTACTCAGGCCTTTGGGAACAGCGTCTCACTGAAACTACATTTGAAGACCAGATACAGCGGCTCAGGCCTTGAACCCCAGCACCTAGGAGGCAGAAGCAAGCGGATCTCTGTGAGTTTGAAGCCAGCCAAGGACACAACATGAGGCCCTCTCTTGAGAAAATAATATATGTTTGAGGGGCTAGAGAGATGGCTCAGAGGGGATGGCTCAGTGTTTATGAGCACTTGCTATTCCTTGAGAGGACCTGAATTCAGTTCCCAGCCCCCACAACATGTGGCTCATAGCTACCCGTACTTCAGCTCCAGGGGATCCAACACTCTCTTCTGTTCTCAAGCAGGTGCACACATGGGACACACAAACACACACAGAAATAAATATCTTTTAAGAAGAGGTATATATATACTTGAACTCAGCTCCTATTTTAATAGTGAGAGTTAATTCTTTAATTTATAAATATTAGTTTTACAAGAGATTTCCTTATGATATTTTCATACACACATATAATGTACATTAATCATATTAGTTATCCGTTTTAAAAGTCATTTTTACTATCATCATCCCCTCTTGTCCACAGTTTCCCTTTCTGTTATACAAATTACCTGTAGCATGGATATATTAAAAGAAAAGTTCTCGAAATCACTCAGAAGCTGGGAAACAATAGCATCCTTCTCTATCTTGTTTGGGATGTGGGTGTGCCTCTGTGCGGTGCATCCATGCTGTCTATGAATACTGCCTATTGGTCCCTTGGTCACCATCATTGCTACCCCAGTGACTCCAACAGCATCCCAGAGCTTGTTTCAAGTCACTCAAATTTCATTTAATAACACTCCCAAGTGCAAGAGTCGTGCTGCTGGGAGTTTACTACAATTGCCTGTCTTAATATTAATTATAGCTGCTAATCCTTTCATGTGCCTGATTTACAAATGAAGTGTTCTACCAAAAAATTAAATGTTACAGTAAATATAGGAGTTGGTACCATCTGCAATTTCAGCCGCCCACTAGGGTCCTGGAGTGTATCCCTAAAGATAAGGGAGTGCTGCCTTTTACTGTGCGCCAGACTCTGTGATGAATACTTAGACATTAATTGGCTCATTTCTCCAAATAGACTTAGGAAATGTCATCCTTGCCGTGTTAAATTAAGAGACAGCAGAGGTAGGCATGTAGCTCGGTGGTAGAGCGCTTGTCTAGCCTTCCCAAGGCCCTGGACTCACTCCATTCCAGGACTGCAAAAAAACAAAGCAAAGATCCTCCTAACATAGGGAACATTAAGTATCTTGCTCATGACCTTGTGGTGCCGCTGGGGTTCTAACCCATGTCTAGCTGATCCCCACCTATGCGTTGTGAATCACAATAAATACCATCTTGTCGGAGCCCAGAATCTGAAGAGTCTCCGGGGTGGGGCTGCAGTGCAGGAGAGGGGCTGTTAGGAAAGCCCAGGTTCAGGCTGGAGTTTCCCTTCTTAGCATCCTCCCCAGCCCCCTCCCGACATGTCCTTAGTGTCAGCAAGCACAGGAGAGCGAGAGGGTCTGCCACACGGCCACTCACGATATTACTTTCTTCTTGATAAGGGGTGTCAAGCCACATCCGGCATAAGCCTCACTCCAATTTAGTGAGTCAGTACCTCGTGCTGTCGTTACAAATGTCTCTTGGCTGTGAGGTTTAGGAGAGTTTCGCCCAACAGTAAACAAGGCTCTCTCTCCTCAGTCCCCAGTGGCCAAGATGTTGAACATCCTCCCTAGTTGGGGAAGAGCTCTGGCAACAAGGCAGAGGGAAATGGTTCAGCATTGTGATTTCTCCTGAGGGACCCACGGTTACTCAGCCAACGGTGGTGGTGCCAGGCATCTACGGACAAAATGCTGAAACCTGGGCAAACCTGGGCAAACCTGGGCAAGGGATGCTGTGCGTACAGACGTTGCTCCACTTGCTCTGAGCCTTTCCTTGAAGCACGCCTAGATTCAGAGTCACCTGAGGCTTAGCAAACTATAGGTTTCAGTAAAGCCAGAAATACCAGTGCCCTCGGGGATTGGTGCTGTGAGATCACCACCAAGCATTAAGGTATTTATGTGGCCTTAAAAAGAAGACCTTGGGCAATCATGGATATCAGAATGGATCATAAAATCTGCTCCTCCCCCAAGTATTCACTAGTTTGTGTACCACGCTGATTTTCCCAGGACCTGCCTGGGCACAGAGCACCAGAAGGATAGAATGTTCAGAAGTGGTTCTGACCACACTGGTTCTCAGGGTCTGGTCCTCCAGGCTATGATTTTACAACCTGTTTTGTAAAAAGCTTTTGTTTATGCCAGTACATTGGGAGAATATTCCAATGCTGGGGTCCTCAGGAAGCAGATCTAGCAATTAGTTTAGAACGGGAGCATGATCACCCAGCTCCTTGAAGATTTATTTTTAAGTGTGTGTGTGTGTGTGTGTGTGTGTGTGTGTGTGTGTGTGTGTGTGTGTGTGTGTGTGTGTGTGTGTGTGACGAGTGCGGTGCTTGCAGAGGCTAGAGGAAAGGCATAAGATGCTCTGGCGCTGTGTTTTCAAGTGGTTGTAAATTGACAGGCATGGGTGTGGGAACCGAATTCCAGTCCTCTGCAAGAACAGGAAGTGTTCTTAACCACTGAGCCATCTCTCCAGCCCTCAGTTCCTGACTTTAAAGAAGCCATTGCTCAAAATTCTCTGGGAAGTGTGAGAATTTTTCATGACAAAGTGAATTTATGGTCTTGTCAGACAAATCTGAGGGAAGGAACCAGCAGGGAGGATAGTCATTAAATGACAGCCTCGAATTGTTCTTACAAAACACCATCGCTGGTTGAGTCCCACACAGCACATTTTTTTCCCGTTTGTTCATTCGACAACCACGAAGGAGCCACCTTCTCGCCATCTCCCCTGTTTGGTGTTGAGTGTAATAGAAAGAAGCACAGGCGTTGGCTTAGGCCAGGTGGGGCTACTGCTGAATCTGGACCCTGCTTTCTCTTTGGCATGGTAAGCAGTATGGGTTAGAAGGGCAAGCCAAAACCTAGCTGGGACTAATCTGAAGAAAACCATACCCTTGTGTCAATATAGCTGACATTGTGTCAACACACTGAGGTTAAAAAAAAAATTTGACTGCACGAAGAGCTTAAGAAGGGAGAACTAGTTGAACCGAAATCCTTATTTTCAAAATATCTGGAGTTTTTCTTCTGGCGAAGATTATGTGAGCCTATAGAGAGATCTGGTTGCTTTTAAAACCTCATATAATTGTAGTTTGTATTAAATAAAAATATTATGACCAGATAATAAATAAGGCAACTGCCTAAGTCTAATTTCCGTGGTCATAAGAGAGTATCTGAGACAGGGTAATTCAGCAAAGAAGGACACGCATTTGGGTCCCTAGTGCTGAGGCAGGGCAGTATGACGCCATGCTGCTGGCATTCACTAAGTCTCTAGTGAAGGTTTTGGGCTGCTCCACTCATGGTAGACAGAGAAGAGGAACCAGTGGTTTGGGAGCTGGCACGTTCTAAGAGGACCTACTTCACAACAAACCAGCCTCCAAAGAGAGCTCTCACTCAGACCAGGAAGCCACTTGTCTTGCGAGCTGCACTACCCAAAACTACCCAAGGCAGCCAGACTTGGGCTTGAGTTTCAGAGGGCACCTACCATGTTCAAATCATAGCTGGCATACAATGTGCTCAAAAGCAACTGGAAAATGATGTTCATTGCAAGGCATGTTGAGCAAGATGGCTCATGAGAGGCACAGTACGGAGAGAAGAGAGAGGGTGTGTCTAGACACTGAGGGCACTGGAAACCTCACAGATACGCTGTGGGAGCGCTCAGCTTGGAAGCGAGGTGATGAAGAGATGGGAACTGACTTCCAGTCTCAGATTGTTAGAGGAGCAATGAATAGGAGGAAGAAGAGCTGAGGAAGTAAACACAGAAGCGACTGGAGAGTGATTTGAGCATATACACAAGCACAAGCTTCTATAAAATACTCTAGCGGACCTAAGTGCTCAGAATGGGAAATGGCGGGCACTTTCCAGAGATACAAGCCCTTTGTCCAGCACTGTCTGAGACCCTGAGACTAACTCTCCGACATGAGGTGGAAGGGTATCTGTAGCTCAGATGTCATCTGCAGCTAAGATTCTAAGTTCTGTAATGCCCAGCTTGTCCTGAGAGATCCCGGCAGCTGGGCAGGAAATGGAGCCCAGTTCTGGTTCTGTGGACTGAGTGCTTTTAAGCAGAAGTCTCCTCTGATGCATTCCCGAAACCTCATGCTTCTCCTCTCTTAGGGACCTTGTCTAAGAGGAAGCTTTCCCCTAAAGCAATGTCATAACCGAGCTCCGTGAGAAATGAGTTCCTTTTGGAACAATGTGAAGGGTTCCTGGTGGGAATGCCCACCCAAGACTAGCGTCCATCTGGGGAGAAGTTGCTGTACCATGCAAAGACAAACCAGAGGAGGCAGGGTCCTGCCAAACAGTGTGAGTTTGCGAGCACACACACAGTTCCGAGAGAGAGACAGAGACAGAGACAAAGAGAGAGACAGAGACAGAGACACACACACAGAGACAGAGAGACAGAGACAGACAGAGACAGAGACACACACACAGAAAGAGAGAGAGACAGAGACAGACAGAGAGACAGAGACAGACACACACAGAGACAGAGAGACAGAGAGACAGAGACAGAGACACACACACATACACAGAGAGAGAGAGAGAGAGAGAGAGAATAGTCATTCAAACTGACTAGCTAACCCAACTTCTTAAAAATAAAACATTGGAGCCAGAGAGATGGTTCAGTGGGCAAAGGCACTGGTGTGCAAGTCTGGTGACGGTGACCTGAGTTCAAACCCCGGAATCCACGTGAAGATGGAAGGAGAGAACAGACTCCAGTGTTGTCCTCTGACCTCCACAACTATTCTACAGCACGCACCCCCCACATACATGTATGCAGACAATAAATACTTTTAAAAGGCAGTTTACTTTGCTCTTTAACACACTTTAGTTCAGAAAGCTGCTGCTACATACTGAACTCTTTGGAGACAGACAGTGTCACCTGCGCTCTGGTGTTCCCGGAATTTAGTCGTGTCTCACAGACACATAGCAGAACTTTCTGGAAACAGTGAGTGAGGTGCTGAACAGACAATGGATTGTGTGCATAGTAGACGGGCTGAGGCACCTGGACAAGAACACAAGGATGTCGTCTTTTGTCCCAGCCAAGCCTTCCTGTGCTCTGGATTCCAATACAGTCTTTAGGCACCTTCCATGGCGTGGTTTGAATAAGCATGAGCTCCATAGACTCTTACTGAAGGGACACTAGCCCACCCATGAATGTGGCTCTGGCAGGCCTTGCCCTTCTCCCCAGTTCCTCTTCCTTGCTAAAATCCATTAGACTACATGTTCCCAAGGTCCATTCCCTTATTTGGCCACTTCCTCCTCCTGAGGCTGCCTACCAAGGTCCAGCTACCAAAGTATTGAAGACCAGCAATCCAGTCTCCACTTTGGCTCACCTAATTAAAATGCCCAATTAAAATAAAACACCTCGTTCTAACACAGGGGTTCCCATTCTACTTTATAAACCTCCGTTTGCCTATGTGCTGCGCCTGTCTCCTCTCTAGCCAGAGGCTGTCCTTTGTTTCCCCCTCTTGGAAAATACCCCTTCCCCTTTCCTTTGCCCTTGCCCTTTTCTCCCCTCTCCTTTGTTCCTATCGCTTTCTCCTTCTTCCTCTATCTCCTGCCTTTGTCCCCTATGCCCGTCCTTTGCCCTCTGGGGCAAATAAATCTCCTTTGTGCTGAGAACTTGGTCTGAGAACTTGGTCTTGGGGGTCCTGAGTCAATACTTTCCCTACACGTATATTTGAATATTTGATTCCTGGTTAGTGGATTATTTGGGAAGGATTAGGAAGTGTTAGCCTTGTTGAAGGAGGTGTGTCATTGGGGGTAGTCTTTGAGGTTTCAGAAGTCCATGGCAGGCCCAGCCTTGATCTATCTTTACCTGCATCTTGCAGGCTGAGAAGCCAGCTCAGTAAATCAAGTGTTTGCCATGCAAGCATAAAGGCCTGATTTTGAATCCCCAGAATCCAGGGAAAGCCAGATGCGATAGCATTTGTAATTCTAGCACTCCTGCAGTGAGAGGCAAGTTGGAGGTAGGAGAGTTTCCAGAAGATCACAGGCCAGCTAGCCTAGAGTATGCAGAGGCCAGTAAGGATGCCTCATTTCAAAGGGAGTGGAAGGTGAAGAAGACACCAAGAACGTCTTCTGACTTCTGCCATGGTGCCCATGTGCCCAATCTCTCTCTCTCTCTCTCTCTCTCTCTCTCTCTCTCTCTCTCTCTCTCTCTCTCTCTCTCTCGCACACACACACACGCACACGTAAAATGACATAGCATTCACACTTGGCTTGACCAACAGGATTACAATAAGTAGTGCTCTCAGAGACTATACCTTTATGAATTACCCGCTCATTCATCCTTGATGTTCTGTGGGTTGGCAAACCAGAGATGTCTGTGAGGCTCTATGCACTCACACTATTGAAAAGCCAGGCCACCTTTTACTAAAGGATTTTCTATTCCTGGTATTGGTGGGGGGAGGAGAAATAATGAGAAGAAATAAGTGAAGGGGCGTTTCAGTCAGTCGAGGGGCTTGTGAGGCTGAAAGAAAGGGATCTGAGACTCATGAAGGACAGGAGGGAGGGAGAAAGGGACGGAGGGAGAGAGAGGAAGGGAGGGAGGAAGGGAGGGAGCCCAGAAGGGATGACAGTCCTCAGCCCTCAGCCCTCAGCTCTGGCTCCAACACATGAAAACTAGCACGTCTCTTGTTGTGGATCAGCTGAGAGCCCCTGCTGTCTGGTTCCCCGAGTTGCCGGGGGTGAGCCCCTGATGTTGAGACCAGCTGGATTCTGCCCAACACAAGGATCTTGGGTAGCCAGAGGAGACAGAGCAGAGAGCAGATGGCCTGAGTGCAGGGAGAGTCTGGAACACGTTGGCTCCTGCTCAGAAGCGTCTCCGAGACACGCTGGTTTCTTCTTTCTCAGCTGGCAAAGCAAAACATCTCAATATTCTCCATTCTCTCCGTCCGCGTAGTGTATTTTTCAAAAAGACAACCATGAAGCACAGATGCAGCAAGGACTGACTGAGCCAAGAGCTGCTGTGACCGAGAAATGCCTGGTACCCCTCCCGCACGGGGGGGGGGGGGGGGGCTGGCGGAGTCCCGGAGAGACGCGGCGCCTCGTGCCTGCCTTATATAAATATTGTAAGGATTGATATAATTGTGTTGGCAAACTGCTCCACACTCCTGAGAGAAAGAGAGCTACACGGGTACGGCTTTATTATTCATAACACGGTGTGTGCTTACTGTTGGGGGGAAGATACAGGCTGCCTGCGGGGCTGTAATTTCACCCTCACACCCCTTCTGTGCTCCGCACCAGCACCAGCGGCTTAGGTTTCTGTGTGTGAAAAATAAGTTCCTTCATCACCAATGATTCTGATACATCAGAGGAGAAGAGCGGAACAGAGAAGTTTCGATTAAAAACAACCCGACTGCCCCAGTGAGATTTGCATGAATGGGAGAGTTTGACCAATAAGAGGAACTCAGACGAGAAAGTTCAAACCTGTGAACAGAGCCTTCTCTCAATAAAACACTGCCAAGTGGGAAGGGGGTGGGGGGAGTCAATAGCCGGGAAAACAAAATCAAACCATACCTTGGTCTTAGCACCTCGGGGAAATCAAAGAGAAGAAGGAAGGTTTATTAAAAATGCACCCCATCCCTCTTGGGGCCCTTTCCTTTGACAACCCAGTCCCGTTTGGAGCACAGAGTCAGCCACGGACAGACGCTGACCTAACTAGATGTTTCATGGGTAACCGGAGACAAGTGTCCTGGGATACATGCAAGAAGAAAAGCCCCTCCAACCAGAACCCGAGGAACAAATGGAAGACTCGTGGTGAAGTTTGGGGCTCTAGGGGAAGCTAGGACATTGCCCAGGGGATAAAGGCACGCACCGGAAGAAAGGAAGGATGGGCCTCACCGACGTGGGGATATGGCACGGGCGGTGAGGATTCCCCTGTGTATTGTCTGCAGTTCACCTTCAGGGCAGCTATTGAACTGACCCCCGGGTAAACAAAAAAGATGTCTAGTCTGGCTTTTCTCCCCTAGGCAAACACTGGCCAGTGAGAGAGCTCAATCCCTTGGCTTTGATAATCTTCTCCAGATTGGTTACATCGGCTGGGGTGCCTCATATTTAAGTCAGCACAATTCGTGTGGATTTATCTTACCTAGGGCCCTTCACAGGGTTCCTTCCGTGCCCTCTGAAACGCTGTGTGCCTCAGGAAGCTGAAATGTTGTTTGCGTTAGTTGGGAAGGAGCATGAGGGCTTCCTGAACTACACAGAGAGACAGGAGATGTTGCCCTGAGGAAATGGGTCAGGTGCACAGAGGAATGCAGAGGCCAGCAGTGGCTTCTTAGGGCTCCAAAACCAGAAATAGATGGAGTCCTCCCAGCCCCCGTCATCATTGTGCTATGGAGCCCGTGCTGAAACCTTGGTGGGAGAGAGTCTATAAAGGGACCCCGATCCCAGCCAGGGGCTATCAGATCACTGAAACAGACCCCAAAACATCAGACCCCAGAGAGCACCTTCCTAGAATGAGAGAAAACCTTGGCTTGAGAGCAGAACTTGCCTCAGAGGAAGAGATTTCACTCTGTGCTGATGGTTTATGTCACAGTTTTTTTAAAAAAAAAATAATTTATTTAATTTTGTTTTATGGACATTAATGAGAAAGTTTCAGATCCCTGGAACGGGAGTTACAGACAGTTGTGAGCTGCCATGTGGGTGCTGGGAGTTGAATCCGGGTCCTCTGGAAGAGCAGTCAGTGCTCTTAACCGCTGAGCCATCTTCCAGCCTCCTTATGCCACAGTTACTATGGTTAGTTTTGGATAACACCTAAGGTCTCCTGTATGCTAGGCAATCACTCTATTGCTTTGTAGCACCCTAGCTCCTTGCTCTCAAACACTTATTTTTTTTAAGTTTGTTTCCTTCTTTTCTAGAAGATTCTAGCACTGCTACAGGAAAGGCAGAGAGAAACTGGGTTGGGGGGCAGGTAAGGGATTATCTTTCTTTCACTAGTTTGGCCAAACTGTAATTAAATCTATTTTCTTTCCTTTCCAAAATCAGTTTCTATGTCTATGGACTGTAGGGGAAAGAGCTGCAGGTGTATGGGTGTGAATGCCAGGTGATAACTCAGGATGCTCCCTGGGCCTGGAACCCACCCACTTGCACAGTATTTCCACTTTGGTTCTGACAACTGGCCTTGAAAGGCTGTGGAGGCAGCTCAGTGCTTGAACTCTGCCTAGCACTCCTAAGGCCCTGGGTTCAATCCTTGGTTTTTGTAAAAAGAACAACAATTTGGGCTTGAGATACGCAGTACGACTATCCCTTGGTGTCCACAGGAGGTTGGTTCCTGGCTCTCTGAGGATCCCAGCACAACATGTGTATTGAACCTACCGAAGTCTTCTATGTCCTGAAGCCATCTCTAGGTGACTTGGGGTGGCCAGTCCTGTGTGGGTCCTGTGCAAACGTTCACGAGACTGCCTTGCTCAAGAGAAAAACTGAGAAGAGGGAAAGAATCCCATGCCTGTTCAGGCCCAGAACCTGCCCCACTCCTGTGCTCAGCAGGAGAAGCAGCTCCCAAGGCCACGAGGTGGTCTCATGGCTTTGGTTTTACCCACATGACACCCAAAGTTCATAACACAGTGGCTGCAATGGCATAGAGGATGTGACCAGGTCAGGTCGCAAGCTTTTGAGAAGTTCAAATAAGCAACACAAGGAATGGTCTAGAAAGGACGTGAGGACGCAATGTCCGGAGTTACGAAGGCATGGGAAGGCATCTTGAAAGCAAAGGCCAGGTGCATTTGTTTGAATGAGAATGGTCCTCTAGGTTCATAGATTTGAATGATTGGTCCCCAGGTGTTGGAACTGCTTGGGAAGGATTAGGAGGTGTGGCCTTGTTGGGGGAGTTGCGTCACTAGAGTTGATGAGGTTTCAAAAGTCCACGTGAGGCCCAATCTCTCTCTCTCTCTCTCTCCTCTCTCTCTCTCTCTCTCTCTCTCTCTCTCTCTCTCTCTCTCTCTCTCTCTCTCATCTCTCTCCACTGCCTGCCATCAGCTACTGCTCCAGCGCCTGTAAGCAAGCCCCCAGTTAAATACTTCTTCTATCAGTTTGCCTTGGTCATTGAGTCTCTTCACAGCAATACAAGGATGACCAGGCCGAAGAAAAGGAGAGTGAGGCCTTCAAAGACAGGCTTCAGGATTAGCCAGGTTCCCCGGGCCTTGGAGAAGATGTATGAACACCTTGGACTGTCTGGACTGTCCAGAGCCAATTCCACACAGGAACTGTCCTCCCCTGAAAGCCAAACCCAGGACACTGAGCCAGGCTGCAACTACCCCCTAAGCCCTCCCCACCCACCGGGTATCACTGCAACGTGTCAGGAACCTGGACCCCACTTGTTCCTAATCCCCAAGGAGTAGACCATGGAAGAGAATTTAAAAAAAAAGAGTCTTGCTAGCAAAGACCCCCAGATACCTTCCCATGGGAGTCACTTTATAGGGTAGGGCCAGACGGCCTTAAATGCGCACAGATTTCCCTAACAGGGCATGGATTTGTCAAGTCTGAGATTTCTCCTTGGAATTGAAAAAAAGAGAAAAAAATTCCCGCTCCCAGACTGAACTCCATCCCATAGCTTAAGCCAAGTGCTCTGAGAGGCAGCTCCTCTCAGCCTCCCTTTTGTAGCCTTTCCCTGCAGACTCCCTGTGTTTCCAGGAGCACCCCAGGTTGCCTTGTCTCTGTCTTCCTCGCTGCCGCCTGTCACGGCATTTCTGCAGCCTGTCCCCTGGGGTTACTTCCACCCGACTCTTCCCACTGCTCTGCCCTCCTCGCTTCTTGGCTGCTCCCCCACTCCACCCCCACTATCCCTGGGTAGCCCTCAGCCACCCTTCCTCTTTGCTCCCAGAGTGGGCCTGGCTAATGAGTTTCTAACACCTGGTGCCTGCTCTGTAGGGGAAGGAACTAGAAACAGCTCACACTTGAGACCGACGGGGTCCAGAAAGCAGTTTCAAGTCACTGAGAAGGGAAATTCCATCTGACACAAACTGAAATGCCTAAGGGTCTGCTCAGGGGGAAGAAATCACATCACACAAGTAGCACTGAGAAGATGAGGCAGGCAAAGCTCTTAGGCTCTCAGTGGACCACAAGCAAGAAGCCTCAGCCCCTGCTACGGGGCTTTGAAAGGCGTCCGTGAGCTCCAGGTGAGCCCCGCGAGGGTTGCCAATAGCCTCATCCAGAAGGCTGTATCTCGCCATCAGGGCCCTGACCCCTGACCTCACTTCCTCACAAGTTCTCACCGCTGGTCCCGGAAGGCAGGAGAGAAGTGATGGATAGATGTGACAAAGCTGCGCTTCCATTAGTAGAGAAGGAATGGCCAAGTAGGTTCTCCCTTAAAGCTGGCGCTGGGGCTGGGGTCCCCCTGGGACTCTTTCTCAAGTCACCACCTGAGGCCACTCTGGCCCCCACATCACGGCTTTCCAGGAAGAGGACATTGGGAAGCCCATCCCTGCTCACCGGCCCTCCCCAGGCTGCAAGGAAAGGGTGCTCAGGGGTTAGTTAATCAGCATGGGGACCTCCATATGCTGGGGAAGGAAGGCGATGGTTGGAGCACATGTCGGCGGCAAATGTCAGGCACTCTCTGTACGGGACAGTCTCTGCCGGTCTCTGCCGGGGATGCTACTCCCAAAAGGCACTTGCCTCAGGAGTATGGAGACTGCACAGGCCTAGAGACAGAGGTGTCAGTCTTCTCGACAAAGGTGGCTGAACCCTGAAGAGGGGAATCCCATAGCTCTCAGTCCTACTGCTGTGGTTCCCAACCTTTGGAGTCACCCGGGGGCTTGAAACACCCCAGACCCGTTAAACCAGAACCCCCGAGTGTTATACTCAAGCATTAGATTAAGACACTAAAACTTATTTGGAAATAATCTCAAACTTAATGAAAAGTTGTAAGACATATGCAAAGAATATCCATAGGCCCTTGACCCAATTAATTGACTTTACCCTATTTACCTTATCACTTCCTCTCTCCACCGACATACCCCCACATAGATAATATTTAAAAATAAATTCTGAACCATTTGAAGATTAATAACACCATGGTTCTTTCACCTCTGCATATTTCGGTGTGTAATCCCTCAAAGCAAAATGTTTTCCATGGTGCATGATAGCTCCAGCCACACTCAGCATTTTTGCTATCAGGACGCTTTGAATGCTCTGTGCAGTGTGCAGCCGCTGAGAGCATGCGAGCCCCCGCTTCCCCCAGGGCCTCCATTTGCTCATATGGGGAGGAGAGAAGATGCTCAGCAGCCCCTGGCACTCACACGCGCCCTGTTGGATCTATCACAAAGCAAGGAGCAGTCTGTGCACACCAGACAGAGACTCAAAGGAGATGCGAGGCCCACGGTGTCTGGGGTCCAGGCTTATTCTTTAAGTAGCAGATGATTTATTAATAATTTATTATAACACAATGACCTGTTGAGAAATTATCTTGAGCTTTATGTAAACGGTCTTGGTCTTTTATAACTGAAATGAGTATTTATTTTCCCCCTTTTCCAGGAACTCATCCTTACAGCCAGCCAGGCTAGAGGACCAGCCGCTCCATCTGTCACCTGTAGTGTTTGGGCCCCTGAGAGGTGGGGGCTGGAGATGACTCAGCAGTTAAGAGGACCAGGGTTCAATTCCCGAATCAGGATGACCGTGTAGAGCTGGCTACAATGCTCAGGACCAGCAGGGCTAGGTGAGGTCCTCCAGCATTGAGCCTGGCCATACATGTCCTGGGAAAATGAGGGGATGTTATTGCTGAAGAACTGCCTGGCTAAGATCTCAGCTAGAACGAAGTCTCTAGAAGACAATCAGGACAGACTGCGGACTACCTATGTGAAGACTGCAAGAGATGCACTGTAGGAGCCAACACCCTTGAACCCTGACTTATCTGGGTTCTTAAGAATGGAAGAGAGATGGGCTGGGCTGATACTGAGTTTCCGGACAACAGGCATAGGCTCTGCTTTTCCCAAGTGCCGCAGAGCAAGAGAAGCTACAACACCACACATGCAGGGTACAGTGTCCCCCTACAGTAGAGTCACGTGGATGTGTCTGTTCCCCTTACCGCACCCCTTTGTGATCTGAAGCTGATATCAGGAGCATTTCAGGCTGCGGGCAGTCCTCTGAGACTCATAGCAAATTTTTGAATTCGCATATGTGCATCACGATGGTATGATAGGAATGATCCCTAGAGGCTCCTCTGTTTGATCATTAGGGACTAGCACTCTTAGGAGGTGTGGCCATGTTGGAGTAGGTGTTGGAGGAAGTGTGTCACTGGGGGTGGGCTTTAGGGTTTCAAATGCTCAAGCCAGGTCCAGTCTCTCTCTTCTCTCCTCTCTCTCTCTCTCTCTCTCTCTCTCTCTCTCTCTCTTTCTGTGTGTGTGTGTGTGTGTGTGTGTGTGTCTCGAAACTCCTCATCAAAGCCACAGAAGCAGCGGGTGGGTTGAAATGTCTCCAATCTCTTGTCTCTGCCTCTACCCCAAGAATGCCTTGAGGCTTCCCAGAAGACATTCCACGTGTTTGTTTCCTCCTTTTTAACATCATTGCTCACTGACTCTGGAACTCATGCATTCTGCTAGACTGGCTGGCTGACAAACCCCAGGGACCCACCTGCCCATGCCTTCCACAACCCAAGGACGACGAGCACCCAGCTAATTAGGTAGGTGCTGGAGATCTGGATTCAGGTTCTTCAGGTTCTTCTGCTGACACAGAAGTCATCTCCCCTAGGAGGTATCTTTATGGATGATATTAAGACTCAATGAAATGTCAGTGCGGAAGCTGAAACTGAGCCCCACCGTTGGGGGTCCCTTTCCCTGGGATGCTCCTGAAGTCCCCTAGCTTCTGTGTCTTCTGATTGCCTGGAACTTGCTGCTCTCCAGTACCCAAATCTCCCCAAATCACACAGTCTTGTCCCTTCCCAATTGTCTCAGCAACGTCCCCATTAAAATTTGGAGGCAAATTCTCCATACAAAGAGACTTTTAAACACCGGTATTTTCATTTATTGCTAAGTTGTTTGCTTTAATGTCCCATTAATTCATCACGTATTCAAAACTCTCCATTGTTGTTTTGTTTTCACGGCAAGCTGGCACAGTTATGGGGTTAAAAAAAATTATAGCGCATCTATGTCTCTGTCCATTTTCTGAACAGCACCTGAGAATATGTCATTTATAAAAAGTTTACCAAGGTTATTGGGCTGACATCCAAGAGTGCAGCGCCAGCTTCTGCTTGGCTTCCGGTGTGAGATTCAGGCTGCTCCATCTCTGGTTGATAACCAGCTCACTTCATGTTTTTAATATGTGTATAGGTGTCTTGCCCACATGTAGGTATGTGCGTTCACAGAGGCCAGAAGAGGGCTCAGATTCTCTGAAACTAGAGCTACACCCATGCGGGTGCTGGGAACCAAAGCCAGGTCATCTGGAAGAGTTGCTGAGCCAACTCTCCAGCCCCGGCAGGACTCACTTTATAACAGCCCATCACCCTGATGACTAGCCTGGCCTCAAAGGAGCACATTGATCCCTTCTTGAGGAGACAGTCCCGCAACTAACTGCCTCTCCAAGGTACACCACCTGCCAAAATATTACATTGTGCTATGTCTTGAGCCTCAAAACGAGTTTTGATAGAGACTGTTCGTCTTCAGTCCGCAGCCTGCTCTCCAAGCCCTCCCAGACAGCTGTGATATTGCCGGCAACAGCTAAGAGCGAGGAGCAGATGTCTTCAAACAGCAGGTGTTCCAGAACTCAGCTTGAGTGTGATAAGCAGTCCCAAACACTCCAGGCAATGTCCAGAGTGGAGCTGAGATTCCCAATGACTACATGGTTGTGCTTCCTGCGGGAGGTCTGAGGACCCCTCCCCCATCCCTCATGTTCCAAAGCAAGCAGGAGGTTGACCAAGAGACCATCAAAGTCCCTAGCCATTCAGCAGTAGCTTCCTCTGTAGTTGAGCAGAAAACAGACAAGCGGGAAATGGCTTCACTCTTGTGCACTGTGCTGACCGGATCTTCCTTCCTGGACCTTTCGGAGTGGAGCGGTGGGGCACCCTTGCCTGGCTGTCAATCTCATGGGAAAGCAGGCTGCCTTTCCAAATATGGAAGACTGTGAGCCATGGTTTTTAGAGGCTTCGGGGGTTTCTGCTCTGTTCCTATTTTTCTTAGTTTTTTTTTTCTCGTTTTTGTCTTCTTTTTAAACCACAATGGTCACTACTAATGCTGTTCCTTTATTGATTTATTGAATCAGATGATTTTTCTTAGCCTGTTATTTTAAGGGATTACACTGAGATTTTGTGATAGTAAATCAACCTGGGATTAAAAAAAAAAAAAAACCTCTCCTTTGGTTGTGGGATATGATTAATTCCTTTGATGGGTTACTGAATTTTCTTGGCATCTGTGCTCCTGAGCGACATTAATATGTGACTGTCTTTTCTGTATTGTCTTTTATCTATTTCAGTATCAGGGTAACACTAGCTTCAGAAAATGAATTGGGAGGGTCTCCCTCTTACTTCATTTTTTTTTTTTTTTGAGATATTATAGAGAACATCCATTTCCCCAGCAGCATCAGCAGAAGCTACAGTTTGGAGGGCCACAGGCGCCATTTGCTTCCGATACACCAATATTCACGCGTTATTAAATTCCAGCAGCATATTTTTCTGAAACAAATTGCTTTTCCAGATCCTTTACCTTCTGTCCTCAAGGGTCACTGACCTAGGATGACCAATGAATGAGGGACCCAGAAAACCTTAGCGACATTTAGAAGTCATGGCCCTTGAAGATCTGAACTGAGCAAGACCAATGTATGAAGACCCCACAGGGCACTTGTTTTCTGTAGTCTGCCCTGACTCCGTTCACAGCTTGACCTTAGTTTGTGTTTGAAGCCCTACGCTTCCCAGCTGGAATAAGGGCGGGAGTTTTCGCTTCCTGAAACGAGCAGTTCTTGTATTTACAATTGTTGGGTCCCTTTCTAGCAACAGCCTTGCTGCCTGGGCATGTCGTGTCCTTAATCTAGCCACGCGGTCATCACTCCTGCATCTGGCTAGCAGGTACCGCGAACCTGGTCTGCACGCTACAGGCAACTTCCTGCCTGGTGTAGTCTAGAAAGGATTCTGCTTTAGGAAACTGTTTTGTCAGCTCACAAAACCTTCACGGATCGAACAGAAAGGAAATGTGAGTAAAGTAGAAAACATTAGGGATTGAAATCCAGATCTTTTGATCCCAAGACCCAACCGTCTGCTTCTACAGCTTTCGGGATTTTTTTTTTGAGGCCAAGCCCAATTCTCATTCTTTACTTGAGTATACTCTTTACTGCAGAGGCGGATTGATGAATTCCACACAGTGATACATGTATTAGGTCCTTCCCTATTGTGTGGTAAGTCACCAAGTCTAAGGCAACTAAGGAGGAAGAGTTCATCATGGCAGCCGGGGGCAGGAAGCTGAGTGGTCACGGTATCAACAACAAACATCACGCAGACAGAGCAAACCAACCGGAAGTGTGGCTGGGGCCAAGGAGGCAGTGGCCAAGGGAGTGTCAAGGTGGGAGGCTGAGGAGGTATCAAAGGCAAGGGGCTGACCAGAATGAGAGATGGAGAGCTGGAGGCCCTAGTCCAGGAGCTCAGGTGAGAAAGTTTGTCAACCCCAGCAGCATGGCCTTAGTATGACCTTCTACTGGGGATCCCATGTCCAGAGCTTCAACTTGACTCCTTCAGCTCCGTTTCCTGTTTCCCCTAGAACCCCAAATCCCTCTTACTGTGCCATGGCCCTTGGATGCCAATGGTCTCCCTGTTACACACCCACATGCAGCTGCCCAGCTCCCCATTGCTGTTCTCTGCCCTCCTGGGGCAGCCCCTCACTTTTTGCCTTCTGGCCTCGTATGTGGCACTCTGTGTCCTTGCCTCCCCTCACCACCTGTCACCAGCTTCCGTGTCTTTGGTGTGAGGACTGCCCACCACCTGCCACTGAGTTCTGCTCCAAAATGTCAGTCTCCATAGTGAGTTAATGTCTTGTACAGGGTCCCGCCGCATGAGGCTTCCTCACGGCCAGGTACTCATCCCATTTTCGAGTTCAGTCGTTGGCTTTATACATTAGATTGCCTTCCGCGAGGGCAAGAACAATGCCACACTCGTTGCTGTCTCCCCAGAACCAGTCTGTGGGTCTAACTATCTGGGTAGTGAATGAAGGAATGCATGTCTTGCGCTCACGTCCTGCCTGGAACTCATAAGGAGGGCCGATTCCTTACCAGACAGATGTCTAGACGCAAAGCATGATGGGAACAAGCACAAGCAGCAAGGGAAAAGCACCAAGTTTAGCTGCCAAAGAGCAAGACTTCTCGTTTGGTTTAGGAGAACATGGCCGGGGACTTTATAAAACAGGCTCTCTTCGGAAACCAGAAGAGGTCACCTCACTAGAGTGCAGTCTTCAGCAGGGTCGCCATCTTCCCGGAACGCCTCAAAATCAACAGGAATCAGTCACAAAAGTAATGCTGGTTTCCGACTGCTGTTGTGTCTGAAGAGCTGGCCCTGGACGCTACACTTTAAGTGAACTATCTGTGTATCCATCCACGTCCAGAACTCCTGAGCCATTAGCCTGAACAGACTGTGGCTTGGCCAGAATTGAGAACTCATTTAGTTCTTTTTCCTCTTCCTTCCTTCCTTCCTTCCTTCCTTCCTTCCTTCCTTCCTTCCTTCCTCCCTCCCTCCCTCCCTCCCTCCCTCCCTCCCTCTCTTTCTTCTTTCTCTTTTCTTCTTTCTCTCTTTTCTTCTTTCTCTTCTCTCTCTCTTCCTTTCATCACAGAGTAATGTCCCATAGCTTACATATACTCTGTGCTTTTCCATCTACCTATAAAAAGCATCTTGATTGCTTCCAAGTTTCTGACCCGTGTGTGTGTAAGTGTGTAGCTTTTCGGTAAGGACCCATTTTCTCTTTGGCTGGGGAAATACTAAGGAGAGCGATTGATAGATTGTATGATTACATGATGTTTAGCATTATAAGAAACTGGCTGTGTAAGTCTACTCGTCCATCCCTCAGCTGCGAATGAGTTCCTGTTGTTCCAAATAAGCATTAGCAGGTGGTATTTGCCAGTCTTCCCATGTGATTTTATTCATTGGCAAGACACAGTAGCATATATCAATGAGGTGAACTAGCACACACACACACAAACACACACGCACACGCACACACACACACACTGTGGAGTGATCCAATCAGGTTCATTAACATAGCCAAACTTCACTTATTTTTATGTGATAGGGCATTTAACATTCTCTCTTTTAGCAATTTTATGACATACTGCACATTTTTTTATTTTATTGAACATGCTGTTCAATCAGTCAGTGGAGTTTGCCACTTCTGTGTAGCCGAATTTTCCTGGAACCAGCAGCTATCCTGACAGGCCTACTGTAGCTCACTGATTAGCCTGCCACTCCCTGTGACACGCAGTGTTGAGCATCTTTTTGGATACTTACCTGCTCTCTGCGAGTCTTCCTTGTAAGGTATTCATTCAGACTTTTTGTCCATTATTAAAATTGCGATAATTGGGATGTTTCTTATTTTTGTGTTTTAAGTGTAAACTGTTGCCAGACGGTTGGTGGCACACGCCTTTAATTCCAGCACTTGAGAGGCAGAGGCAGGCAGATCTTTGTGAGTTCAAGGCCAGCCTGGTCTACACGAGCTGGTTCCAGGACAGTCTCTAAAACTACAGCAAAACGCTGTCTCAGAAAAAAAAAAAGTGTAAACTGTTGGGGGCTGGAGAGATGGCTCAGTAGTTAAGAGCACAGGCTACTCTTGCAGGGGACCCAGGTTCAGTCCCAGCACCCACATGGGGGCTCACAACCATCTTTAATTCCAGAGAATCTTAAGCCCTCCTCTGGCCTCTGTGTGCACTGAGGTACATATGGTACATAGACATACATCCAGGGAAACACATATGTAACTAATTTTTAAAATGTATATTGTGTATTCTGGATACTAGTTGTCTATTGGGCATGTGAATTACGAGTATTTTCTCCCATTAGGTGGTTTCTCTTTCTAGTCTCTGGACAGTTTCTTGCAGCGATAAAGTTTTTGATTTTAATGAAGCTCACTTTGCCCTTTCTTTCATGGTTTGTGCTTTTTATCTTAAATATAAAATGTTGAAGTTTGCAGCATTCAAGGTCCTCGCGATTTTCTCCTGTACAGTTGCCATAGTTACCTGCAGTTGTCCGCTTGACACATCAGGGAAGAGGGAACCTCGCTTAAGGAAATGCACCAGCCATGTTGGCCTGTGGCCATTATTGGGAGCGTTTTCTTGATGAATAATTGATGCAGGAAGGCCCAGACCACTGTGGGAGGAGTCATCCCTGTTAGGGCTCTGTCAGAAAAGCATTTGAGAACCTGGGGTGGGGGTGGCTCATTGATAAGTCATGGAGTGGCCTTGGGCCCAATTTAAATGTTTACTTCTATTGTTCTATCATTAAATAAAATTCAGGAGTCAGATCTGGGGTTAAAACCTGATTGATCAAAGAAGCTGTGGAGAAGCCACCAGTGACCTCTCTCTCTCCTTCCCCAACCCTAAAAGGCCCAGAATCAGAATTTCTGAGCCCCACTCTACTACTTCCTGTGACTCTCTAGGTGTATCCTGGGTCATCCAAAACCTCTATGGCTAATTCTGGTCAGTCTGTCACTAAGTCTGGCCCAGATTCAAGGTTAATCTTTATTGTCAATCTCTAGTGTCAGTGCAAACAAATATCCCACAACACCCAATCCTTTCTGCCTTTTCTTCTCTCCTCTGAGGAGGAACAGATAAACACCTACAGTTCCTTAGCTGTGACTCCCCCAAGGCATGTTGAATGAACCCGCCTGCCTTGCCCTCCTGTTCACCTGTCCAGTGAACCTTTGGAGGGCGAAGTGGTCGTTTCCTTCTGCTCTACTGTTTACGGGTCTACATGTTCCAGACCGTTCCACTGTATATACTTTAACGCAGGTATAGTTCACTGTAGGACAATTGCACCCACTACTGCTGGCTTTTTTAAAAAAATCCACTTTTGTAACATTATCTTTCATTTTCATGTGACCAAAACAACTTACTGCTTCCCATCCTTAAACAGTGTCCTTGCACAAGCTATCAAGTAAGTGAAAATTAAATAATCCCCCCTCCCCACACACACACATCTGGAAAAACTTGACAAACACAAAATGCCAAAGCCGCCGTGGATAGACTCTCCTACACTTTCGTTTTTGTTGAGAGCAATAATTGGCTTGACATTTCTGAGGGCAATTTGCTAATAAGCATGAAAAGTCTTCAAGTGTGCGTGACATTTTGACCCAGTCCATTTTTGGCACTAACACTGAGGACACTGTCTAGTTTAGCACTGAGAAAAAGTCTCCAAGGCAACCTTAGTATTGTTTCTATTTGCAAAACAACAACAACAACAACAATACAATCACCATCATCTGAACAGTGGTGGCCCCTACCTGTGGCATGGCTTCCTGAGGTCAAAGCCATGGTCCAAAATATTGACTGCAAAAACCTCAGAAATAAACAATAAGTTTTACATTGTCTTGTTCGGTGTTCTCTCGCTGTGAAAAGAAGCCGTGACCACGGCATTTAACTGGGGCTGGCTTACCGTTTCAGAGGTTTACTCCGCCGTCATCCCGGCAGGAAGTGTGGCAGCGTGCAGGCAGACATGGTGTTGGAGAAACTGAGAGTTCTGCATCCAGATCTGCAGGCAGCAGGAAGAGAGAGAACCTCTGGGCCTGGCTTAGGCTTCTGGAACCTGAAAACCCACCCCCAGCGACACATTTTCTCCAACAAGGCCACACCTACCCCAACAATCCTGATCTTTTCAAATAGTGCCACTTTCTAGTGACCAAGCATTCAAACTTACAAGCCCATGGGGGCCATTCTCATGCAAACCACTAGGGCAGTGCCTGCCATTCTGATTGTATGCCTATATCACCCCTTCTGGGGCACACACGGTCTCCATGCCCACTATATGCTGCTGTATAAGCTTTCCACCCATAGGTCACACAGTGGCTGCCCATGCTGCCAGGCGGATGGACAGGGCCTCTTGTTGAATCCATTCAAATAATGCTTACTTCACTGATGGCTCTGAAGCCCAGGGTTGGTGATGGTGGCCATATGCATTGCTACAGCAACAGCACACAGTGTTTACGTAGAAAAGTAAATGGTTTGGGCTTAATAAGGAAAGACTATAAACACATGGAGGTAACTTAGATCTATCGTATGCTAATATCTTACTGTGCTTAAAGTATCAACTTTATCACCGGCATGTATGATGCCGTGGCTCATGGTGATGGCTAACTCGCTTGGATTGAGAAATATACCTAGGGGATGAGCAAAGAGCACCTCTGCACGTGTCTGTGAGGGTGAGTTTGGAGAGCGTCAAGGGGCAGGGGAGACCTGCCCTGAATATGGGCAACATTCAACCATAGGCTGGGGCCCAGATACAATGTGGGGGATGTGGGGAATGAAAAGGAAGCAGCCCACTTGTACAGCCTCTCTCTGCTCCTGGTACCCACGACGGGAACTGCTGTCCACCCTCTCCTCCCTGTTACTGTGGGCTGATCTCTCACAAACTCTGGACCAGAATAAATTCTTCCTTAGGCTGGAGAGTTGGTTCAGTGGGTAAGAGCACTGGCTTCTTGCCAAGGACTCACGATTGTCTACAATTCTAGTCCCAGGGGGTCTGTACCCTCTTCTGGCCTTCATGTGTACTGCACACATGTGGTACAGACATACATGCAGGTAAAATACACTAATAATAAAATTTTCCTGAAATTGTTTTGCTCAGATACACAGAAAGAGGAAGAGAGAGGAAGAGAGAGAGCATATTGGGTGCTCTCTACGGCTATAGTTATCTGTTGAGGAAGTCTACCAACACATTTCTTGGAAGTTACGAGAGGACCTTTGTGCCAAGCCAGTTACGGCCAGTGAAGTAGTTAATAATACATACACAAACACAGCTTCTCTGGAAACCGTTTACTGTGAGTCAACCCTGTGAGAAGTATCAGGAGGGCCCAGGACTGTAGCGAGAAAAGTCCACTATGCAGGCCCCACAGAGCCTCGGAAAACCCAAGGGATTCGAGTCTGGTAGGACCAGGCTTTCCTACACACTCCTGTGGTACCTGGGCTGTGTGTACACGACTGCTAGCCTTGCACAATCCTCCCCACGGACACAGGACTGGAGGCGCTGTGAACACACCCAACCGAGCATCTATGTGGGTGGCAAATGCCTCCCTGTGCAGCAGAGGTCTAAAAGCCCTCTCTAAAAGGGGCACAGTAGGCAATGCCTGTAATCCCAGCACTCAGGAGGCCTACACCGGGAGGCTCATGAGCCAGGGGTCACCTGAGCTATACAGCAAGGCTCTATCTCAGAATAAAGACATCCATGCATTGCGGTGTAATATGCCACCTCCTCCCGTCCCTTGCGCTTTATCTTCTACTTCTCCTGTCGCTACTGATTTTCAGAGCTAGTCTTTTTATGAAGTGTTTGCTGTGGAAGTTATTTGAAAAGCCCTCTGGAGGGAAAATGCTAGTGAAATTTAATTAACGGGAAAGACAAACAAAACAGATTCTGCGGAGAAGGTGGTCCGTGGGCACCGAAGCCACGCTGCTGGTGACTGGAATTTGATGGCCTCAGAATTGACGGGTGATGGAAGGCAAACTCTGAGATCCGGAGAGTGTCTGGCTTTTGTGCTCTCCCATGTCAAGCGATTTAAGTGGGGAGGGGAGTTCTCTCTTGGTGGGGAAGACATCCAAACTCTCCCTGCCTTGCCATTCTGCTGCCTGGATGTGGCTGGATGTTGGAGGTGGGGGGAAGGTTGGGAGTCGATTTTATTACAGGACCCAGAGATACTGAGACTTTGTTACCAGGACCAAAGACACAAAGAAGCATATCTCCCCTCTACCTAAGAAGGCATGGGGTGGGGTGCTAGCACCAGCCCCAGATGGAACGAGCGCTGGCCCGGGAAGGAAGGGTAGTGGCCTTTCACTAACAATGGAATTCTGGGTCAGGAAACTAAAGCTAGAACTACTACACCGAGCCTTGCTAATTACGGAAGGAGCCACAGGGCTTCTATCCGCATCTCCATTAGAATCTAATTAGCAGGCAATGGGTCAAGTGCAGAGCTGTGACTAGTCTGCTAAGAAAGAAAATGTAAACATTTTACAGAAACTAGGAATTCAGATCAGGCCGAGCACGAAGCAAGGGAGCGAGCGGGTCATGCTAGCTTCTGTTTTGCTGGAAAGAGAGGAAATTGTTAGCGCCGTTTGGGAAGCGATTTGGCATTATCTTCCAGAGTTGAACATTTGCTTTCCGTATGTTTCAACAGCTCCAAGAATACACCCGGGAGAAAAACTCTTGCACATGTGCCCAGGAAATAACGTGGTGTGATGTTTGTAATAACACTCTTAGCAAGAGCAGAAAGCTATAAACAAACAGCCCGATGCCCATAAACTAATGAATACATAAATAGAAAACGGGAGCTGACTTAGCAATAAAGTACAGAAGCATCCTCGCTGTGAGGAACCTTGAACATGTTGTTCTGAATGAAAGGAGCCAGGCACCCAGGACCAAATGTCTTTTTACATCAGCACTTCCACCCGCCTGCCCTTGGGGACCTAGCGGGACCCAGCAGCAGCAGCAGCAGCCAAGATGTGACACTGGCTACTGCAGCTACAAAGTAGCGCACTCTCCCTATGCGTATGCACTTCATCCCCTTATAAGAAGTGAGCCTTTCTAGCCTCTCTTCTGCTTTCCCTTAGAGGCCGCCTCTGCATGCCCCTCCCCCCAGTAAACCTCCCACTTGAGCTCTGTTGCGTGGGTGACTTTTGGTACCTCTTGGCTCCAACCCGCCCAGGTTACCTTCTGCCGTTAAACTAAACTCTTACACCTAAGATGCTCTGATGACTGGGCTCACGAATACTCTATACAGAGTAGGGTGGGTAATTGCGGGAGGCTGGAAAAAATGGGGAGAAATGCAGAGCCCATGTTAATGGGTGTGTAAGGCTTCTTCTTGGGGTGATACAAATAAATGCAAATGATTATTCTGGTGACTCCCCCAGTCTGTGAATATACTAAAAAAACACTGAACCACCCACTATAAATAGATAACTTGTGCACGGTGCACATGATGTGTGTGTACGTGATGTGTGTGTTACCAGCCTGGTGTAATTTATAATCATCTGGGCAGGCTGGGGGAGATCACCTTGATTACGTTAACTGAAGTGGGAAAACCCACTCACCGTGAATGACACCATTCTGACTAGGAACCTGGATGGTACAGATGGAGAAAGAGCCGAGCAGCGGCAGGCAAGCATGTATTCGTTACTCTTCTTCACGTCGGATGCAGTATGGCCAGCTTCCTCAAGCTCCTGCCACTATGTCCCTGCCACACTGAACTACATGATGGCTAGTCTGGACTGTCAACTTGACACACCTAGAAGATGGACCCTTAGTTGAGGACTTGCCTCCATCAGATTGGCACGACTGTGCAGCATTTTCTCGAATACTGATTGGTGGAGAACAGCCCAGCAGCCCACCGTGGGCAGTGCCAGCCCTAAGCAGGTAAGTCCTGGGCTGCAGGAGAAAAGGTAGCTGAACATGAGCCTCACAGAAAGCCAGTAAACAGCATTTTCTCCATGGTCACTGCTTCAGTTCCTGCCTCCAGGTTCCTGCTGGAGTTCCTATACCGGCTTCCCTTGAAGGACAAGGACCCTGTAAGGTGAAATAAGCCCCCTCCTCCCCCAAGTTACTTTTGGTCACGGTGCTTGTCACAGCCACAGAAAGCCAACTAGCACAGGTTGTAACCTATAATCTGAAACCGTGAGCTAAGTAAATCGCTTCACCCTTAAACTGCTTTTTTTCTGAATATTTTTGTTTTGTTTTGTTTTGTTTTTTGAGACAGGGTTTCTCTGTGTAACAGCTCTGGTTGTCCTGAGACTGGTTCTGTAGACCAGGCTGGCCTCAAGCTCACAGAGAGCCACCTGCCTCTGCCTCCCGAGTGCTGGGATTAAAGGTGTGCACCACCATGCTGATTTGTCTGAATATTTTTTTTCTCACAGCAGCAGGAAAAGAAAATAAGCCAGCATATGAATTATATCTCAAACATTGAATTTACAGTCAAACACTAAACCCCCAAATGCCTATGAATAGGAAGAATGCACACAGAATACTGCATTTACACACTGGGATATTTAGGCTATAATGAAAGCAAACGGGTCACAGTTATATTGATAAGCATGGATGAGTATAGCAGTGACAGAAACAAGCATCCGAAAGCCTCACAGAGATGACACACCCCTTTTTAAAAAATGTAAAGCCAAGGGATGTAACATGATGGGCCAGGCTTGTCAGTGTTTCTTTCTTACCCAGTTCCAGCAGCCATTTAGCCCCAAAGAAAATCACACAGTCTACATTAGGTTATAAACTGATTGGCCTATTAGTTCAGGCTTCTTTTTAGCTCTTGTAGCTTATATTAACCCATTATTCTTATCTATGTTAGCCACATGTCTCAATACCTCTTCCAGTAGGGCAAATCACATCCTGCTTCTTTGGTGATCTGGGCAGGACTGGGAAGGGAGCTTCCTCCTTCCTAGAAATTCTCCTGTTCTCATCGCTCCGCCTCTACTTCCTGTCTGGTTGACCCACCTATACTTCCTGCCTGGCCAATCAGCGTTTATTTAAAACATGATTGACAGAATACAGACAATTCCCCTGTACCAAAGGGAGTCTAAGCAATAAACACACCCACATGAACAGATACGTTGTATGAACCCTGCCAGGGATTGAACCCTGCACCTTGAACCTGGTAAGACCATGCACACATCCCAGTCCCTTAGGAAACACTTCTCAAGTGACCTTTGTCTCTTTTAAACACTGCTGAACGCACTGCACAAAAGATACGTACAAAGGATACAACAGCATCATTAAGAAACCAAGCAAGGCGATGGACAAATTTGGCAGATAAAAATGTTTGGTTTGAGGAAGCTCAGGGCAGTGAGACAGGGAAGGACCCAGGCTGTTGCCTTGCTGGGAGTGATGGTTCCATGAATCAGACACCAGGGATACCCACACTACTGTGCTTACCCGCAGTGGAGTTATACAGCCCGGGTCTATGCTATCCTATGCCTAACTCTGAAGGGAATTCCACATATAGGAACAACTTTAGAAACAGATTTAAAGGGGTCACACAAGGGGCAAGTGGTGAAATGTGCACCTCATTCCACCAGCGGGAGAGTCCAGAGCTCTTGGCGTCAGCCCACTGTCTGCTGGCATTGACCTTCTCGCAGGGCAGCTAGGCAAGACCGCGAGAAGTTGCACTCGCAGAGGAATTTCTGGCAGGATGTTGTCTCTAGTCTACTGTTATGCCCAGATCCGAGAAGTTCCCCAAAAGCCAACAAGGAGACCGAGTCCCGTATGTAAAAGCAAAGAGCCTTTATTTTATGCAAGTTTGCAAACTCGATCTCTCTGCACATCAAATGTATTGGAATAATCGGAGAGCCCTGAGCTCAATTAGAGTTGGGTTTTTTTAGTAGTAAAGGTAGGGGTGAGGGTTTCTGAGGTTCAGGACCCCTGATTGGCTGACATTTGTCTAGGGGTGTCCTGGTGAGTGTGTGCTGGCAAGTGGCCCTATCTACAGTGGTTGGAACTTTAGGCATTTTCGTTGGATGGTCTGTTCTTGGGTGGTGCTCAGGTAATCTTAGTTTATGGTCCTTCCTGCAACCAGGTATTGTTTCAGGGTAAACTACTGAGACTCAGGCCTCTATTAAACTTACCGATGGCAGGTGATAATGGTTGGAAGTAAAGAACTTCCTTTGGGTGGTCTGTTTCTATTTAGCTTATCATGGCTGGCTCCTATGCCTACCACATGGGCTGCCACCTCAGGAAACGAAATCATTGGCTGATCAGATATTCACCTGCTAGAAACTGGGGGCTGTGATGATAAACACTGCTCAAAGCGAACATGCGTGAGGCTGCCCACTGGGTGCCAACACCCTGAGTTGCCACTCAAAGTCCCTCCTCTCTCTTCATTTCTTTGGCCAAGACGGTACCCTGCAGACCACCTTGCTCCTCTACAAGGGACAAGATCCTCTGAAGCTCAAGGCTTCATTATCCTCAGACCTCAGCAGAGCTGGGCCTCAGAAGGCTTGGACTGTCTGTGAGGGCTGGGGGGTAGGGGAAAGCTTAGAACTGATGCTTGCCAGGCACTTTAAATGCGACTGTCCCCGTTGAGTGATTTGGCCCTTTCTCCATGTATATGCCTGTTTCTAAAAATGTCCTCCCTGGAGGAGACACACACAACTTCCACCCTCTCTTTCTAAGGTCCCAACAGTGATTCTGTGGAAGCTCACTCTAGAGAGCCAGTGAGTCCTGGGGGCCTTACTTATAGGGGTTACAGGCAAGAACAGGGCTGGCATTTAAGCAGCCACACCAGAAGGTCCACATCCAGCATGGATGATGACTCCCTCATGGATCAGTAGATGGAAGCCCCTCTCTTAGGCCCTCTCTCTGGTCCTCCCCAAATTCATGTGCAAATAGGACAGAATCACATACAACTGGTTGGGAGGGGTGACTGGATGCTCAGGCAAGGATCCCATGACCCTCCCCGCTGTATCTTCTATGAGGGATGTCTACGGAACCAGCTGTGATTATCTTGTGCAAGCAGGCACAGGTGATCTGATGAAGATGGCAGCAGTCTGGCTCGGAGGAGAGTCCTGCACACCGCCACTGCTCACTCAACTGTCCTGGCTGACTTCAAAGCAGAGCAGATGCACATGAACCAGACATTAACAATCCCCACATATCAACATCTGGGGTGACTGCTTGGCTGTACCCTGCTATGTCCGCAGAAGGCAATTTTTGAAAGAAGAGGGGTTCTCGGGAACAGAGAGGTGCCCAGTCCTTAAAGACATGGAGGCAGTATTTTACGATCTCAGAGAAGAAGAAGCTGACGGAGTCTGAACACTACACCGCTCATCTCCAGTATGAAAAGAACCACTTAAAAGAGGAAGGAAGGATATGCTCCTTGAGCTGGGAGACTGGCTTAGCGGTAGATGGCTCGGAGTAGAATGTGGGAGGCCCTGGATTCAATCCCCAGCAAGAAAGGAGGGAAGGGAGAAAGAAGGGGGGGGATGAGGGAGGGAGGCAGAAAAGGAAGACGGGAGATTTAGATCTTATTTTGAAGAAAATTGTATTGCACCCAATTTATTGGCTCAGCCGGCACAGGATGAAGACCCTTCATCTGGGTCTATGGGCCCCTCTGGGCCTTAGAGCCAAGCAAACGTTTTCCCATAACCAAGGGGATGCCTTGGTCCTCAATCCCAACTCTGTATGATTTGATTTTTACTATGGTTTTCGTCTTTAGGATCTGAATTCAAAACATGCAGGTGAGACAGAAAAAAAATGCAGACCCAATGCAAGTCTTCAAGGCATAGGAAAGGGCTTGCACAATTAATGCGCAATTAATTAGCAGTATCGCAGACACCTCCCGCAAGCTGCGGCAGTGCCTGAGGGCTTGCTAATTAGGTTGTTTCTATGAGAAGACACAGCGCTGGCCAGAGGCCTGGGAGCTCCTCCCATTTGTCTGGAAGCTGGAGGGCGAACTGAGCTTTGAAGCCCAAGAGGCCAAGTCTGACCGGCCAAAGCTGGATTGGGATCAGGGTGGCCCACATATGGGAGGGCTTTTGGATAACGAGCGTTCCATCTGCAGATACTGATGCCACGTGCCTTGCATAATTTCCTACTTTGGAAGAGAATGTTAGCATCCTCAGAACTCTGAGTTTCCGGGCTTAAGGAACTAACCCCGCCATTTATCCCTAGGCTCTCACAGGTGCCCCCCCCCCCAAGCCCCACCTGTAGCAGCACCAGGTAGCAGTCTACCTGGTTCAGTGCACCAAGATAGCCTGGTCTGACACAGACATCAAAGGCCCACTCTTAGGTCTCCATAGCAACCTTTTACACGGAAAAGAGGACATTCGTAAATACGCATTTTGCAATCTCCTTTATGATTTGATATTAGCCTTCAGAGTACTATTGCCTGCATCGGCCAGGTGATGTTTCTGGGAGTGAGGCTAGAGTGCCTTCCCACAATCCTCCCCTGTGTCTCTGTGGTCCTCACTTGTCGGCTCGCCCAAGTCCCTCGGCAAAAGCATGCTGTGCTCCTCCTGTGACCCAGTGACCTTCCAGGTGCTGCGGGAGGCAGAGATGGACAGGCTATAACTGTTGCACTCAAGCGAGTGCCTGTTTTACTTGGAGACTGGGCATCCCTTAGTGCAATGAAGGCCTGGCTAGATCCCAAACAGAACAGTAGTAAAGTGTAGCTATGTTCCATACAAAGACAGAGAGGCCCGTGGGCCAGGCTCCCTAGATACCTTGTATCTCTCAGTTGCAGACTTCTGCAGGGCCTGAGGCCTGGGTGGTTGAATAGTGGAGTCTTGACTGTTTGCCTTAGTGAGTCCTCACTAGTGGATCTCAGCTCACCTGGAAAGCTGCTTGTTTGCTTCAAGACAGGCTTTTTTTTTTGTTGTTGTTGTTTGTCTTTTGTTGTTGTTTTTGTTTTGTTTTGTTTTGCCCCAGCTGTCCTGGAACTTGCTCTGTACGCTATGCTGGCCTCGAACTCAGAGATGCACCTACCTCTACCTCCTGAATACTGGGATTAAAGGTATGCACCACCGTGGCCTAGCCCTGGGAAGTTTTAAAATGCCCTTGTCTTGTTCCTAGCTGTTTTAAGTTGCTGGGTCTCTGTCCAACCCCACACATATTTATTTCTGAAAGTTTCCCAGAAGCCTGTGACATTCATTACTACTTAAAAGCAATCTACTGAGCCCTCCAGGAGGCTTGAGAAGGTGACCTGGGCAGACAGGTAATGGGTTCCTTGAGGTGGGTTAGCAAGGCAAGCCCTCTCAGTTAAAAGAAGGCCATTGTCCAGGGACTGAGGCCAGATGTCCCCAGGATCCTCTCTTTGGCCTCTCTGGAAGAGAATGAGACATGAGAGAAGCATGCTACCCTCTTATAGAAATGAATCAACAGCCACATTGCTGCAAGGGATACTTGTCTCTCTGTCCCTGAGCCCCATTTCCCTGAGCTAGGTAGGGAAGGGCTGGCCCCAGGCACACAATAACAATTGTTTAGAGCACAGGGAGATTAAAAACAGCTGTGCTTCAGGCCACGACCCAAACCAGCTGGCCCTGAAGCTTCAGGCTCACTCGGGGCATCAGTCCTTGTAAAATCATATCTAACGGTATGATTAACGGTTCTGAGACCTGGAAGCTGCAGAGAAGCCGCCTACCCATTAGGCTGTAAGGTGTTCCTGGAAAGCTGGCATTGGCCAGTGGGCTCTGGCGACCCAAGTTCCTTTAAGGGATGTGTAGATGTGAGAATGTTGAATGCCACCACCAGCCATTCATCTGTCTAGGACACTGTCTGGGTGGTCTGTGCACAGTCCAGGGTGCTTAACCCCATTCAAACAAACCACCTTCTCCCGGCTTGCAGCGCTGCATGCCTTAGCACTCAGGAGTTCTGCATGTGTTCCCCCTCTGTAAGAAGTGACCCCAAGTGACAGAACTTGGGAGAAGCTTGCTGGCTGGAAGCAGAGCAATGGGGAATCTCAAGGCAGAGCTCGGAGCTCAGAGCCCAGCCTCCAGCCATATGGATCACCTCCGCAACATGCTTATGCATGCACATACGTACATATATATGCACAATCTCTGCAGTGCTCTTACTCCTACTTCATAAATGAATACACAGAGAGGATACACAAACCATTCAAGGTCACACAGCACATTAGTGCCCAGGGCAGGATCTGAACCTCGGTCTGGCTCTCAGGTCCAGGTCCTCACACATTGTCATGACAGGTCAGTTTGTGCTTTTGCCACGGGGACTAAATTAGAAAGCCAGTGCTGTCCAGTCCGGCAAGGCTGCTGCTGGATAGACATTCTCCATAGTCGGCTGTTCTTATTATACTCAAAATGTAACTCTTCGCTGTCACAATTAGAATGTCTCATTGTCCGGGGCTCTGGCAGCTCCTCGCACATGGCTGGCACGCAGTGGTGATGGACACAGTGCAGAATTCTTTCCAGAGCTTCTGTTGAGTGCCTTCCCGCCCTCCCCACGCTGCTGCCATGGTGGCCCACAGCCAATCTTTCCCCCCTGGCCTCTGGCTGGGCAGCCTCAGCTGACTGCAGCTTGCTCCGTGCTTGGAAACACTCCTCAGGCAATCCTCTCCCACTAGCCCACATTGCCAGCCCTTGAGGGTTTTTCTGTCCAAACCTTCACAAACGACTTCCTCAGAGTTCCCCAAAATACTGCTTCTTATCCTGAAATAGCACCTCACGCTCCCACTAGCTTTTCGACGTTTCTCTCCTTTCTCCTGGCCTGAAATTCTAAAAGCCGCCGTCTGTTGCAGTGTCCCCAGAGACAGCCTGTTCTGGGAGCTCTGGAGAGGCAGAAGCAAAGACTTTCCATAGGGTTCTACTGGGGGCACAGGGCTTCCCAGGAAGCCGGGACCCGCCATTATCTTCTGATTTCCCTTCCAGTGTCGTCAAGCCAGCCCCAGGCCAGAGGAGCCCACACTAAGGTCAAGGCCGGCACTGCCAGGTCCCCTCTGTTGCTGATCTGTTTCTTCTAGATTCCTCACCCACATCTTATCTAATTTAGTGCTTGGTGTCAGGGCTGGAGAAACAGCTGCACCACAGCTAAGCATGCTTACTGTCCTTACAGAGGATCCAAGTTCCTAGTACCCACTTTGACTCACAACTGCCTGTAATTCCAGTTCAAGAGAATCCTCTGGCCTCCCATGTGCCCACACCCACTCACACACACACATCATTTAAAAAATTAAAAAATATATAGGATAAAAGTCCCCTGTGGGCTACAAGTTCTAAACACTGCCCAGCGGCTCTCACCCCGCCCCACCCTGCCCCCAGCGGGGGATCATTTCCTAGTTACTAGAGTTCACATTTTACCCAACTCTGGAAGGAAGAGCCCTGGAAAGACAACAGCCCACACGGAAGCAGGAAGCTCTGAGGGTGCCACCTTGTTGGACAGCACTGTCCCCTGAGCCAAACAGCCACCACCATCAAGAACCTTGCTGGGTTGGCTCTCAAAAGAACACAGCTAGATTTGCTGACCGCTCACCTTCCCTCATAAAGGGGCGGAGACGGTCACGAGACCCTCACTGAGCGCTTGGCCACTCCTAACCAGTCCTATTCAGTTTTGCCCTAATTGCACATGGCCTGGGGTCCTGGGGAAGAACCAGAGCAGTGTTCTCAACTTCCCTAATGCTGTGACCCTTTAATCCAGTTCTCATGTTGTGCTGACCCCCAACCATAAAATTATTTTTGTTGCTACTTCATAACTGTAATTTTGCTACCGTTATGAATCGTAATGCAAATATCTGATCTGCAGCCCCTGTGTGGGTTGCGACCCACAAGTTGAATCCCTGGCTACAGGTGGGGAAGGACTGGGGATGCAAGTGGGGGTGCTCCATCTACTATGGGGGGGGAGTCATTATCCATCCTGGGAGGGGCAGGTTGTTTTCATCTTCCCCAGGGAAGGAATCTTAGCAACACCTCCTCTACAGACAGAGTTGAAAGCAGCTCCAAGCTCCCCCAACAACCCTTTCAGCAAATACAGCCAGGAGTCATCCCGGCCTTGTGGTCAGATCCTCTGAGATCAGTGGAGAAACACACGCGTCCTCTTATGGGTCTTTCTCGCTAAACACCATGTAGAGCTTCCGGAGTAAAGAGTGGGAGCCAGGCGTTTAGTTCCCGACCCACACCCAGCAGGCTGTGCAACCCAACCTGCCTCCCGTGTGTGAACGAATGAATGTGTGCGAGCTTGTCCACTGGTGGGTGCTGCCAGGTCGCTGCTAGGGGTGCAAAGGGCTTCGTGGGGGCTCCAAGGTAGTGGGCATCAAGCTCATCCAAAATTCAGAGTTCTCAAGTTCCAGCTAGAACCATTTGTTATTTTTCCCCGAGTCACCAGTATCCCAGTAGGTAGGAAACGTAAGCACAGCTCTTGACAGTGAGAATGTGCTGGAACTGGAGCGGAACAGGTAATTTTGCGTTAGAGATAGCAAAGGTCTGGGTGGCATGGGTGTGTTCTCTTGAATGTCTGCCTCTGACTCGGGTGTGCTCAGGCAGGAACCTCGTCTGCCCCAGAGCGCCTGAAGGAGAGAGTTGAAGCCGTGTCATTACAAGGGAGGCGGGAGACGGTCACATCCAAACAGGAGTCTGCAGTTCTTCCCGCTTCCAGATCTGAGGGCAGCGCAGTGAGGGGAGGGGCTAAAACAGGAATGAAGTTCTGCCCCTGCTCCAATTCCCCCCATCTTACCCACCCCCAGTGGTTTCTTTGGCTTTTAATTTTAATCCACTCGTTCATTTGTTGTTTCGAGGCTCATTAGAGTCACCCTAGGAGCTGAAAGCAATGCCCAAGGCATTTATAGTCACACCAGTTGTTTTCAAATGCATCAGATGATTCTAATATACAAACCAAGTGAAGGTCCGGGAGTGCACCGGTTGCACATGCGCAGTCCTGGGGAATCGGACCCACAGCCCTGTGAACGTGCCATACATAGTTGTCGTGGTCACAGCTCCTAAAAACCCCTGGTAGAAGACAGTTCTCAAACTCCAAAGGGCGTGCAGTGCTGATCTGGAAGGTCTGCAGTAGGGCTCCAAAGAACTTCCTCGGACAGCTCAGATTAGAACTTGACAGACTTGGCGAAGGGGAATTTGTTGCCATGCCAGGCAACTGTGGGTAAACCAAGTTTTGAAGCTACTATGCTTACACACAGGATAGCAAGAGAGTGTTCTGGTTGCTATTAACAAAAAGACTGAGATTCATGCGTGGGTGGGATTGGTATCTGTGTTATTGGAAAAAACAACCCCCAGAATCTAGGGTTCTATACCAGTGGTTCTCAACTTGCCCAAAGTGCCCTGACCCTTTAGTACATACTGTTAGTAATACAGTTCCTCACTCTGTGGTGACCTCCCCGCCATGAAGGTATTTCATTGCTACTTCATCGCTGTAATTTTGCTACTGTTATGATTTGTAATGTAAATATTTGTGTTTCCCGATGGTCTTAGGCCACCCCTGTGAAAAGGGAACCCCCAGATGGGTTGCGACCCACATGCTGAGAACCACTGTTTTAGACAAATCCCCACCAACAATATGGGGATGTTTGAGATGGAGTCTTCACAAGTCTGTTTTTTAAACTATTTTTTTTATTTATCTTCCTTTTGTGTTTCCACGTGTGACGGTGAGCATGTCACAGAACACTTGAGGAGGCCAGGGAACAGCTTGAAGAGTGGATTCCCTCTTGACTACTACCAAGGTCCCAGCGATCAAACAGAGGTCTTCTTCAGGCTTGGCAGCAAGCGCCTCCATCCTCTGGGCCCTCTCCCCAGGCCTATCTTTGTTTTCAAATAGACGATAGAAGTTTGGGCTGGCTTGGGGAAGCACTGACCTAGTCCAGCCCTGCTCCTCACACTTGCATGGGCTGACAGGAGAAGAGGTTGCTGCCGACTTGAGCAGCTCCCCTGCTGCCATCCTGATGTTTTCTGAACAAAATAAAAGGTCAAGTGAGTGAAAGACCAACTCTGTTCAGGTCACCGCCCTGAGGGAGCAGATACCACAGGCCTGGCCGAGCCATTCAGGCTGGGTGCTTGCCTTTGCTTTCCTCAAGAGTTAGGCTGATTTAATGAGAGCCTAAAGCCAGCAGCTGAGCGCATTGACAGCTAATTAAAAGGTGGGTGGGCCCTGTATTCCACGCTAGAATTAGAGAGAAGAGCATTGTATTGTTTCAAGGAGAGTGTCCTCCCACCCCAGCCCATGCCTCTGTGTGTGAACTCCAGAGCTCCCCCCTGACCACCGACACCCCCTTGTCTAGCACGCTGGGTGTCTGCTACTAGGCCAAGGCTGGGCAGGCTTTTCTCTGTTTTGTGGTACCAGGGCCTCGCATTCTGGGTGAGAGCACTAACTACGCCCCCAGTCCGTGCTTTGCTCTTTATTTTGAGTCTGGGTCTCTCTCACTAAGTGGCCCACACAGACTGCCTCAGACATCAGTATAGCTGGGATTATAGGCCTGCCCCCACCAAGACTGAGTTTTAAAGACAGTTGACAAATTGCTTCACTTTAATCTAGCAGTCTAAAACCTCCACCTGCCCCTCTGGGACCCCCCAGTCCCTCTAGGACTGTTGTACAGGACTGTCCTCCAAACAAGACTGAGGCCGTCAGGATTGCAGTTTGGCTTGCTCACTTGTTGACCTCTTGGATGGAGAGGGTAGGAGGGTCCCTTACCTGAGTTTCCAGCCACCCCTCCCAACCGGTTGTGAGAAAGCCTGCCTCTGTCTTGGGGAGGAGCTAGAGTATACAAATGAGGAAGGATTTAGGGGAGTGGGCTCCAAGTACACAGCTATGAGCCAGTCATCCTCCATGCTGGGTGGGGACCTCCCAGTGTGGCTACTTTAAGCCCCCCCCCCCATGTCCCTGTGCAGCCATGTGCCTGTTCATCATCCCTCACCCACTACTCTATAAGGAAGCCCCATAAGCCCACTGGTCCCCCAGCATGAATTGTGGTGGAATTGGACCTTAGTTTGCTGTAAGGATCTCGGGAAGAGGAAGCGGGGACAAGAGAAGGAATTTTAGAAACAGTGTCCTCAGCAGGATGCTCCCAGCCGTAAGCATCACATCTGGCCCTATGTCTAGGGGACAGATAGCATCACCTAGGTCTGTTTGGTACCCAACACCCATGGCTCATGCATAAATACCTCCACCCTGTCCTCTATTGCCTGGAGGCAGCGGTGTGGAACTGAGAGATGTTTGTTACCTGTACTCAGTAGTCCATTCTTCTCATTAGAAATGCCCCTCCTTTCCCTCACTAAATTAGACAAGACTTTTCCATCCTAGTCATAGTCAATCATTAATTTACACCATGTATTCACGCACACTAATTCTTAGGACCCTGTGAAGTAGGCAAGATAGTCCTCATTCATTTGCGAAGACTGGAATTGACAGGCTGTGATCTAATCAGCCACAATCTGGGGCTAAAAAGACCATTGCCGGGATTCAAACGGTTCTCCCGGACTTTGGAGTCCCTTATTCTTCCTTGAAACCATGCTAATCTCTAAGACGACAGTGTTTTAGACCGTAGAGGGAGGGCTGGCTGTTGATTATAATTTTTAATTAAACAGTGTATGGCAACGACAGGATAAAGAGGATACATAACATCCTGAAAGCAATTTCAACATTGGATGGGTTTACTCCCTGCTTCCTTAAGTATTTACAAGTCAGTAAGTCAAATGAGAACACATGGTTTTCTGAAGAGCATCCCTGACCCCCTGTCTAACGACGACCCCATCACATTCTCTTTCTTTCCGTTCTGGTGTGTGTGTGTGTGTGTGTGCGCGCGCGCGTGCCCAGTCCTAGAAGTGCTGAGTGGATGATAACTCTAGACAGGCAGACACCCAGATACTGTCACCGATTTAGTGCTGGACAAAGTAGCAGGTTAACAAGAGCTATCTGCATTGCGTCTCTTTTGAAACATTTACCCCACCAGATTGTGGCCTAGTTCTTTAAAACAAACCTTTTATTTGGGAGTAGTTTTTGGTCTACAGAGAAGGTTTCCAACACCAGCATTGATCTTACTGTAGCTAGTTATTGTGTCCGGTAACAACAATGACTCTTTTCTGGGAGGGGCAGGGGGTAAACTGGGGATAAGACAGAGGCTTGTTTTAGGAACTTCAATATCTAGGATTGTGTCACCTCTTTCAAGGGTTTGTTTTTGTTTGTTTTTCAGGACATATTAGGAAGAATCCAGAGACCCCAGGACAGTATGACCCCAAGGGACCTGCTCTGAAGCAGGGCTTTGTGGCACTCTGTGTTAAACAAGCTGGGGTCCTGTTTCTCCTGTCACACCCACAGCATCGACTTAGATTTGGCTTAGCTTTACACAACGTATGGCTTAGTCAAATCTCACTCTCTCTGCCCTCTCTGATCTTATCCCAATAAATCCTGTTTGACGAATTCAGGCCAAGGGCAGTTCTCCCCAGAGATACAGCTCTCCTTCCTCAGTGTTGCATCTTTCAAAGTCCTAGGCAGAGCCAGGTGGTCTCAGCCAAGCCTGGAGCCCCGGTGCCAGGGCCATGCATTCTGAATTTTTAAACAGCCCAGCAATGCTGAGCCTGGGGGCCTGCCAAGGGTGCAAGGAGAAAGTCTTTCACAGTGCCATGCTCATGGTTCTGCCAAAGAGAAAAGAGGTTGGGAGACAGAGAAGAGGAAATAGGTGTCCCTGGGAACTTGGGCTCAAGTCGTGTCCTCCAGGCCCTTGCTTACCTTAGAGCCTCAGAGCAAGAGGCTGTGTCTTCAGAGAGAACCAGGACATTTGAGCATCTCAGAATGACACTCGGTGTCTGAGCCTGCCCACCCCCATCCCCCACCCCTCCCCCGCCCCATGTCTGCTCCACACAGATGCCCTGGGAAGGAAAGAGGCCCCCCCCGGGGGGGGGGGTGCACAACTTGCCTTAAAAGAGGATGGATGGCTTAGAAGGCGAAGTCTTGGAAGGCTGCAGGCATCTGAAGGGAACAGGGCTGGCAGCCGTGCTTATCTATATTCCGAGCTTCCTCTTTAAGACATCCGGTCTGTTCACAACAGTCTTTCCAGAAGATTCCACTCAAACTGAGTGGTTGTTAAGCCCATTCAAAACAAATGTCCAATATGACTTAATTAGCACAAGTGAACTTGGCGTCCAATATTTACACGGTGCTGTTTTTCTTTTACTTTTCCTTACTTTTTTTTATTTTTGAAACAAAACAGCTGTTCATAGTGCTTAGCTTTCCTCATATGGCCAGTTTTATACTTGCCCTACTTGCTGGGCTTGGGGGCTTCTGGGCTCTGTCTGTAGAACATACCGTCGGGGCAGGAGAGCTCTCTCAAGGAGAAGAAAGGAAAAGAGGGGTGTGCCGTGAACCCACAGACTCACCAGAGGGAAACAAGGAGGCAGTACAAAAGACTGTGTGTGGGAAGAGAGAATTAAGACTAGTCTTGAAAGGCAGATATATTGAAAGTTCTAGAAATCTTGAAGTCCACTGTCTCCCATTTAAGTATAGCGGAGGGAAAGGTTTTTCAAAGCCTTTGTTGTAACCAGGATGAAATAAATGGGTGGGATGAGAAGGGCTTGGAGCATCGCGGAACAGTAACTCCGGATCCTTTTCCAGGCACCTCGGGGCAGATAGACGCCAGCATGATTCTCGCATCTTCCTTATTCCCCTTCTTGTGATCATCCATGTTTCTTCTCTTTTCTCTGCATAGTCCAGAGTGCAGGGGTTTTTTTTTTTGTTGTTGTTGTTTGTTTACTTGCTTGTTTTTGTTTGGTTGTGTTTTAAAAAGGGGGTGAAGAGGAAAAAATGGTCAAGGGCCCAGGGTCAGGTGGCCTGGTGACACAAGCCTTTCACCCCAGCTTCTTAGTACTTTGAAACAGGAGACCACAAATTCATTGCTTGCCTGGGCAACTTAGTGAGACCTTGTCTCAAAAATTATAAAGTAAACCGGATGGTGGTGGCGCATGCCTTTAATCCCAGCACTTGGGAGGCAGAGGCAGGTGGATCTCTGTGAGATCGAGGCCAGCTTGGTCTATACAGTTCCAAGGCAGCCAGGGCAACACAGAGAAACCTTGTCTTGAAAAAACAAAAAACAGAAACAACAAAAACAAACAAACGAAGGCTGTGGGGGAAGCATTGTAGCAGAGTGCTCGTTTGGCACACATAAGACTCCACTTTAAATCCTCAGTGCAAAGAAAATAACCTAAAAGCGGGGGCTGCAGAGACAGCTCAGCGGTTAAGAGCACACACCGCAAAGGACTTAAGTTCAGTTCCCTGCACCCACATCAAGTAGCTCACAATCAGGTTGTCTGGCATCACGGGCCGCCACCCACACACGGTACCCACTCTCACACACACATAGATGAGAGTAAATCTTCAACCAGTGACAACGAGAATTCGAAGGAAGCATACGGAAGCAAGACCATTAAATTTAAAAAAAAAAAAAAAAACACTTTAAAAGTAATAAAAGCTGAACTCGAGTCTGGGCAGCCGAGAGCAGCAGCAATCATCAGAAAGAGAAACACTTTCCATTTCTTTTTTTAAATTTATTTTATTATTTTATATGAGTATCAGTATTTTCCTGCATGTATGACATGCAAGCCCGCTGCCAGGGAGGATCAGAAGAGGGCTTTAGAACCCCTGCAACTGGAGTTACAGATGCTGGTGAGCAGCCATGCAGGTGCTGGGACCCAAACCCAGATCCTTTCTTTGCAAGGGCAGTTGGTGCGCTTGACCTCTGAGCCCTTTGGGGGACATTTTGGATACAGACTATAGGGACGATGGCTACAGTCTCAGCACCCCAGAGGCCCTAGGGCCTGTGAGAGAGACCCTGGCATCGCCAACACAGCACGCAGGCTCACTGTTCCATGTTGGAGATCTCTGAAGATGAGTCATGCCCTTAGGACGATGCCAGCAGCGGCCTCCTGCCAATGACTTGGTAGGGAAAAGCAGAGTGGTCTTGCTGAGGGTGGGGTGTGAGGAGTGTGATGGGGATGGAGTTTCTGTTTAGAAAGATGGAAAGATTCAGGGCAGGGATGCTGGAGATGGTGACTGCCGTCATAACAGAGCGGCTGCTCTTACCGCTTCTGCACTTCACGCGGGCTGAACCAGGAAAGTCTGGTTACGTGTATGTCAACACAGCAAACGTAAGAGATGAAATTAACACTTTTAATGTTTGTGATTGCATGACGTATTTACTAATATAAAATGTTGAAATGACAACAGCATGAGTCCCCCTAAACTTTTCTTCACGTTTATTAATTGCTGATATAAATGTAGGGAGACTAGGGAAATTGATAATATATATCAATATATAATCAATATATATTAATATATAAATATAAATTGACATATGTGAATCCCTACTCTATGTAGCCGCTTTATTTAACATTGTGTTTTCCAGACAACTGGTCCGTATTTGTAAATACCGTCACAGGGCCCATGTTGTCCTTGAGATAGGTCATAACTTTACTTCATTCTTACCTAATTTTGGACATTTAGGATTTCCTGATTTTCTATGTGGCAGATACCATTAGGTATCTACTACTGTTCTGGGCTTTGCCAGCCTCTGCCTGCCTCCCAAGGGCTGGCTTCTGGGGACAGACGAGTCACTGTGTCAAAGGACAGGCTACTGATTTAAAAAGCCTTTTTGCTCTTTCTTCATAAGTATGTGCCCATGTTCCTCCCAGTTGGTCCTTCAGCGACAATGTGAGTTACAAACAATACCCCCACCAGTTAGCTGTATGAGTCTCACATTACTGTTTTTGAGAAACACCTCCTCAGGAAGCTGTGTTTGAACTCTTGGCCCATCCCTAAGGTGAAGCCTCGCCATCTGAGCTAAAGAGACCTACTGTTGAGGAGGGGGACCACACACTGTCTGGGTTCTGTGCCTGTCCTGGTGCCTGGATCACACAGGAAGGCAGAGAGTGGAGAAGGAAGTGGGGCTCCCCCTTGGGACACGCCTCCCCCCCCCCAGCTCAGCTGGCATTGGAGACCAGGACTCTAGCTCAGTCTTGGCTACTCAGGTCTTTTCACAAGCTTGCTGTTCAGGAGCAAGGACGTTGCTCGTTGGGGATTCCTTGGAGGCTGGTGAACAGGGCAAATGTAGCTATGACAGACTGCTCTTGGCTTCCTGTCCCATGTCACTTACAGCTAACATGCCCACACTCCCCCTTTTTTCAGGAAAGTAAAAATCTCTGACCCTGTCTCAGAACTGATTTTTTTTTTAAGGTGTTGAGATGTCCCTGGGGCTTTCTGCAGGGTCTGATGGCCTTTTCTCATTATAGGTGGCCCAGTTTTCCTAGAGAGCCTCCTGTTCCCCCTCCAAACCCAGCTTAAATGAGACTTCTGTAGTCAAGGACCGCTGACACACTCAGGCAGGATCATCACGCCTTGTCTTTTTTTTTAATGATGCTTTTGACAACTTCTAATTGTACTAATTTGCCTAATTGTTGATTAATGTATCATCCAATATTTTCATTTAGCAAAAACATTTTAAGAACCTCTATGTGCCAGGAAGTGTTCTATTTGCTGGGATGCAGTGGGGCCCAAAACAGGTTGGGTGTATCTCCTGTGGTGATGAGGGTCCCATGGGAAATAAACAGATGTCAATATGACTGCCTTTCCAGTCCACGCCATAGACGAGAAACTGTGGGAACGGAGAAGCGTCGGCAGACAGGGACATGCTGATGGCCATCTTGAAGACCAGAGAGAGAGAGAGAGAGAGAGAGAGAGAGAGAGAGAGAGAGAGAGAGAGAGAGAGAGAGAGAGAGAGAGAGAGAGAGAGAGAGAGAGGAGCTGCCTTCAGAAGACCCCAGAAGGATTAAAGATGCCCGAGGGAGGCAGGACACGTGCACTCTGGGGCAGTTGGAGGAACAGAGAGGCAGCAGGGGAGGGGGAAGCTCCATGAGGACAGATGAACATGGCCAGAACGTACAGCCGGACAGTGACCCAGATGCGCGTGTGGCTGGAAGGCAGATCGTGACCACTGACGCTGGTGATGGGGAGGTGAAAGGTGCCCTGGACCTTGTGTTCAGCTGCAGTCAGAGGCAGATGGAGAAGTAGAAAGCTTGTATTCAAACTGAGTAGCGCCTGAGCTGAGCAGCTAGAGGGAAGGTTTTGAAATTTTATTTTTATCACATTTATTTGGTGTGTGTGCACGCTGTGTGCACTTGGGCATTCGCTTGTAGGTCAGAGGACAATGGGCAGGAGTCAGTTTTCTCCTTCCACTGTGAAGGGTCTGGGGATCAAACTCAGATCATCAGGCTTGGCTGCAAGCCCCTTTATCCGCTGAGCCATCTCACTGGCTTGGAGTTGTGTTTTTGTTGTTTGTTTGATGCTTTGTTTTGTTTTGTTTTTAGCTAAGGGAGGAACCAAAACAGATTCTCTCTCTCTCTCTCTCTCTCTCTCTCTCTCTCTCTCTCTCTCTCTCTCTCTCTGTATTGGATGGTAGAACACATTCATAAGCTGTGGAGGTGATGCAGGAGAAGACAGGAAGGTTGGCTTACAATGTTCAGAGGCAACAGACAGCATCGACTCCTTGAGAGATGTGATGGCCCGGGATCCAGAATAAGGATCTAGTCTCTTTACTCTCTCTCCTGCAGAACACAAGCACACAAAACCAGAATGGCAAAATGGATTTCACATGCCATTGTCCCCCCAGGTTCAGCGTTTGGCTGGTTTGATCTCTTCTTTTACATGCCTACCCAATTTATTATCTTCACATTATCAATTTATAATTAATCTTTTTTAAAAGTGTGTGGCAATAGTGTAGACAGGGCTTTGTGCATGCTAAGACTCACTTTATCACTGTGCTCTGGCATCAGCATATCTATAGTTTATCTATCATCTATCATCTATCTATTACCTATCTATTTATCATTTATCTATCTCTATCTATCTGTCATCTATCTAGTTAGCTAGCTAGCTGTTTGTTTTTGTTTTGTTATGTTTCTTTTTTTTTTTTATTTGAGACAGGGTCTGACTATGTAATCCAGGTTTTTTTTACTTTTTCTTTTTTAGATTTTATGTGTGTGTGTGTGTGTGTGTGTGTGTGTGTTTTGCCAAGACATCAGAGAAAGAAAGCCCTCAGATCTGCTGGAACTGAGTTTATGGATGGCTGTGAGTCACCATGTGGGTACTGGGAACCATCCCCAGGTCCTCTGAAAGAGCAACAAGAACTCTTAACCACTGAGCCATCTCTCCAACCCTTGGCAACCTTATTTAAACCCTGGATCACACAGAAGATGTGGAAATAGAAGGCTTTCATTGGGAGAAGGAGGGGGAGGAGACAGAATAATAGGGAAAGGGGAAATACTAATATTAGCTTTGTACTTGTATAAAACTGCCAAAAGGTAAAGATATTAGTTAAAGAGTCTGAACAGAAGCCACCCAGGACACTCTGTTCCACCCCTCAGGGGTCCCTCTCTCATGCCTTGTTCCCAGTCCTCTCCTAGCTCTTCGTGGAGCCTCCACCCCAACCCAAACCTCCATTTATCTATCTCTGTCTTCTCTAAGCGGAGATCTTGGAGGGTAGGAACTCCATCTTTATTATAGTTTGGTTCTAGAGTGCCCCCAAAAGCCCACATGGTAAAGACTTAGTCCTCAGGCTGTGGGCACTGTTAGGGAGTTGGGGAGCCAACGGAGGTGGGGTCTATTGATAGGAAGTTAAGCCATCAGCCCCTTGAGGAGAATAGTGGGGTCCAGCTCTCTCTTCCTGTCTGACATCTTGCTTCTTGGCCACGAGGTCAGAGCCTTCACGAGGTCAGAGCCTTCCTCAGATTCGTGTTTCCACCATGATCTGTTACATGCCTACAAGTCCAGAGAGCTGTGGCCCCAAACTGGAAGCCCAAAGAAGCCTTTTCTCTTTATAAGTTGGTTATCCCAGGCATTTTTTTTTTTTTTATGGCAATGGAAAGGTAACCGACTCAGTAAATGTCTCACCTTGAGCATGGTTTCTGGCATTTATTGACTTATGCCTACCTCATCTCCAAAAGTATTCAAGACCACATCTGATCAAGGTTTTGCTAAATCTATATGCTAAAGGAATAAAAGCATGCAGAGCCAAGCGAGCAAGCGAGTAGATGGCTTCCATGCTTTCTGCTCACGTCCTGCTGCCTCCCTTGGGTGCTCTCCAACAATACTTGTGATAAAGAAGTGTCTCCAGGCAGAGGCTTGCCTGTCCTGTGACCTGTGGGGCCGATGACATAACAAGTCTAGCAGAGATAAGAGACAGTCTTTTTTTTATTGATTTTTATTGAGCTCTACATTTTTCTCTGCCCCTCTCCCTGCTTCTCCCCTCCCTTTCAACCCTCTCCCAAGGTCCCCATGCTCCCAATTTACTCAGAAGATCTTGTCTTTTTCTACTTCCCATGTAGATTAGATCTATGTATGTCTCTCTTAGGGTCTTCATTGTTGTCTTGGTTCTCTGGGATTGTGATTTGTGGGCTGGTTTTCTTTGCTTTATGTTTAAAAACCACTTATGTTTAATTACCACATGTGATAATTGTCTTTCTGGGTCTGGGTTACCTCTCTCAAAATGATGTTTTCTAGGAGATAGTCGTAAAAAGACACTTGCATTTCTCAATCTATCAGACTATTGAAGCAGTGGATTCCAGAAAAATGGAAGTTTCCCCCCAGAAATCTCACGCTGGGAGAAGGAAAAGGATCAGCCAGAGGGGACCTCGTCTCTGGAGAGAGACTTCATGGGGTTCTAACAGCTTGTCGGGCCACCTGACAGCATGAGACTGAAGCCCAGACAGGGATGGTCAGCGGTGAACGGGACCACGCCTTGGCTTAGATGTGCGTGTCTCTGGACCTCTGCTGAGCCTCTCTTTACTCCCACTTCAGGACACATACACACTTGATGGTGGCCATGGTGATGGTAGGAGTGTTGACGGTGATGGAGGTAGTGGTCATGATTGTGGTGACAGTGGCAGTAGTGGTGGTGGTGGCAGTGTTGGCGGTGGTAGAGGCAGTGGTTATGGTGGTGGCGGTGTTAGCAGTGGTAGAGGCAGTGATGGTGGTGGCAGTGTTGGTGATGGTAGAGGCAGTGATGGTGGTGGCAATGGTGGTGGTGGTAGAGGCAGTGGTCGTGGTGGTGGTGGTGGTGGTACATTCTCTGGATCTCTCTGTCCCTCTTCCCAATGCAGTCACATTGAGAAAGTCTCCCTTTTCTGTGTCCTGCTGTTAATTTGCTCTCTCAGTTGGCTATTGAGGACAGGTGGCCAGACCTGGCTTGGCACGGGCTATGACTCGCCCCCACCCGAGCAAGTCTGATAACAGTGAATGAGACTGGCATTGAGTTTGTTCTTTGGCCACCACTCAGGATTCACAACACCTCACAAACCCAAAGTGACCATGTCCTCTTCACATGAGCCACTTCCTTTATTTTCTTTCCATTCGTGTGCCTGGCCATTTTTTTTAACCTGCTGGGAGTGGGTTCGCTCTGTCTTGTTTAAATATGTATGCATTAGTGACCTATATATGCATGTACGGTTAGCATTAAACCATTGATTCAGAAAATTAACTTGGTTTCAATCCCATTTCTGACTTCCAACATACCGCCTATTTCTCTCCCTTCTGTGTCACCTGCAAGCTGGCGGAATGACCCCCCCCTCCCGCCATAATCTAAGATTGCTGTTAAAGCCCAGACAGTGCGGTAAGAGGCCGCATCCTGTCTCTGAGGGCACTTCTGTGAATTCTAGCAGACAAGCTCTGTCACCCCCAGGATCTCTCGCTGAGATTGAATTTTTTCCCTGTATTTTTTTCCTCCTGAAGCCTGTCTCTTTGTCTGTGTCAATCCCTCAGTTTTAGAGTGGTTGAACCATGGAGTGGGAAACAGGCAGCAGACGCTGTTCCACATCTCAGTGCTCCCCAAAGGATGGAACACGGGCCCCGATCCACATGGGCACAGTCATCCTCGGTGTCCAGAACCTCAGAAATATTTGAAACTGAACATGTGTACAAAATCTGCACACGGCCTCCCACATATTTTAGCTCTGCATTGCATGGGTTATAATTCTGATGAAGTGGAATTCTAATGTGCAGGGCTGGCAGGTAGTTGTTACTCTGTGTTGTCCGTGAAAATGAAGATGTCTGTGCTCAGGACAGACAACAGTAACACACTGTTTTCATTTGAAGTGCGTTAGATCCACAGACGCGGGTCCCACAGGTAAGAACCCTGCTCCAAATGTATTCTTGTCATAATTTCAGCCTCTAGGGTATCCCATGACCTCGCCTTGACTAGAAATCTAAGCCTATGTTGCAAAGTTTCTGCCACTCCAAGAAAGAGCCCTTCTGGCTCCCACTGGCTGCTGCTTGCTTTTGCTCACAGTCTCTTGAATAAACCTTTTCTAGAATATTCGGGGCCTTAAAATAAGCTACATCTCCAGACAAAGCATTATCACCTTCTAGAACACGAAGATAGCCAGTGTGTAGTCTTGGAAACACAATGGGGCTATTCTCCAGAAGAGTCTGTCAGAGACTGCTGGGGAAAGACTAGATTGGAACGGAGCTCTTTGCGGGATGGCAAGGATTTTAATGAAAGAAATTCTTTCAATTTAGGAGCCTTTGTACAGAGTTGGGAATGTTCTGGGAAAGGCTTTTTAGCTGCAAAGGACTTGCTTCATCAGGCAGGCAGGGCCCATCAGAGCAGCTGGACTGGAGCCTCCCCGGAGGTGTCAGAGATTTCTTCCCACCTCCCCACTCACTTTCTCAGGATGGGTCCCCAGAGATGATGCCTTTCAATTCATAATTCCAGGAACATCTGGTGAGGGGAGGGGTGATTCTCATTGTGCTATTGGATAGAACTGCCACACTTAGCAAGACGAAACAGAGGACTCTGCTCTGGCTGCTCGTCACTGTGACTAAACAGGGGACAGAAACAAGGGAGGGAAGGTTTGTTTTGACCCACGTTTTCAGAGGGTTCGCTCTGCACCCCTACGGGTAGGAGGAGTCTGCAGCAGAGGACAGTGCTTGCACTTCAGAAGGTCAAGAAGCCCAGGAGAAGAGATCATCAGAGCTGGCGGTCCCCACAGACGCACTCCCTAGGGACCTGATTCCTCCAGGTCCCCCTCTTGGGGTTACACAATCCCCCCCCCAAATAGCACGCCATGCACCCAGAGCCACGTGTTCAGATGTGCCCATAATGATGCCACTTTAACTTTGAAATTTGTAAGTATTTTAAAAAAAATGTAAACGTAGTGAGTCAATTTTAAAAAAAAAAAAAAATTCACACGAACAACAGATAATTTCTTAGGCAATAAGTCAATAAATGCCAGACACTTCTAAGTTCAAAATCTGAATTTGGCTTTAAAAAAACAGCCTGGCTCTTACCCTGCAAATCCTGTCATGAGATCAGTCCAGGCTAGGCAGAGAGCTTACCTGGCCCAACCTGAGTCACATAGTCATAGCCTAGATCCCAGGGGTGAGGTCAGCCTGACCCTGAATCCAGAGTCTGGGGATTAGGAGGGGTAAACAACCAGTCAGTTACAGTCTCATACCACTTAACCTGAGAAGCCATCACATTGCCGAGCAAGCCTGAACGTCTAGGTCAGTTACTCCATGTAGTCCAGAGGCGGTAAACACCAGATGCTGGTAGATCGTGGGGTCCTGTTTACAGTAAGCTGCTTTTTAATAAGTAGATGCACACTCTAAAATAATAGTAAGAAATATAGAAGATGCATAAACTAACTAACCTAGCCATTTGCTAGCAATGTCAATATTGGATACTGGACATAATTATATGTGGCAGACTTATATGCATCTGACGATAGAGTCGGTGTGCTGATGCCAGCATCTCACTAACACACAGGCTCCATGCGGCCTTGTGACCTTATGATGCCCATGACATCGCAACAGGGATTTCCCAGAACGCTTTAAACCTTACAGGATGGCTGTCACACGGACCATCAGATATGGTACATATCTGTTCTAGGCAATCTGAGTGCTGTGTAGACTAAACAGACGCCCAGGACAGCAAGAAAACAAGGTGAGGGTGACTGTGACATTCTTGTAAATGTGCTGAGCTTCCCCCTGAACATTGGTGGCTTTCCAGCTGCTACTTCTGGGTTCTACACTTGTTAGCTTGTCGGGTCCTAGAAAGACTATGCCTCCCTGGGCAGAGGTAATGCCCGCCTTTAATCCCAGCACTCAGGAAGCAAAGGCAGGCAGATCTCTGTGAGTTAGAGGCCAGCCTGGTTTACAGAGTGAGTTCCAGGACAGGCTCCAAAGCTACAGAGAAACCCTGTCTCAAAAAAAAAAAAAAAAAAAAAAAAAAAAAAAAAAAAAAAAAAAAACCAGAAAGAAAGAAAGAAAAAAAGAAAGGAAGGAAAAAGGAAGAAAGGAAGGAAGAAAGAAAGAAAGAAAGAAAGAAAGAAAGAAAGAAAGAAAGAAAGGAAAGAAAGAAAAGAAAAGAAAAGAAAAAAGAAAAGAAAGATTACGCCTCAGCTCCCCACGGCCATCCCATTGCAAGGCCTAGCGTGACTCTCAGTGTCAGGGAGAACAAAAGAATGGATGAGGCGCATGTCCTTTTCATTCCTCTAGGGCCAAATTTATTAATTCCTAGAGTATGTGATTCTTCCAACAAGACCTTCAGAACGTTTGTGTGCAATGACGGTGCTCGGATGGCAGCTGCAGAAAGCCAATAGCAAGAGCTGGGCAGGGACCTGGCACCCTGGCTTCTCACAGCGTCTTTGGAAAACACCCAGCTCTAGCTATGCACTATGTGGGCAAGAAAAACGAGTGCCGTCCCCGGTTTAGGACCTCTGCATAAGGAAGCTGGACCCTCACAGGCAGGGCCACTCTGTCAAGAGCACAGAGTGGAAGGAAGCCCGCAGTGTGGGGCCCCTGTGTGGAGCTGGTTCATCCACTTCCTACGAAGTGTGGTCCTTCGTCGAGGGAAAACCGAACCATTTCTGGGGGAGGTTGAAGTGTGTGGACAGTTTTTGTTTCTTGTGAAAGAATTAAAAAAAAATACGTGTGCATGCTTGCACGTGCAACCACAGAGGCCAGAAGAGCAATCCCTTGGCACTGGGGCAGCAGGTGGGAGGGTGTAAGCCATCAAATACAAGTGCCGGGAAGCGAACCCAGGTGCTCTGTGAGAGCAGTAGGTGCCCTTAACTGCGGAGCCATCTTTCCAGCCCAAGCAGTATTTTCTGGAGGTAGAGGGGCTGGTAAAGGTCACCAGGTTTGTGGGGGCGGGGTAGGGTGACAGGGAGTGCTCAGTCTTAGCCTATCGTTATCCCAGGAACCCTAGGAGACGGATGGGGTAAAGGTGGCCGCGCTCGCAACCAGCACAAACTTGAGGCTTGGGCCGCAACTTCAGGGTCCCTGCTAGTGCTACTCTGAGGGCTGCATCAGGCAGCCAGAGAACTGTCGGGCTATTCCCCAGCCCGGCTGTTGGTTACAATAATTTCCTGACAAATCACAGGGAAGCCACGCAAGGAGACTTCTCGTTCCCATTCACCCGAAGTCTCACACGTGCGAATGCCTTCTCTGCGCAAATAAAGGAAGTGCCATTAACTGCATTTTCCAGAGGAAAGTGACTCATTTGTTGCTTGCCAGGAGTCACTGGTGGAGCTGACATGTAAGGCTAGGATGAGGGTCTGATGCCAAAGGCCGGAGTGAGGCTCCTGTGTAACACAGGGGTGGTGAGGAGGGAGGGAGGGAAGTGATACTGGCAGCGTGGGGACCTTGGTGCCAGCTGGGCGAGTGGAATTGCTCTAAAGATGCCCTGGTGCAGAGCAGATGACTTTTATTGTTCAAGACTAGCAGTGGGGAACAACTGACCACTGACTGAGCTACAGGCGCAGACAGAGACTGGGGTTGTCAGGCAAGAAAGGACCTACACTGTGGGGCATGAGCAGACACCCCTGCAGGGTGCCGGGGAATGAACTGTACTTTATGGAGCACATCTTTAGTGACCTAAGACTCGATTCTCACTCTTAAGGAGTTAAAAAAAAATAAGTGCCTCAAGACAAGTAAAAGGTGATATGGGGTCCAAGAAGCCAAAGGCATGTCACTTTTAATAATGTTCCTCCTTAACAAGATTCCCCCCCCCCCGATGTCTACTTAGATGGCACTCAAAGTCTTTAAGGGGTTACCACATCCAGAGAAGAGAGACTGTGCTGATAATATATATATATATATATATATATATACACATACACACACATACATACATATACACGTACACACACACATATATGTGTGTGTGTGTGTATATATATATATATATATATATATATATATATATATATATATATGAGGAGCTGGAGACTTCAGTGGGAAAACCTGAAATTCTAGGATCAGAGAGGAGTGAAGAGCTGCAGTACATTTTCTGGAACAGCCGAGGCTGCAGCTACAAACTCGGGGTTGCCTCCTGCCTCCAGTGAGCAAACGAACTCTCTTTAAACCAGAAGAGTTAGCAACCCCAGGAGGTGGAATCCTGGGCACACCCTAGGAATGGCACGGAGGGGCAGCCAGGCGGGAGATACCTGGTGGGGGGAGGCGGAACCTGCTCGGCAGGTGCCACCGAGGGAAACATTCTCCTCTGTCACCAGGACCCATGTGGTATGATTGGTTTTTAGAGCCTTTTAAACCCTATTTTTACACCGAGCGCATTTTCCTTCTCTTTCAAAGGAACAAAGGGATCACACAACCCACATGCCCTTCAAACTGGCAGCTGGGGAGGGAAGGCAGCGCACGGAGCTGCAGACAAGAGAGCTGGTTCCCCCACGCCTGCCTTCTGCAGCCTCGCAGAAGGGCAGCCAGCAGACGCAGGCTCGGTACAGCCACCCATCCTTAAGGCTTCCGGTGCCCAGCAGCTGACTATTACCGTGGCATTCAGTAGTTTAGGGAAAAACTAAAACTCGGTCTTTCTCTCAAAGACTTAGAAAATCCTGATCAGAAACCCTGGGGTCCTTCCATGTGCCCAGGGTGAGTTCGCTGTGACACGCTTTGTCTACTCTGTGCACACACGCGTGTGTGAGAGCTTTCATTACGCTGGCATCCACAGTGCTGAAAGAAAATAACCTCCCTTCGCTTTCTGGGTTTCTCTTAAAATGGAAAATATTAACACTGTTACTCACGCAGTTATTTTAAAAAAAAAATGGAGGGGCAGATGATTCATCTCCAATCCCAGGGACAAAGAGTAAGTTAGCATCAGGATGACTTCTTCTCTGTGCCTTTAAATTTGGGTAAAATTTAAGGACATGGTGTCATTAGGAGAGACTTGCGGCCAGCATGTCTCTCTGGGCCTCCTTCATCCTCACTTCTAAGAACCCATTCTGCTTCCGTTCCTGCCCCGACTTCCTCAGTGATGGACCGCAAACCTAGGCTGAAGGACTCTCTCCTTTCCTCGGGCTGCTTTTGGTGATGGTGTTTTACCGTACCAATAGACAGCCGACTAAGACAAGACCCCTTGCTTCAGACCACATCAGGCACCCGGGCGGAGATTCCCCTCATTTGTCTAACCCGCCTACCCGATGCTGCCCTGAATAGATCTGGGGAATGCCTTGATCCGTGTCTTTCTTTTATTCTATAATTACGAAAAACTTGAGGAAATTGTTTCTGTGATGTAACGTGTTATTTGGGGTAACCTGAATCCCAGCACCTAGGCCACTGCCATGCATATTGAGCTCAAGAATTAATTTCCTCTTATCCTCTTTGAGAGGAGAGATATGCTTTCTATGAACAAGAGAAGACCACAAGGAAAGCTGAAACTAGCCCTCCCCTCACCTGGCCTGTGGTCACTGCCCCTGCTTGGTGTCCTCCTGTGGGTTTGCCATCACTGGCTTGGGTGCCCATGGACAGGCTTCCTGGCTCCTGAATCTGGCTCCTGAATCTCTATGTTGTTTTAGAAACAGAAAAGAGATAGGTACTGGACACAGAGCAGTAAGGAAAATATAGATGTGGATATATTGCAACATTACTGGATGTTGCTGTCGATGAAATTCTAAATCAAGGTAATGAGGCTTCCAGTGGTAGCCTGATAATATTTCCTGTGAAGGTTGTCTCTTCTTACAGACAGATATTAAACAAACCTACTGGGGCTAGAGAGATGACTCAGCAGTCAAAAGCACTTGACTGCTCTTACAGAGGACTCCAACTTGGTTGCTAGCACCCACATGGCCGCTCACAACCACCTGCAACTCCATTATGGGAATACGACGCCATCTTCTGGCCCTCGCTGGTACTGCACACTCATGGTACACATATATACATGCAGGTGAACACTCATCCACAGAAAATAAAAGTAAGTGAATCTTTAAAAGAAACCTACCTGTCAACTGCATTCTGAGAAGTCAGCCATAGGCTGGTGTTTTTTAAAGGGAAAATGTTTGGGGAAATAACAGTGAAGTCTTAATAAGATCCCACACACTGAGTTCTGAACTGATTCTCTACCTCTTGGGGCAAAAATTGAGCCTTTGAGCCACTTTCCAAAAGGGACAACTCCCTCTTCAAACATACAGTTGCTGCTTAAGACAGCATTTCATTGTGCTGCCCTGGCTGGCCTTGACTGAACTCTTGGTTCAAATGCTAGAATCACAGAATCATAGTGCACCACTACGCCCAGGCTTAAGTAATGGATTTTTAAAGGGTTAGTTAACCCCACCCTTTGATGCTTTCAAACTAAATAAGATCTAGGTGTTCTGCTCTTGTTGTTGCTGCTGCTCTTTGAATTGGGATAACTGCAAACACGAAACACGTACAGTGGCCGTTAGGTAACGTTTGAGGCAATGGTACTGCACTCGTAGAACTGACGCACCCAACAACGCTTCTGGGGCTCATATTTGCTCACAGTCAACACGTCGTGTTTGTCTTATATTTATATTTAGCCTAGGGTTCATCAGCATACTGATTAACTACGGTTTCGTTTAGAATTCTCTTTCTGGCCTTAAATGTTGTAGGTGCCGGGACTTTTGATCTCCTACACTCAGGAGCTACTGACTTCTACCTGTGTTCCCTTTCTCACGCCTGACACCCCCAAACATGTAAAGTACATTCCCCATGGCTGGCTGCATGCAAACCCTCACCACCATACACATCACTAGAGGTAACCCCACCCTCCGCCCCATGGCAGCCCTGCCTCCTGGGAGGGCTCCTGATGGGAAAGAATCATCACAACAGCTAGGACAGCCTCCGTGCCAACTCCTGTGCTGTGGGCTCCCCGGAGGGCCGCGAGAACCAAACATAGGAAAGCAATAGCTTCGTTCGCATGGGCGTTCCCCACCGCCTCCCCAAGCAGCAGGCTGCTGTCTAGTGTGCTTTGTCCTTAAGTTATCTCCCAGGTGGGCTTGGGCTGCAGGTGTGATTCCCAAACTGCTGCAACCTGCCCCACACCCCCAGTCCCCACTTCCTTTGCCCACTCCAGGGGACATGCATCTCACTCCACCTCTGAGCTCTTTAAAGCTAAAGAAAGTCACCCTGTGGCGGGGTGGGGACTGGGGGGAGCGGGCATAAGAATACTCCACGTTCTCCATGCCCACATCTCACTCACACTGCCATCCTGGCTTCTCTTTCCCCTCCTGCCCTTGGTTCATTGGCCTCTGCTGGTCCCCTGGACCCTCCAAGGAAGGGCATTCTGTCCTGTCTCCCTCTTCAAGCTGGAGTCACTCACCATTTGGGATGGATGCTGGCCCAAGTCCTGAGCGCACAGTCCCGCTAGCAGTCGGCACCTGGGCATCCTGACCCAGGGTGGCTCCCATCTGCCTGGTGTCCAGGCCTTGACCTTGGCTCGATGCACCTGTCACCAGGCTGTTCTAAAGAATGCCATCTTCCCCTTGCCTGGCTGGATGATGTCTGGGAACAGCCTTCAAAGGAGACTTGATCTGGTGGGAGAGCTGCCCTGGGGGATGGGGAGGGGCCAAGTGGGGCAATGGTAGCTTTTACCTTCAGCATGGAGAACATGAGCCTGGCTGAGATGGAGAGAAAGGGCCCAGGCATCGGGCTGTTGGAAAGCGCTGTGCCGGTTGGTTTTGCCTCCACTTGACATAAGTTAGAGGCATTTGAGAAGAGGGACCCTCCACTGAGAAAATGTCCCCACCATACTGGCCTACTGGCAAGCCCGTAGGAGCATTTTCCTGACTGAGGATTGCTGTAGGAGAGGCTGGCTCACTGTGGGTGGTCCAGGGTTCTATAAGAAGCGGTGTTCCCTCATGGCCCCTGCATCAGCTCCTGCCTCCAGGTTCCTGCCCTGACTTTCCCCAGCAATGGAATGGGACCCAAGAGTTGGAAGCTGAGAAAGCCCCTCTCCTCCCTAAGCTGTTTATGGCCATGCTGCTTTGTTAAAGCAACAGAAACCCAGCTAAGACCGGCAGGCTCCACGCGCTGAGCCTTCTTTCTGATTTCTGCAAACTCAACCTCAACCTACTGGCATGTTCCTGGACCCAGAAACAAAGGATAAGAGATATAGCCAACTGGCTAGCAGGGTTCACATCTGCCACTCTGAGCTCAATATGTTTCCTCCTTGGGGTGTAGGGTGCCTTTCACAGTTGCTCTTCAGGATGTCCTGAGGCCACTGAGCCTTTCTGCGCAGTCTTCATTAGAACACATTCTCTGTTTTCTGTCACGGGGGAGAGTATGGTGGCGCTCTCGGTTGCCGTCGTCCGTGGCAACAAAGCAGCAGTGTACTGCACCAGCTGGTAAATAGGACGTGTCTGAGTGGAGCGGGTGTAGGCAAGAGCTCACCGCACCTGGGGCTGCTGATGGGGGCCAGGCCTTCCCAAGGTCTTCTCTCCTGGTCCATCTGAAGGATGGACGCTTGGCCCACATTCATGGGAAGAACCCGGATGTGACAGCCCACACCTGGTTCTGACAGTGACAGAAGAAGGACCCCAGGAGTGTGTTTACAGACTTAAAGTGTCACAACTCCACAACGGCGCGCGAGTGGCATGTCTTCAGTCGGAACGGGAATTCAGAATCACACTTTGTTCTCTCCTCAGACTGCAGTGTGCATCTGGTCCTTTCTGACAAGGCTGAGCACAGCTGTCTCTCCCACGGTCTGCACTGCTGAGCCAGCATGCTCCAGAGGTCAGATGGATACAGTGTGTTCTCCATCTGGAATGATTTCAACTATATTGACTAAGCCATTCTTAGTGAGCTCAGTACCTGCATCCTTCTAGGTGGTCCTTTGACCCTTTCCAGAGGTCCACAAGGTCTATGCCCTCAGCTCACGTCTTAGTCAGGATTTCTCTTGCTGCGACAAAACACCATGACCAAAAAGCAAGTTGGGGAGGAAAAGGGTTTGTTCAGCTTATACTTCACAGCACTGTTCATCACTGAAGGAAGTCAGGACAGGAACTCAAGCAGGGCAGGAACCTGGAGGCAGGAGCTGATGCAGAGGCCATGGAGGGGAGCTGCTTACTGGCTTGCTTCCCATGGCTTGCTTAGCCCACCTTTTTACAGAAGCCAGGCCCAGCAGCCAGGGATGGCACCACTATGGGCTGGGCCGCCCCCCTCCCCGCATTGATCACTAAATGAGAAAATGCCTTACAGTTGGATCTCAGGGAGGCATTTCCTCAGCTGAGGCTCCTTCCTCTGATGGCTCCAGCTTGTGTCTGGTTGATACACACAATTAGCCCATGCAGCCCATTTTACAGGTGAGAGACCCAAGGCTTAGAAGCCAAGCAGCTAGTTCCTGGGTTGGAGGCTTGCCTTTGCGTTTTCAGCTGTGACCCAAGACATCCCGGTGGGCAGTCCAGCCAGGACAGCACCAGGTTCAACTCCAGTGTGCAGACAGCTCACAGAGCAGTGAGTCGAGATGTTGCTATGGATGTGACACGAACACCCTTGTCTTTTCCTCGCCCAAGGCTCCATCTCGGTCTAAGCAATGGCTGGGTTCTTGTAGGAACTTGGCAGCCTTAGCTGCAGTTTGCATGAGTGCTTGGGCTTGATGACCTTGTCTCCTGTGTGCAGCAAGGATGGAGGTAGGAACTCTCTTAGAGTAGGGCCTTTGTAGAAATAGAACTTTATTACAAACAGACTTCCAGGCACAGTGGTCAAAGGTAGAAGTAAAGAAGGAAGTGGATGCTGAAGGTCATGGGAAACTGGAGGGAGCATCCCAGGCAGCCAGAGATGGAGAGCTAGTCCAAGTACCCCCTCCCCCATCCCCACACTGAGCAGACAGCTCCCAGCGGGAATCTGGAGGATGGCCTTCCTGTGATATCTGAGCATCTTGGCTTGACGCTAAAGCAATTTGGGACAAGCAGGGCCCAGGACGGAGGATTGCTATTGTTTCATGCCTCCCTGAGGATTCGGCTTTGCCTACTTCCAGGCAAAGCAACAGTATGTTTGCTTTTACACTAGGAAGGACTGGCTAGGGTGACTCTCCGGTGGACACAGATGCCATCAGCACAAATCAGCTGCAGAAGCAGGGCAGGTGGCAGGAGGAGTGGGGTCAGGTACACACTGAGGTTATCACTTGGGCTTCCTGGACCACTCGGAGACCCACAGGAGATGGAGTGCGATGCAAAGCCACACCCTCACTGCAATGATGAAGGGCTGTAAGGACCTCACTCTATGTTTGAGAATGTCTATAGTCCTGAGGATGCAGCCCCAGCCCTTTTCCTAGGTTTATATTGAGGCAGGGTCTTACTTAGCTGCCAAGGTGGCTGTTAATGCATGTGATTTAGCCCCAACTGGCCTAGAACTTGCAACCCTCTTGCTTCAACCTCCTGAACAGGTGGGACTATATATACCAGTGCCACCACGGCAGGATTAAACACCAGTTCTAAACCAGTCACTATGTCGAAACTCCAGGACTGGGTGCTGGATGAGGTCCTCATCATCTGTAAAAGCCTATACCCTTGACCTGGTGCAGTGAACCCCACTTGCTATCCCAGCTATTCCCAAGTATTCCTAGCCATTTGCCGGACATGCGAGTACTCCAGCATAACAAGGAAGTCAGTTGGTGTAGGCAAGAAAATAATAGCATAGGGCTGGAGAGAGGGCTCAGAGGTTAAGAGCACTGCCTGTTCTTCGAAAGGTCCTGAGTTCAATTCCCAGCAACCACATGGTGGCTCACAACCATCTGTAATGAGGTCTGGTGCCCTCTTCTGGCTTGCAGGCATACACACAGACAGAATATTGTATTCATAATAAATAAATAAATAAATAAATAAAATAATGGCACCATCATGGGCGGACCTTGGGGTGGCACCATCATGGGCGGACCTTGGGGTGGCACCGTCATGGGCGGACCTTGGGGTGGCACCATCATGGGCGGACCTTTGGGTGGCACTGTCTTGGGCGGACCTTGGGTGGCACTCCCAGGTCTAATGAAGAAACCACTCTGTGTGAGAGCTAGAGAGAAACAGAGGTGGCATGGCGGCAGCTGGCAGCAGCTGGCCTGGAAGTTGAGGCGAACCCCAAGAAACGCCTGAAGCCTGAACAGCGAAGAGGCGGATTGAACACCCTGCTGCCTCCTTTCCCACCTTCCTATGGCTCACTAGTGTCTCTATGGACCCAATCCAGCCAGCAGCCTCAGAGTTGGGGAGCCTCTGGGGTGTGGTTCTTTTTCTTTAGATCCATCCTCTGGGCATAAGACCGGGAAGAGAAGGATGGTGGTGGTTCCGTAAGAGAAAATGAAGATCACTAAGACCTTTAACAAAACAAAAAAATGCTTTAAATAAAACAATAAGAGGACCATGCAGAGGGAGAGGGGGAGGGGTGGGGACTCTGAGAAGTGTAACACACGTAATTTTAAAACTGGATTCTGTACATAAAGGAAAACACACACCATTTGGCTCTCCAACATTCCAAACTTGATCTCTCCAGTTATTTCTTTACTTCGGGCACTTTGTTCCTAACACACACATACATGTACAAAAGCACACATGTATACACACATACACACGGCTGGAGCAACGGCTCAGGGGTTAAGAGCTCTGGCTGCTCTTGCAGAGGACATTGTTTCAATTCCCAGCACATGCATAGCAGCTCACAACCATGTATAACTACAGTTTCAGGGGATCTGAGGCCCTCTTCTGGACCCCATGGGTACTGCATACACACAGCACACACAGACTCACAGTGTTGTGGAAAACATTCCAACCAGCAAGAATTCAAGCATGTATTAGAGAGACAGAAAAAATTTTCCGTTGGCATGCAGGTTGAAAACCCAAGCTAATGCTTTGAGAGAGTCTGGCACCACCAGACAATATCTGACAGCTTTGACAGGCCAGGAGTCCCACGTCTACCAAATGGAATTGCTGTTATAGTGAGGGATGTCTACAGGAATAGAAATTATAGGAAGAAATGTTATCCAGATAGATGTTTTGTAGGTGGCCCACTTGCTAGTAATTATGAAGTCATACAAACTTTAGCAGACCGAAGGATTTCTTTCTTAGCAGACAGGGTCTACAGTGTGACTAGTGATCCAGGTAGTTGTCATAATCAACCCTCCAGGAAGTTTCTGGCAGGGGTGGAGATTTTATCAAGCAGACAGGAACCAGCAGACCAGTCAGACTCTAACTTACTCTATTTCTGCATAATCTTATAGATTCTAGGCAGGACTTTCTATTAAGCTGTTTTCCCACAAAGTAATGATTTGATTCTGTCAGATGCATATCCAAGAGTACAAAATAAATTCCTACCACCTCCCCATTAGTAGCCTCTCCATGAGTGGACAAGTCAAGCACTTGGTTGACTTAGAACTGAGCCCAGAATGTGTGGGGCATGGTTAATCGCATCTTAAAAACCACTGGAAGCTGCCTAGGGACCAAGTGACTTTCTCTGACTGGCTAGTCCCTGCTGTCTGCAGTTACCATCTTCCCGAGTTCTCCAAGGTGCATTTGCTTGTTCTGTCCGCTGGGCAGTTACTGTGCTATGATGCTAGACATGAATCCACAGTGACTGGGAGAAGAGAGACGGAGGGAGGGTGGTGCAGGGAGGGACTAATATTTTACCCACGGTCTTTATGTGTCTGTCGATTCAAGCAAACAGAAAGGGAGATGGGAGAAGACAGTGGAGATGGAAACAGCCCCTAGCGAAACGGTAATACCCGCAGCGGTTCCACCATCGTGAACTTACAACCAGAATCAAATGTGTTTCCTTCTGGAATTTTCGATTTGAATCATCAGAAATGATAGCATCCAGGGCATGGCTGATTTTCAGAAAGACATCGCTGGGAGTCAAGGCTGGAACATTTCCTGCCCTTAATACAGGGAGGCTGCCGCAAGGATGGATGGGCTTGCTCTCTCATTCCCGAACAGTGATTTTAGACTTGAGAGTTAGAGAAGCATCTCACAAAAAAAAAAAAAAAAATCAGGTGAAATTGCTCCCCAGGGAGACTCAGCTTTCAGGCCACTGCTGCTCTTGCCCAGAAGCAAAGTAAGCACTTGGTTGCTAAGGGGATTAATTAGTTGATATTTACAGAGTTTTAAAGGTAAAAAAAAGCTCTCTATGTATGAAGCATTGTCACATCCCAGCAGCTCTAGTGCTGTTTTATTATTATTATTTTATTATTATTATTATTATTAGGTTGGAAAACTTGTTCAGCTTGTTTTCTGGGTCTTGCAGTCAATACTGGGAGGGAAACAATGGAACAGCAAGAATTCGTGAAAGGAAGTGACCCACCCATTCTTATTTATTTTATTCTAAGGAATCTCTATGAGTGATGGAAGATTTTTGTCATCCCCAAAAGGTAAGACAGGATACACACACGGTCCCCATTTCTTTAAGTTTTATATGTCAGCATTCTGTTATCTTGCCTCCCATATCTGTCCTGCTCTGCCAGGGGCAGGAGAAGGAGAGGAGTGTGGCCATAGTCACCTGATGACAGCCACGATACTCAGAAAGGGTACAGAAAGGGCTCAGGTCTGAGAGGGTGGAAGTCTATTAAGCTGTGCCAGCAGGGTTTGGGAGAGTGGTTCCCTCGCTGCCACATTGTGATGGCCGACCTTGGCTGTCAACTTGACTGCATCTGGAACCAACTAAAACATAGCTGTTGGGCCCTCGTGTGAGAGACGTCCTTGATCAGAGTACCTGAAACAGGAAGACCCATTCTAACTGTGGGCAGCATCTTCTGAGGCAACCTGCATCAAAGGACATGGAAGAAGGAAGTTTTGCATTTTGCCTGCTTGCCTTCATCCTTGCTGGCAGACTCATCCATCCTGTGACTGATAATAGAGCCAACTTCTCTGGGCTTCCAACATAGGTTGAAGACCATCAGCCCTCCAGGAATCTTCCCAGCCTTTAGCACCAGCTTGGGACTCCTGGAAAATCTAGCCTCATGGATCAGTTATCAGATTCCTACCCTCCTAATGTGAGGCAGCCACTGATGGACGACTTGGACCACACCCTAAAGCCAGTCCAATAATTCCTCATTCTGTCAGTTCTGTTTCTTTAGAGAACCCTGACTAGTACATATAACCATTTTGGGGTTTGGGATCAACCACGGTAACATAAAGCACTTTATAAAAAGTACCCTAAGACACCCAAAACAGGTCACCTGGAAGAAGCAGCCTGGGTGGAAGCTTCTGGAAACACCAAATATTAACTTAAACAGTAAAGCACGGGGTCAAGGGTTTTTGACCCAAGATGGCACTCAGGGAGGTGGCAACTCAGAGTAGCTTTGACCACTGGTGACTTATCTGTCCCTAGCTCAGGCACCTCTCTCTCAAATATGTATGACGGGCATTCATCATTTCTTTTTATTTGTTTGTTTGTGTTCTTTGTGAGGCAGAACAGGAAGCCAAGACAACATGTTCCTGAATCAAATTATGCCTGACGGGTGCTCGTGAGCCATGGCAAGCTAGGTGCCAGAAGCGGGGACATTGCAGAGCCCGGATCCCACTCTAGTGTGAAATTAGCTCCTCCAAGCTCCCCAATGAGCTGTCAGCTAATCATATTCTTGTGCACAAAATGTGCTGACCAGCTGTTGAGAATCAATTTGTGTGGATGGGATCAATCTTTGGAATCAATTTACTCGCACAGAGCCAGTCACGGAGAGTCTAGGACTAAGAGTCAGCAGGCCATCTTTGGTGTGTGGGGATTTTCTGTGTTTCTCAAGGATTCTGAGTTTTACATAGGTCCAATGAAAAATGCTCTCTCTGGAAATGCCGTGGGGCCTCGGGCATGTCCACAAATAAACCTGTTTTCCAAATGCTTTTCAACAGTCTGACCCCGGGAAGCAGTCACACCCTTGATTTTCCTGCAGATGGTGGGACTTTGCTTCTTTGGGGGAGTGCTGTGTGTTCTATTGAAAGGTCTCTGTTCATTCTGAGGCTCCCCATTGCCCCACCATGACAGCCCGTCTTTCATTATTCATCCAACATGTAGTTTCTGTGTAGAGTTAGTCCCTATCCGATTTGGGAACTATGAGAAGCCTGGTACTGAAGTGCCAATCTGCATGACAACAGGAGGTAGAAGGACACCCAGAAGCTACTGTCTTCCCTGAAGGGGAATGGGGGCGGGGCAACTATGTCCTCCAGCCTCCTTGCTCAGCATTCTGCTTCCTCCCATGCTAGAAGACGGCCTGGTGTCTGATGTGTGGGGATAAGTGTTCTGGTCCCAAGATGGCAACTCTAATATTACACCCTCCAGATGGAGAAGGCTGTTCCTCAAATGGAAGGTCCACTTTTATACGTCCTGAGGCAACATCATGATGTGTGTGTGTGTGTGTGTGTGTGTGTGTGTGTGTGTGTGTGTGTGTAGAGAGAGAGAGAGCACATGATAGAGAGGATGTATACATATGGATACACATGTATGTATCTATACATCCTGCCCCATCATGTGCTGTGTGTGATGTACAGAGAACCAGGAAGTGGAGGGTCCTGGGTACCAGCTGATGCTACAGAGGACACAGGACATGACTTCTCTAAATTTCCATCTCCTCCTTGACAACAGGGAGAATTGTGGGATTTTTCTCTCCCTGCTTCTCATTCTGTCTTTCCCCCAAGTCTGTGAATTCATGGCCACATTCAGCACCAATGATTTCCAAGACAAAACATGAGCCTTGTTATCTGTGAAAGCTTAAAGTAGCCTAAGTTTCTCACTGGATGAGATGAGGAGGTGGAATAAATAAGCCCTTTGGAGGGGTTTCTTAAGAAGGGCTTTTCCATGATGATGGTTGAAATAGGAGAGTATTTTTGCTTGATGTCTGATTTTCCTCCAAATGAAGTTTTAAATTGCACTTTGTCTTAAATGCTTTTAGACAGCTTCCAACCAGTTTCTAATATTTTTTCTTTAGTGTAGTTTAAACAAAGAAGGAGCTAATGAATTTATTTAAATGCACTTACCAGGGCTCCTTTTGCTCAATATATTGATAAACCAACTCCAGTATTTATGAATGCTTGGTGCTCACTCCTTGGCTGTTTCCCCCATGAATCTACAGGGATGGGAACTTCTATTGGCAAGGAGATTTGCAAACAATTTCCTTGCCATGTTCTATTAATCAAATTGAGTTTAAAATATACCAAAGTGAAAGCAAATAGTGTCAGAATGAATCCATCCCCAAAGTTTGTTTCCTTTGAATTACAGAGTCCTTCTGAAGCCAGGACACGCTTGTTTAATCTGCTAGTTCTGCCGAGACCTGGCTGTGGGGCTGTTCCAGACACATTCCACATTCCCCATGGAAACCATCCTCCTTCTCTCTGCACAATCTCTGCAGGTGATCGCTCTTGCTCTTCTGGTCAGTCTTGGCTTCAGGATTGTCAGGCTATATGCTTGAGGGATTGGCTCTTCTTTTGGGGTTTTCTATGGCACACCGAGAGGCGAACTCCTTATAAAACCGGAGTTACTTGTTCAATCACAGTTGTCGCTAATGTGGGCTTTACAGAGTGATGCCACTGTTCTTCCAAGCTCCTTTGCAAGAAGGTGGCGAGGGAAACGTCCCCGCGTCCGCTTCCGTGCCACTTACTAGTTTCAACCACACACCTCCTGGCAAGGCACTGAAGGTTTTGTCTGTCTGTTTCTTATTCATTGAGTTTTTCTGTTTGGCTTTTTTTTTTCAAATTAATGATTTCTTTACTTAATTTTTCTTCCATATCGATATCCCCTCCCCCATGCTAACTTTTCCCTCTTCATTCCTATTTACTCTCCAGCTTGTGGGCTGAATTAATCTCTATTTGTGTTACCTTTTGGGTCTTTGAACACTTTTGCTTGCAAACTTTTGACCTCTTTATTTGGTATCTTAACCTATTTCAGTCCCTTTGAGTTCATTAGTGGAGGGGTTAGGATCTCTGGGAGTCATTTGCCTTTCTTTGTGGTGTTCTTACATTTCTATGTTGCAATTTGAGCATCTGTTGGTTTGGACATCTCTCATGGATTTTTGAGGGGGAAAGAAAGAATCGTCTTGTTTTGCAGCCCACTGTTAAAGGCTGAATCTCCCAGTGAGTGGGCAGAAAATGGTCATGTTAGCAGCATCAATTTATGCAAGACGGAGGAGTGCACTTAAAATTAATTACGGGCTAAGAATTCCTCACCAGTGACCATAAGACTGAAAATGGAAAAGTCACCGTACAGTGCTATGAAGCTGAAGATTATTTAGGGTAATTTAGAAATAGCGAATGAGTAAGAGAAATAAAGGAGCCAGGGAAGGGGAGTGGAGACAGCTTTAATTAAATAAAAGGAGAGAGGGGCTGGAGAGATGGTTCAGCCATAACTAGCACTGGCTGCTCTTACAGAAGACCTGGGTTCAGTTCGCAGCACCCACATGGAGTCTCACAACTGTCTGCAACGCCAGTTCCAGGGTATATGATGCCCTCTTCTGGCTCCTTCAGGTACTGCATGTGTGTGATGCACAGGCATACTTAACATGAAATAAAATAAATATTTTTTTAAAAAAAATTAAAAAGGAGAATGAAAGAGTATAAAAGAATAACTTGGATAGGAGGAGAAACACACAGGAGCTTAGGAAAAAAAGATGAAAAAAATCCCCAGTAATAAAACAACTTCTAAAACAAAATTGAATGTAGGATGGGGAATTTTAAAAACATCAGAAGAGTATTCAACACTGAAGTCAGAATGATACGAGGTGTAACAGGACACAGGAGACAAGAAAAGAAAAAGAAACTAAAGGGAAAAAAATTAGCCTTCAAATTGAAAAATGAACTTAGACATAAAGGCAAATAGAATGTAGAGGAAATCAACAGAAAAAAAATTAAAATACAGGAAAGTAAAGAGCTTGCTAAGTGAGTTTTTTTGGGGGGGTTGTTTATATTTTTCAAGCTGGGGGAGTGACTGCGGGGTTAACAAAAAGATAAAAGACAAAGATGAGGTGCAGGGACCTCTTTCCCTCAGGCCCTTGAACACTGGTGTAGCAGGTTACACACATAGAGGGGCTGGGGCACTACTGTGCACCCTTCTTCCCCATGACGTAAGCTGTGGCTGAGTCTGTAGGGAGCAAGTGTCTGATGCCCACCCAAGCTGTCTTCATAGCAGGCCTCTTCCTACAGAAGCCTCTGCTAACCACAGCTAGCTGTGTTGTCTGTGGGCTGGGCAGGCTAGGAGCTCCTACCCACCTGAGCCCCACTTAGGGCGGCTCATATCTTTAGCTGGGAGCTGTCCCCCAGGGGTGTTACAAGTATGAAAGGCAACTCTAAAAAAAACTGGTGCAGATCTGAGGCTCAGTCACCTTGCTGGGGGCAGCTGTGGCTATACTGGACTGTAGTAAGAGGTGAACGGGCCGTGTCCCGCCACCCAGCCAGCTTAACCCCCAAAATAACCACACGGAAACTGTATTAATTTAATTACTGCCTGGCCCATTAGCTCTAGCCTCTTACTGGCTAACTCTCACATCTTAATTAACCCATTTCTATTCATGTGTATCGCTACTTGACTGTGGCTTACTGGCAAGAGTCTAACCAGCATCCATCTTGGGCAGGAGAAGCTTGGCGTCTGCCACATTGCCTTCTTCCTCCCAGCATCCAGTTCTGTCTTCCCCGCCTATCTAAGTTCTATCCTATCAAAAGGCCAAGGCAGTTTCTTTATTTGACCAATGAAAGCAACACATAGAAAGAAAAACCTCCTACACCACTGGATGCCTCTGGGGCTTCAGACATCCATGACTCTCCAGCTAGGAACAGCAAACACAAGGCCCTGGAGTTTGAGCCACCCATGGGCTTTCACCCATAGGCTTCCACCCATGGGCTTCTGGCTTAGAGTTATCAAACTCCAGGGTGGTTCTCAGTTGACGGGATGTGTTTCCTGCCACTGGGGATGGGGCTCTCTCTCTCTTCCTAGACTAAGCCAGCTTCTTGCCACCTGCGACTTTTGGCTTGTCTGTGTCTGACCCTACTGTTCTCTGTAACTGCCTCCCTGGCCCTCACCCAGAGGCTGTGACAGGCCGCATTGAAGATCTATACTTGTTCTTGGAACTTGGTCCCCTGCAGTAGCTCAGCTTTTTAACAATGGATTATCTCTCAAGATGGTGTCTAGCCATGGACCTCAGGACGTAAGGCATGACTGTGGGGTGGCTGTGGGCGGATTCTGTAATACTGACCAGCCAGGGAGATTTCACAGCTGAGGGCTGGGGTGGGGGTAGGGTGTCCCTTCCTCTGGCTCACCTTTGGGAAATGGCTTTGGCTCCCCTCATGTTCCCCCACCCAGGGGGCTGCATGGCTAAGGCTGTGTGCATCTTACTTCTCTTTTAAGGCTTCCTTGCTTTCTCTGCTTCTCCCTGGCAGTTTTACGTCCTCCCTGGATTTCCAGAGTTCCTCTCTTCCTTTACCAGTTCACACAGAGGCAACCTCTTACCTAGAAGACTGACTACAATATTTGTTATTTTTAAAATTCAGATTTAATTGGGTCTCCTGAGCTTTGTTCCTTTTTTTTTGTAGTTTTTGTTAAATATAGCAATTCTAGCCTGGGTAGGATCTGAGAATTCAGTGAGGAGTTTCCTAGGTCCACACTGACTATTCTCCAGGGTACACAATAGCTCAGTCTCCCTCCCTGGGGGCTGTAGATCAATTTTCTGTCCTACCTCAAGCTATTGCTGTAATGGCAGCAAACCTCTGTGAAGCTAACTTGTTCTCTTGCTTCAGATAATGTCCTTCCAGAGAAAACCATCAAGGAGCCAGTCAAAATTTCTGAGTCACTCTGACCTCGGCCTCCAGGTACCCAAGCTCTGTTCATTATAGTCTCATTATAATGCTAAACCCTCCACCCAGAAGCTGTCCCCTGTCAGTTTTGAATGGAGGGAGACTCATGCACCGGAACATACTCACTTTATCAAGTGGCAGCAAGTCCTCTCAATATGCAAGGGTTATCAGTGTTTTTAGGGAGAAAGCCAAGGGCTCTGGCATCCCTGCTAGGCTATCTCGCCCCCTCCTACCTCCATATGCCAATTAAAGACTCAAGTAATGGTGGAAAGATGAAAAAGATTTAGTCTATGAGGCCACATCGAGATGAGAAATAAATAAAAGGATCCAGTGGCCCCCCCCTCCCCAAAAATCAGGTTTCTGGGTCTTCTTGACACAGGGTTTAAATGCAAGTAAAGGGCAAAGTCTGTATTGCTGGGCAGTGCTGGTTAAAGGGTGGTGGTCAGGCTCATCACTGACCTGTCGCTGTCCAGCAAGAGGCTCCAAAGGCAGTTAAATCGGTTAATGTGCTCATCCTGAAGGTACTGGTCTGCAGGCCAGTGTGTCCTGGGAGATCTTTATTCTGGGATTTTAGGGTGACTCAAGAGGAAAAGTTAATAGCAGTTAATTTATCTGTATGCCTTTAGCCCAAGTACAGAGGCAAGACAAAGGCAGCCATACTTGGCTCGCATCCTTTGGGCCCAAATAAGGAGCCGACACATTGTAGCAAAGGCAGCTTTTAATGCCCATTTCTGCTGATTTCCCTTCCTTATTGCCAAGCAACACAACTCTAGCCACTCCTTCCTTGCCGAGTCATGCTTACTGGTACTGCACTCAGGGGGTGACATCCCCCATCTTCATTCACACAGTGGTCAACTCATTACCTTTCCCTGAGCCACTGTAATGCCTTCCTACAAACTCCATCCACACTGGGCAGTTTTTTTTTCCCACATTTCCAATTTTGTCCCACCTTGGAGTAGTGGTGTGGGAGGTCCTTTTGTCTATATGTTGCTTTTATTGATTAATGAATAAAGAACCGGCTTGGGAGGAGGAAGGTGGAGTCAGAGGGATGCCATGGAGCCACAGGAGACAGACGCAGGTCAGAACTATACCCGGTAAGCCACAGATATGTGGCAATACACAGATTAATGGAGATGGGTTAAATTACGATGTAAGAGTTAGCCAATAAGAGGCTAGAGCTAATGGGCCAAGCAGTGATTTAATTAATATAGTTTTTGTGTGGTTATTTTGGAGCTGAGAGGTCAGGAACCAACAAGAGGCCTTTCCCCAACAAATTTGTGGCCAACTAAATTTACCTAAAAACCTGAGAAATTTTGGAAAGGAATCCTAGACACAAAAGAACAGAGTTAAGCATGGCTTCTTGGTAGACAGCATTTTGCTGTCAGCATACTGCGGCTCCTTAAAAGAGGTTTTCCTGATTCAGTGGTAGCAAAAGAAGAAAAAAAGCCACACCATTTTGAAATGCTGGCTTTCAAAATGCTGGGTCTTGCTGCCAGTGCAAACTCTAGCTCTTTCGGGAGACAGAGCATTTAAATGGGGTTTGTGAGCAGTGTGCTGCAACTTGCTTGATGGCAGCATGGACCAGCTTTGTGCCTGGAACTGGGGCAATATGAACGGCAGTACCATATGTATCATAGTAATGGCGCAGCTTAAGTTTTAAACTGGGCAGGCAAGCAGAAAGTACCATATTATCCCTAGAAATGGCACAGCTGAAGTTTTTAAGAAGCACTCCTGGACAGTAAAGAATTACAGATACACAATAGAACAGATTCAGACATAAAAGACATCCAAATGGGTCACAGTGTTAGATAAATGTATGTAGGCTTGGGAGAGAGAAGAAAAAGAATATAGACAGTTATAAAAAGAAGTAAATAGTTTAAAAAGGTAAAGTTTTTAAAGAAACAGAGTACAGACAGTCATAGACTAAAGGAGTAAAGAAAAATAAGTCTTATAAAAATGGAAAATTCAGAGTGTCTGGATTATATGTATTATTGTGTTATCTTTGAATTTTTTGACTATGAATGAGCTAAGTACAGAGAGACGTTTCATTGTATGGGCTGCTAAGTTAAACCAACATAAAGGTATCTTGAGTCCAAAATTTGAGTCTAAGGATATGTTGCTTTGGAAAGGAGGTTTTTCTTTTGTCTCCACAGAGGATGAGAACCTGTGGATTCATTCCAGGTTAATATGGTTTGATAGAGCATGAACCACTGAAAGGTCACTGTGAATACTTTCAAAAAATTACTTCATTCAACTACTGACTGAGATGAACCTAGCACACAGGATATACCATGAAAGACTTGATTAACAGCACCCCCAAACAGCAGGAAGCAATATGAACAAAACTATGCCCATATTCCCAAATATTGTTTATAAATATTTCTTTACATTTAAAGGGGGATATGCTATAGAGATTTGCATTGGTATGGATCTTGCTTCATTGATACAAATTTAAGGTCAATTTTGTTGTATATATATTTCTGCTCTTGATTAAGGCATTGTGTTTGTCCAGCTCATTTAAAAATGTAATGTATAATTAAGAAATATAGGTTAATAGATAATCATCTATAATAGTCAAGCTTGTAGTCATGTTAGTTAGATTTTCTAGATGTACAGAGATGTATTTCAGTTAGATAGGTATTCTTCAAATCTTTCAAAGACCTTCAGAATATGACATTTAAAATGTTTAAAAACTTAAGACTTTTTATGACAGTGAGACACATCTGCTCCTGGCAGCACCAATTACTTCAAGAGGAAAATGGGCATCGAAGAGGCTCCTTATGGAGTTGGTTAGCCATTTAGGCAAAAACTGCTCTTGCCTGGACTGCTTAACTGGACATGCAGGACCCACAGAGAAATGACTGCTAAACTTGCCTAAAGGTGAGACTGTCGTTCGGGGTTCCTGCTTCATGAAAGAGTCTGCCAGACATTCTGCAGAACACAGAAGAAAGTTACTGACAAACTGCCAATATAGGTAGAACTGTCTTTGAAATTTCCTGCTTAATGTAAAAGTCTGCTGGATACTATAGGCCTGAAGACTAAAGATGGATGCCTCAATGATACGGAAGAACTTTGGGTGACTGTTCAGGCATCGAGTGTTTCTGTCAATTCTAGAGTTTTTGGAGTTGCTTACAATGCACTTCCTGTTTACTTAGGTAATATTATATCCTTCTGGAGTCTTTGATGGGGTTGAAGAATAGATAGTTATTATTATAGTTTTCCTTAGTTATGATAGAAGATAAAATAGATATAACTGTAATTTTTGCTTGATAACTGTTTTGTTGTATGTAATTTTACTATGTTAAAGTTAAAGCCTTCCTTTTTGTTTAAACAAAAGAGGGGAAATGGTATGGGAGGACCTTTTTTCTTTGTGTTGCTTTTATTGGTTAATGAATCAAGAACTGGCTTGGCCTATAGCATGGGAGGCAGAAGGCAGAGTCAGAGGGACACCATGGAGCTGCAGGAGACAGACGCAGGTTGGAACTTTACCCAGTAAGCCACAGATATGTGGCAATACACAGATTAATGGAGATGGGTTAAATTAAGATGTAAGAGTTAGCCAATAAGAAGCTAGAGTTAATGGGCCAAGCCGTGATTTAATTAATACAGTTTCTGTGTGATTATTTTGGGGCCGAGAGGCCGGGAACCAAGAGGCCCTTACCCAACAGGGTAGAGGGTTTCCATGTCCACCATCCTTCCCCAAATGGCCCCAAGCCTTCCATTCTGTGCCACGAACATTTGTTGAAGGAGTTGGAGTTTCATTCAGTTAACCTAGAATGTGAAAGGCAGTTCCCGCTGGGACAGGCCACCAAGAATGAGAAAGGATGCTGAGAGATAATTTCATCTATCTTTGCCTCCCAGGCATGCTCAGCAATGCCCAGCAAGAAGAATGGGACTAGTTCTGCTTGCTAAGAAAGGAGAGATAGGCAAAGTGAATCCCCAGTGCTCCCTGCCCTGTCCCCCTCCCCCATGGAGCGTCTCCTCAGGACCGGTCTTGAAGCCACTGTGCCTGTCACTATTGGTACGTCAGCATTTTACTGGCTGTTTCTGACGATTATGAGATTAGCTGAGATTGCCAGCAATACCATCTCAGAGGCTTTTTAAAGCAACCGTTTTAAAAATTAAAAAACACCACTGGAAGCTGAAGCTAATCAAATGTGCTTGGTGGGTACATCCTAGTTAGCAAAATTTTATACCTCCAAGCCTCCAGGACTGGGAAATAAATGAAAGATTTTTCTCTACACTTCAGCATTAGAGGAAAGGCCAGCTGCAGGGTTTCTACTGGATATTTCTTAGGAGTCAGCGAGGCGTTGTGCAGCCCCGAGAAGACACCCTACCTCTCCCTTCTTCCCTTCTCCTTTCCTGTCAAGCCATGCAGCCAAGTTTCTTATAAGATGGCTTTTCTTCAGCTTCCATGGCCAGATGACAGATCTTTCTCTGAAATGCCTGAGCCTGGGTGGCAGGACTCATTGACGGGGTCCCTACATGGTCACTTTAAATGATAACCAAGCTGACTATGAGGATAGATAATGGAAGGGGGAAGGACCACCCCATGCAGAGGACAGAAAGGTGGCCTAACCCTGTTTGCTCAAGAAAGCCATTTCTACCCCTAGTTCTGGCTCTGCACCACTCATCCCAAGACACCCTCAGGTGTTTCCCTGCCACACAAGCTCATCCCTGCCTCGAGGGATTCTGAACACACCTGTTGTCAGGTAAGAACAGTCTGCCCAAGAGATGGCTCAGGGATTAAGAACATTGACTACTCTTGTAGAGGACCTGGGTTGAGTTCTCAATAGCCACGTGGTGGCTCACAACCATCTGTACCCTGGTTCCAGGATGCGCAATGCTGTCTTTTGAAGTCAACAGACAGCAGGCATGCATGTGGTGCACATACGTGCATGTGGGCAGAACATTCATACTCATATAAAGAAATCTAATTTAAAAGAAGTCTGCCTACTTAGAGCTCTAGCCATGACCCTGCCTGATCCCTGTAATCTGGCACGACAGTCAAGACGGACCCGGACCACGCACCAGGCAGTGCCAGGAAGGTCAGCTCTGGCACTGGAGGCTTTGGCTCTCATCCGGTAAATTCATCACTGCTCAGTAACCGCAAGTGCCTTGCTTCCCCTCAAGACTGCTGGTCCAGGACAGCGCTACTAACCTTCCTAAGGCTGCGGTCCTCTAACACGGTTGCTCATGCTGTGGTGACCCCCTTAGCCCCAAAATCGTTTCTGCTGCTACTAATCATTCCTGTCATTTTACTTCTGCTGTGAACCGTATTCTAAGTATCTGTTTTCCCGGGGTCTTAGGCTATCTTTCTGAAAGGGTCATTTGACCCCAAGGGGTCACAACGCACAGGTTGAGAGCTGCTGGTCTAGGATGTCGGCTTGACTAGTTCAGGGACTCCACAGGATTATCAGAATGCACTGATCCATCTGTGGGGATCATTTCCAGAAAGGATTGGCGTGGGGGCTGGGGGACTGAGAAATAGAACATGTTTGACCCTGCTAGTCCCCCATGTCCTGAATGAGGGGTCTCTCTGCTGCCATTGTCCTCTGACACCAAACTCCAGCTTCGGTCTTTTGGTTTAGACTCAACACCAGAGAGCTCAGGGAGCGCTGGGCTATGGGGATAGGTTGGGACTTCAGGCACCCAGCTCCTTAGACTGAACAGCCAGCTGGTTCTCTTCTTCTTGTCGCTCCAATGGCCACTGTTGGACTACCCAGGCCCTACCACGTTAACCAGCCCAATAAACCCCCTTATGTAATACACTGGACCTGTTCTTCTAAAATCCCTGTCTAAGCCCCAACTTACTCATCCACAAACGAGGATAGCATCACATTACCATCTTTCGGTATTATAACCAATATCTGAGATAATCAATATAGGAAGAAAAAGTCTTTCTTATGGCTCCGTTTCCAAGGTTGCCTTGAGCCCAGGGTCCAGATCCTGGTAGAAGAACATGCTAGAATACAACTATCCACTTATGGGGATCTACAAAGAAGAGGAAAGGATGGGGCCCACTGCCCCTTTCAAGAGCATGCCCCAGTGTCCTAAAGATCTCCCACTTAGGCCCAACTTTTAGTTGCTGTCCCCCTCCCGTAAGAGCAGGCTGGGGACTAAGGCCTTAACAATCAGGCTTTTGGAGGCCATCCCAGATCAAACTAAAATGGTCCCCAAAGGAGACCATTGAAAATAACGACGCCATCAGGCTGCTAAGTGGCCTACGTGAGCTGTGAGCATAAAGTGCTGACCTTTTCAGGCACCTGTGAGCAATGCTGAGCCCGAGCCCTCACCGCCTAATGCACAGCTCCTGGGATCGAGGAGATGAATAGCGAGGGGGTGATGGCCCGGTTACTGTAACTGGGAAGTGAAGATGATGTGGCCTCTGCATCCCGGGGCGTGGCCTCTGCATCCCGGGGCGTTGATCATTGTGTCTCCTTTCAGACAGAAATTCTGGACCCACACGCCACCTGCTGCAAGAGAGCTTTGGGGGACAAAGGCTGCCCTGGTCCTCACTCTCAAGCATCTGCTTCTCGGGCAGCTTTCAGAGGGAGACCGGGACAGAGGGTAGGGTTCCTCTACCTTCCTGTTCCCATGCCCTCTTACCCGTTGGGTACCGCCAGCGGCAGGTGCCCACTCAGCAGGAAGGCAGCCACAACTTAATTGGCTGGGGACATAGAGACGGTGACCTCACCTCTCCACAAGACCCCCGGGGTGACTGGTGGAAGACCTGGCGGCTTCTTCTCATCCATTTTGAACACTGGAAGAGAGGAGCGGCTCTGGCTCTCCCCTGTCTTCTATCCCGTGGCAGTGCTCGCTCACAATTGTCCCGCTTCCCATCCCTTGCTAGCCAGCTCCATTTCCCTATGACATTCTAGAATATTTCCTACCACTGGAGTCTAATTTGTTATTCTGCCTGGGGTATTTTCCCTGCTTTACCCCCCCCCCAAGAACTATCCAGTTTACTTCCCCTTTAGGACTTGGTTTAAGTGCCAGCAACTGCACCCCCCAATTACATCCAAGAGAAAAAAATGTATTTATAAAATCTGTGAAGAAACAACTATGTTTTATAAAGTCTCAGGAAATGTCAGCCTCACGACCTTAACAACTGTCCCACGTGGGAATCCCTAGTGCCAAAGATAAGGATGACCAGTGCCATAGACATAGCTTGACCACCCTTGATCTCAAAATCCAAAGTCAGAAATGCTACAGAACCAGCAACTTTTGAACACTAAATGGTGGCACTTGTGGTGATATCTTGTTTGTACAAATAAAGCTTGTCTGACGACTAGAGGGCTGAGCTAGCCACTAGCTAGCCATAGAGTTCTGGAGGTCTGTACAGACAGACAGGAAGTGGTATGTCTGGGCAGAGAGAGGAAGTGATAAGGCAGGAGCAGAGAGGAACTCACTCTCTTTTTGGCTGGGAAGCTAAGTAGGTAAGGTGGCTGTGGTTTGGCCCCTCCATCTCTCTGATTTCTCAGCATTTTTTCCCACTATCTGACTCCAGGCTTTTATTATGAAGACCGATTAGAACTCGTGCTACAGGCGCTAGTGAGAAAGTCACACGATGAAACTTTGGTTTCGTGTTAAGGGTCTTGCTATGTCACCCAGGCTGGTCTCAAACTCCTCGCTCCAAGCCATCTACCTGCTTCAGCTTCACCAGGGTCAGCACGACAGGCACCTACAACTGCCCCTGGTTCATGCTTGTAATAGTCTACAAAGGGTACTGAACCATGAACGGACTGTATGTTTAAGCACAGGTTCCATCCCTAACATGTCCCATACATGCCCTAATGAACCCAAACACAGGGCATTCTGGTCCTGAGCATTTCGGGTAAGGGACACACACGCAACCTTTAACTTTACGGTTTTTCTTTCCTCTTTGAAGACTTGTTTTAAATAATGGACCCTCACCCCCTTGCTTGCCATGGTGGGAACTGAACTCAGGGTCTTGTGCTTTCTAGGCAAGCCTTCTACCACTGAGCCACATCCCCAGATTTGTGAACACTTTGAAGAGTATTCCACTGAAGTCCCTCGTGCCCCATGAATCGGATTCGTCTTGTTACTCCTGGTCTCACTGATGTCTCTGTGTACGTGTGGACAGTTTGAGAGTAAACTGGAAAAACACCGCAGGCTGGGGTGTAGCTGTGTGGTGGAGCCATGAAAGCACGTGTGACATTTCACCCATCTTCAGCGGCATAGAACAAAACAAACACCACCAATAAAACCACACACGGGCATCCTCTTCTAGACCTAAACACAATTGTCACCATCAGGAAGTTAAATGATTCTGTCAACCCTCGGTCTATATTCTGACTTACCCCAGTCACCGGGTGCCCTTTGTAGCCAGACTGTTAGATCAGGAGATTCTTATATTGAAAACGGTGACAACAGTTGAGCCATGTTTGCTGGGCGCCTTGCCAGAGTGAAGGAACAGGGCAACTTCCTGTCACCAAGTGCCAGCTGAGTTCTGCTCACAGTCCCCACACTTCACAAGAGACGCAAACAGACAGAGACCCCAAGACCCCAGGAGGCTGGAATTAGGCAAGAAAGCCCAAAAGATTTCCGTGGACTGTTAATCGCTGTGGGCAAGTGGGGCTCATGCCCGTGGGGATCAGAACCAGAGGGTTTTGTGATTGTCCCTCACTAGAGAAGAGGCAAATCTAGGTAATCATCTAGTAAAACTGTACCCCCACAGGATGGATGCTGCCTCCTAGGCTCTAACCTGCTTCTTGGGGCCTCGCCTCCCTGCCAGGAAGCTTGGAAACAGAGCCCACCAGAAAGCGTGCTCAGGGCAGGAAACTAACAACCTCTTGGGAGTCTCTAGAGCCTCGGCTGAACTCAAGTGAATAGGAGGGTCACAGGGGGCAGACAGGCACTGTCGTCTGCTCTGAAGACACGCAGGTAGTTCACAGAAGTGTTACTCTCGGTCTCACTGTATTATCTCAAATCACAGCTTGCTACACACATCTCTATTTCCCTCTTGCCAAAGTGCAACTCACCACATCCCCCGCAAGACATCCTCTCTGTGTTAAAACCCTAAAGGGAAGGCGCCACTTAGGTTTTTAGTGCCCAGAATACATCTCTCGAGGCAGGATTCTCTTCAGTCCACATTAATAAAAGAAAATGTATGCTTATGTCCCATGAGCTTATGATGACATCTTTAATAAAATGATGTGCCGGTGAATCCCGAGTTACCCTCCAAAGACAATTGGTAGGATGTCAGGGGTAATCATTACGTTTTGAAAAGTGTGCCAAGTGACACAGAAGGACGTGGCCGCTCCGTACTTTGCTCACAGTTTTTGCTCAGTGAGAAGCAGTCCATTCCGGGAAATTCCTTTATGTTTTTACTGTAAATATAAAATGTGGCCATATATCTCATCTGCATGCTCACCTAGATATTTTAAATTGTTTGCTGTTGATTTTATTTTTCATTTGTCGAGACTTTGCACGGCATATAACACAGCCTCAAGGCTTCTGTGGCAGTGCGAGCTTACGGCAGTGGTTCTCAACCTTCCTAACGCTGCGAAGCCTTCATACAGTTCCTCACATTGCGGTGACCCCCACTATAAAGTTATTTCGTTACAACTTTATAACTAATTTTGCTCCTGTTATGAATCATAATATAAACATCTGATATGCAGGATAGCCGATATGCAACTCCCTGAAGGAGTCATGAGCCACAGGTCGAGGACAACTGTACTATGGGAAAAAAAATCACGGGTGCCTTGCAGATCTGCCGTTCTTCAGTGGCTGCTTTTAATGGCCCGGATCGTGAGATCCTCCTGGTGCTCACAGCCTTCTGAAGTTTCCTCCTTTAGTGGGTAGGCTGGACCCAGTCATTTTGTCTCACAAATACCGTACAGTAAGAGAGATAAAGGTGGCCGTCTTAGATGGGGTAAAATTCGGTGCCCTCCTTCTCACTCGCATTCTCTCTCTCTGCTCCTTCTCCGCTCTGCTCTGACACGGCAGGCTTTCAGGAATGCCGTCTTCTTGTCTTCTTTAAGGGTTGAGGCTACAACTCGGCCATAGACTGCCTAGCGCGCATAAAGCCCTGGGTTCCATCTCCAGTGCCACAAAAGACAAAAACAAAAAAAAAAAAACAACAAAACAAAAAACACTACCTTTACCTCCTCTCTATTTCAGAAACTTGACCAGATCTGGGAAAGCACTGGAAAGTGATACAATCAGGCTAATTTCTGTCCTGAAATTTTAATCCCTTATTCTGTCGAAGGGCCTCTTCCTGGGTAAGGAAGCTAAAAGGTTAGTTCGTTATTGATTAGCCATGACCACTGTAGTGGCTTGAAAAAAAAAAATGGCCCCCTAAGGGAGTGGCACTATTAGGAAGTGTGGCCTTGTTGGAGTGGGTGTGGTCTCGTTGAAGGAAGTGTGCCACTGTGGAGGCGGGCTTTGAGGTATTATTATGAGCTCAAGCCACGCCCAGTGAGACAGTGCACTTCTTGTTGCCTGCACATCAAGATGTAGCCAGCACCCTGTTTGCCTGCACACCACCATGCACACCATGATGACAATGGACTAGACCTCTGAAACCATAAGCCACCGCCTCAGTTAAATGTTTTCCTTTATAAGAGCTGCAGTGGTCACGGTGTCTCTTCACGGCAATGGAAACCGTAACTAAAATACCTACCATGGTGGGGAGGGAGACATGAGACATGTATGCTAGTCCTGCATGTTGCATGCCGGTCCTGCACACCACATGCTAGTCTTGCAGATTGCATGCTAGTCCTGCATGCTGCATGCCAGTCCTGCACACCACATGCTAGTCCTTCAGATTGCATGCCAGTCCTGCACATCGCATGCCAGTCCTGCACATTGCATGCTAGTCCTGCGCATGCCAGTCCTGCACATTGCATGCTAGTCCTGCAGATTGCATGCCAGTTCTGCAGATTGCATGCCAGTCCTGTACATCACATGCCAGTCCTACAGACTGCATGCCAAAGCCTAGGCAGACACTAAAGTGGTAGCAAGGCATCTTGATTTCTTGAGGTTCTGCCACTAGATTGTGTTTCTCTCCTCCTCACTCTGCAGGGTGCATATTGCCCTGTAAATTTCGTGTTCCTGTTTCCTTCTGGGGGCTCAGTCGTCGATGTGTCTCAGAAGGTTCCAGGTATGCCAAACAGAGCCATCTTCACAAGCTGGTTCTTTGTTCAGGAGCAACGTGTTTCTATTGATTTTTCTATTATTATTTCTAGATTTGTTTATTCTATTTGGTGTGTATGAGTGTATTGCTTGTGTGTGTGTGTATGTACACTATATGTGTGCAGTACCCAAGGATACCAGAAGAAGGCATCTAATTTCCTGGAATTAGAGTTTACAAACAGTTGTGAGCTTCCATCTGGGTGCTGGGAGTTGAATCCTGGTCCTCTGCAAGAGCAGCCAGTGCTCTTACCTGCCAAGCCATCTTTGCAGCCCTTTTTATTGTTTCTTAAGAAAAGGAGATCAATACTAGCAAGTGACATGAAGGCATTGAAACCTGTCTAGTCAACAAAAGCTACAGTGTAGACCAAAGAAGAGTCTTATTTACAACAGAAGAAACATGGGCCAGAGCCACCCTGAAAATCGATATGTCATGTCCCCTGAACATTTGCCTGGCCCACCTGGTATTGCTACCTCATCTTTAATTCTACAAGGTCCTTAGTTGAAGGGACAGTGGAGAAAGCCTTGTCTCTCTGAATTACTCCCAGGAGCATAAACTCTCTCTAGAGAGTTCCTAGGAAGCCATAGATAGGCTAGTGCAGAGCACACGGCCCACAGCTGGTACAGAGCACACAGCCCACAGCTGGTGCAGAGCTGCATGGCCCACAGCTGGTGCAGAGGAGCACGGCCCACAGCTGATACAGAACTGCACAGCCCAGAGCTGGTACAGAGGATCACGGTCCACAGCTGGTGTAGAGCTGCATGGCCCACAAGAGGTTTGTTTTATCCAGCTGTGGCCAAATCAATACAGTTACTAATATCTGTCCAAGAAGCATGAGGTTATATAAGGGAATATATAAATATAAATAAATTAAAATTGCAATTAATATAACAGAACTAACACAGCCAGGCCATGGTGGTGCATACCTTTAATCCCAGCACTCAGGAGGTAGAGGCAGGCGGATCTCTGAGTTCAAGGATAGTCAGGCTACAGAGCAAGTTCCAGGACAGGCTCCAAAAGCTACACAGAGAAACCTTGTCTCAAAAAAAAACAAAAAAAGAAGAAAAAGAAAGAAAGAAAGAAAGAGAGAGAGAGAGAAAGAAAGGACTAACACACCTGTCATATAATCATTGAACGATCTCACTATCACATGTATATATACATATATACATACATACATACACACACACACGTGTGTGTGTATATATATAAACATTGCCATTTTGAGCCTATTCATGGCCCTGCCCAAACTACTCCCAGATCCAGCCCTTCCCCCCTTCTCTACCCCTCACTTTTGTGTTCTCAGTTTTTAATTCATCAAGCCCAGTTTTTGTTGTGGTATGTATACTCTTGGACGTGTGGTTACTGGAGCACAAACAACCTACCAGGGGTCAAACCCTTAAAGAGAGCTCTCTCCTTCTCTTGGCAGCTATCAGTTATAAATAGCCCTTCAGCAAGGGGCGGGACTTTCTGCCCACCTCCCCGTTCCGTGCTGGGCTTTGTCTGGCTTGAGCACACAGGGGCCTTGTGAATGCTGGCACAACCGCTGTGAGTGCCTAAGTGAAGCTGCCCTCCTCTGGGTTCGTCCAGAAGACACTGTTTCCTTGTAGCCACCCACTGCCTCTAGCTCCTCTGCCCTTTCTGTGTCCTCTTCTGCCTGATCTGAGCCTTGGGAGTTGGGGTCATGATACAGTTGTCCCGTTTAGAGCTGAGCATTCCGTAATCTCCGGTCCTCTGCACCCTGGCCAGATGTGGGCCTCTGTGTTCATCATCATCTACAACAAAGACACTCTTATCTGGTGAGGGTTGAGAGATGCACTAATGGGTGGGTACAAGAATAAGTCATTCATACTATGTGATAATTATACAGAAATGCAATTTACATATTCGACAGCCATATTGACTGCTAAATGATTGGCTAGAAGGGCTTGGGTTTTTTCTTCTTTGTTATCAGACATGGTGGCCCCCATCTTTCCTACAACACCATATACTCTCATCAAGGAAAATCAAAGGTGTGGGGTAACCTGATGGAGCTGGATCCCTTCCAACCCCCCCCCCTCCATGACTGTGGCAGCTGGATGTAGAATGTTTCCTATGACAGAAGCATATATTACGTTTAAGGACCAGGGCTCAGAAACAGCTATCACTATAGTAAGAATGGGGGATTGTCAATATCCGGGACCTTAGCGATGAGGAAGAGAAGAGGACAGGCTGGGAGCTCTGAGAAGGAGGCCTGAAGGAGGCACATCTTAGAAACAAAACCTCAGCTGGACCAGTGCCGGAATGGCAGAGGTGTGGGGGTCTAGATGTGGGATGCACACAACGGGGTGGGTGGGGAAGGTGACACTGGAAGAACAGACTATGACAAGGGTGACTCCAGCCAGAGAATCCATGTCACTGAGAGCAGAGATGTAGACAGAGCAAGTTGCGCATGGAGAGTACCCAAAGGCTCTGTAGCATGAGCCTCTTAGCTGCTGCCTCTTGGATACCTTTCACAACCCCAGCAGCCAGTGGGAACATCAGGGTGTGGTCCTAGAGCGACTCTAAGCTTAGGCTATCTGCAGGCACCAGACACAGGTGGGAAGCTTTCTGTCTCGGTCAGGCCATGCTAATCCCAGGGTAGTTAAAGCGCTCAGAGCCCTAGCTTCCTCATCTGAGGAAGGGGGTAAATAGGCATAGCTAAATGGTTTGTTGTGGAGATGAAGAGGAGATTGTGGCGAATGACGTGTTCCCAGCACACAGGGCGTACTTGGTCCACAGAAACCACAGATGCTGTCACCACCAACAATAAACCCAAGTGTGGTTTCCAACCCTGGTCCAGCTCTGGGGTAGGGGAAGCCTAGTTGAGCATCTCCTGCCAAATGTCAGGTGTGGCCTTTTAGAGGCTGTGGGTGGGAGCCTTTTACAAGCCCTACAAGTTCTTCACAAAGCAGAGTCAATTAGGTGGGTCATGCAATGCAGCCAGCATTGCTTACCCTTGTAAGGAGGCCTGCAGGGTCAAAGGCCCACGTGTTCCTGAGGACTGCGTGCTTTCCCAACAGTCTCCCCAACCAAGCAGTAAAGCAACCTTGGTCACAGGCTCTGTGTGTGTTGCATGGGATGGGGCCCCTGACATAGTCACAGTGATACTTAGGTTGGAGACAGCTAGCATAAGAAGAACAAAAGGCATAGTTCAGAAATTAATTCAGCATTTTAAACCCCACACACTCGAGTGTATAGGGAAAGGGGCTGGGGAAGAGGCAGCAGTCTTCGATGAGTTAATGAGCCAGGTAAGCCACTCCAAGGATGGGGTGCAGTGGGCTGGCTCCATATTTAAGTGAAACACATGTATCTGCCCCCTGGGGTGCCCCGGGAATGAGTTGTTGCTATTGGCTGGATACTAACACACCTGATATATCTACAAGCTCTAGGCAGAGTGATGCATGCCCTCCCCACCCCAAACCAGCAATCAGACTTAAAACCCAATTACAGTCCGGCTCCATCTCTAATGACAGCTTTTCCCATAGCCCAGGCAAACACTAGCACAAATTATTGCACTTTTTCCCCCAAAATAGCTCTAGAAATGAGTATCATCTGCAGTGGGCTGATGAAGAAGCAGAGACTGGAGAAGCTAAGTAAATTGCCCAGTGTTGCATTTGAGTGCAGACAAAGAGTTGGTGCGAGCTCCAGGCTCAGTTGGTATCAAAAAGGTCTCCTTTCAAGGGCATTGTCCAGTCTGTGCCGTCACCTGACATCCTTCTTGGTGGAAGAAAGAGATATAAATATCGTGGGTGCTGGATGCAGGAGAGGATGTTAGGAGCTGTGGGGGAGGGGAGCGGAGGGGGCTGTGTCCGATGCCAAGGTTCTCCACCTCACTGTGAGTGTGTACTTCCCCCGCCTGCTTCCACTTGGGCACATCCTGGCAGAGGAAGTGCGGAGGGGCGGTTAATGCTAGGGACTGCCGGCAGCTTGTAAACGGGACTGCAGTCAACACCTGCACCAACAATTACACTCAAGGTGGCCAAGAAGCCATTGGCTTGTCACCTCCCATCTGCACAAGCTGCAGCCACAAAGGCTTAGCACCTGGCAAGTCTAGGAAAGCCAGACCCAGATATTTCTGAGCCCAAGGACAGCAGGCTTTCTCATTAAAAAAAAAATCATTATACAAATAAGCATTTAAAGTTTGAAAGTGTTGTGTATAACTCAGTCACCCAGACACGTGGCAGACACAACCTCTTGTTCTTTTCTGCCCTCCCAAGTGCAGGGGTTGATTAGGGACCTTGAAAGCCCTCGTGCGTAGCATTGCACACTTCCTAGAGACAACCCACGGACGACCTTCAGGAATGACCAAGTTCAAACACTGAGCAACTCTATCTCCATTTAATCACAGGCTGCAGCTGGCTGCAAACACTCATTTACAAACACTTGGGAGGTGGGGACAGTTCTCAAACAGTGCCTGTCAGACACCTTGCTAGCCCCCAGAAACCCTGGAGGCTGACCTAACAACCCCAGGACACAACTCAAGGATCCAAGCCAGCAACTCTGTAGACCCTGACCCAGCTATGGAGGGTGGGACTTTTACTCAGAATTTATTGGGAAGCTGTGCATAAATTTTCTTCTTGAGAGTTACCTAATGAATGTGACGCTTTGTGACAGTTAACCTGAATATGTTACGCAGTGACGGCCAAAACAGAGGGCAGAAAGGGTGACATTGCACAAAAAATCCCCGTTTGGGGCTGATAAAGGCTTAGAGCAGCTCTGATGGAAATGGACATTCGCTGATCTAGCCAACTCTCGCCAAGTGTTTACTATGCACCCCGAAGAGCCATGCCTGCAGTAATGATTTATTGAGCACCTGCTATGTGCAGTAGGACTCCAGGCTCTGGAGGCACAGTGGCCCCCCATCCTTTGACAGTTCTGCAGTCCAGAAAGGAACACAGATGTCAAGGAGTGGTGTGTGAGATCAGGAGCCCAAGGGAAATGGGGTTGGTGCCACAGGAGACTTCTGGGTGTGGGGAGCTAGAAGAGCCACCCCAAGAACAAGGGGTTTATTTTAAAAATTGATTGCATTGAGGAAAGCCCAGTGGGGGAGACGATAGTGCTCCAGGCTGAAGGACCTGTAAGAAGCAAAAACAGTGAGTGAGTTTGAGGAGCTGAGGGAAACTGTAGTTTGGTTGGAGTAGAACTCTCTGGAAGAACCGGGAGCCGTCAGCAACTAAAGGGCCCCATAACCACTGAACCAGGGCTCTGCACTAGGACCCAAGGCTGTGCGGTTTTAAGGGCGTTGCTAGATGCTGACATAACCTTGCTTTTCATTTCCAGTCAGGCTCCATGAGCCTGAGTCGTGAGGGATGGGCAGGGGAGAGGTGAGAGCAGGCAGTGTGGAAAGAGGCCGACAGGGGAACCCTGTGAGCACACAGAACCAGACAGGACACCGTGGAGAAAGGACAGCTGTGGCGATGCTGGAAGGGCCACCTGTCCCGATGTCCCGAATAGGCAGGCCGGGTGGGAAGGGTGACTCCCCCGGCCTCTGGGTGAGAAGGAGAAAGCTTAGTGTCACAAGCTGAGGTAAGAGCCATGAGGAAAGGATGGCCCGGGCAGGAAAAGGGTGAGTCAGTGTGGACAGGGCCAGTCCCCCACAGCCACCACACATCAGCAAGCAGAGGTGTGGCAGGGGATCTGGGCCACTGAGCTCATGACAAGCAGCTAGAGATTATCTACAAGGAACAGAAAGCTGAGATCACAGAGGGATAGGGCCACAGGAAGGGTGGGGAGAGAAAGGGTGATAGCAATGAGCCAATGAAGACTGGACAGAAACGGGTGTCTGACTGGCTACAAGGGGAGGAGGAGGCAGGGGGATGAATACGTCCTGGGGTGCTGTGAGAAGGCAGTATCTCTGGCTGAAGGAGGGGACCAGAGTCTCATCAGCGCTGCTACATCGTGTGCATGTGCAAGTTGGATTTCTATTGCTATGCTAAATGTCATGACCAAAAAGAACAAGGGAGAAGAGGACTTAGAGCTTCCAGGTCACAGTCCGTCACTGAAGGATGACAGACAGGAACCTGAAGGCAAGAACCTAAGCACAGACCACAGAGGAACAAGACTCAGTGGCTCGCTCCTCATGGCTTGTTCAGCCTGCCTTCTTAAACAACCCAGGACCACCTGACCAGGGGTGGCACTACCCTCGGTGACCCTCCCACATTGCTCATCAGTCAAGAAAGGGCCCCAAATCCAGATGTTGGCCAGGTTACACATTTTCCCAAGGCTCTGGAGAAAATCTCCCCCATAGTTCTTTCTGCTTCCTGGTTCTCTCAAAAGCCACATATCCCTTGGTTGATATCAGCATAGCAAAGTTTCTATGTCTTAATGCTGTCTTCAGGTCAACCTTTTATGTTTCTTATGAAGACACTAGTCAGTGGGTCCAATTCCATGGGGATCCAAAAGGACTTTTTGTGCAAAGAGCCTGTATCCAAAATACAGTACCATTTACAGGTAATGGGGCTAGGACTTGAGTGTCCCTCTCTTTCTCTCCTTTCAAATATTTGTTTTTATTTTATGAGTATGAGTGTCTGCCTGTGTGTCTGTGCATCATATGCATGTAGTGCTCACAGTGACCAGAAGGGGGAGTTAGATTCCCAGGAACTGCAGTTACAGGTGGTTGTGAGCCCTACCAAGTAGGTACTGAGAACGGAACCTAGATTCTCTGTTAGAGCAGTCATTGCACCTAACCACTGGGCCATCTCTGTAGATCCTTAGACCCTTTTCTCTCCCTCCCCCCCCGTGTGTGTGTGTGTGGTGTGTGTTGTGTGTGTGTGTGTTTCAATATAGGGCTTCTGTGTGTAGCCCTGGCTGTCCTGGAATGTTGCTCTGTAGACCAAGCTGGCTCAAACCACTGAGATTCCCCTGCCTCTTTTTAAGAACGTTACTATGTGGTTCAGGGTTCACTCTTCCTGCACCCTACTTGGTACTTGTGAGCCAGATGTGCTAACTGATTTAGTAGCTTGCTGGGTAGAAAAGGAGGGAAAGAGGCTTCTAAGGGAACTGTGATTGACAGTCTGAGAAAGCAGTTGTGATTCCCACCTGCTGTGCACCCTGAGAGCGAATCCTGGGAAAGGGTTTCACAGCGTAGGGTTGCACATGGCTCTTCACTGCATCCCCTTCAATCTTACTGGATCTTGTTCTTGGTTCATTGAAGCCTCTCTATTCCTCATGAAGAAAGAAAAAGGGCTCTCCACAATAGAATCTTGAAAGAGACGAGCTTTGGATTCTGCCTGCCCTAAAGCCCTCATTTGAGTGATCCTTGCCTGCAACATTAAGAATTCGTCCAAAAACCTTGTGTAAACACCATGGAGAGAAATCGAGAAATGTTGATCAAATTTTTAAAATATGGCTGGAGGGTTGGCTCCGCAGTTAAGATCACCACACTATCCTGCAGAGGACATGAGTTGAGTTCCCAGGAGCCACACTGGGTGACTCCAACTGTCTGACTCCAAGCTCCAGGGGGTCCAAGTGCTCAGCTGCAACTGCACTCATGTGACACACGAGCAAACACACACACACCCGCGCACCACACACACGCAACCATGTACACACACACAGAGGACAGCTGAGTGTGGTGACACACAACGTTTAAGCCCAGCATCTTGGGAGGCAGAGGCAGGTGGAGTCTCTGAGAGTTCAAGGCCAGCCTGGTCTACAGGAGTGAGTTCCAGGACAACCAAAAGAGAAATTCTGTCTCGGAAAACAGACAAACAAACAAAAAAAGAAAAAGAAAATACATCTACCCTTTGACCCAAGGGTTCAAATTACAGGACTATATCCTGCAAAAAATATTCTCATATGTGGGTAAAAGCCTAGGATACACTTTCTTTATAAAATGTACAGCGTTTTTCCACTCTAGAGGATCAGGTAAATAAGCATGATCCATAAAGATAAAGAAATAGTCCTCATGTCCTTTAGAATCAATTTTCTGGCTTTAGTAGAATCTGCTGTTTGGGCTTTTACAAAGCAGGATATTTATCACCAGGAGTAAGTCCAAAGGAGATGACCAGAGGGAGATATGATAGATCTTCCTGCCTTCCGCTCTTGCTTCACATGCCTTGCTCAATGACCTTTCTTCCTCATGGCCCATGGTGTGGCTTCAGAGCTCTCGGATGCTGCATCTGCATTCCAGGAAGGAAGAAACAAGAGGAGGAAAGATAGGGAAAACTGACTCCCCACCCCCCCCCCCCCGCCGAGGAACAGCTTTCTCCAGAAGTTGCATTGGTAATATCCCCGCTTACATCCCACCGACCATAGCTAGGTAAGTGGCCACCCTATGCACAGGGACGCTGCAAATGGCCACCCCCCCCCACCCCAGAAAAAATGGAGGCTGATTTGATGTTGAGCTGACTTGGAAAACGAACAGAACCAGGGGCTCTAGGAAGAGTCCAGCATCCCTGGGCAAGTTGAAGGGTCTGTCACCAGCCCCTACTGTTAACAGGCAGACCAGAGTAGCATTGCAGTTTGCCACCATATGTGTGCCGATCTAAGTGGGGTGTGTGCAGCGGCTTTAGTTGTCCTCATGTGGCATACACTAGCTGTCTTAGTCAGCGGTTCTATTGCCGTGCAGAGACACCATGACCACGGCCACTCTTATAAAGGAAAGCATTTAACTGGGGTGGCTTACAGTTTCAGGGGTTTAATCCATTGTCGCCATGGCAGGAAGCATGCCAGCATGCAGGCAGACATGGCATTGGAGAAGGAGCTGAAGAGTTCCACATTTTGATCTGCAGACAGCAGGAAGAGAGGAGACACTGGGTGTGGCTTGAACATCTGAGCCCTCAAAACCCATCCCCTCCAGCGACACATTTCCTCCATACCTACTCCAACAAAGTCCACAGCTCCTAACAGTGCTACTTCCTACGGGGCCTACGGGGGGCCATTTCCGTTCAAAACCACCACATTCCTCTCCTGGCCCACACAGACTTGTTAGCACACCCATAATGCAAAAATGTATTTCGTCCAACTTCAAAAGTCCCCATAGTCTATCACAGTCTCAAACAACGTTTAAAAGTTCAAAGTTGAGAAGTCTCTTCTGAGATTCATGTAATCTCTCAGCTGCAATCCCTTCTAGAGAGAGGACGGGAGTGGAATATAGTGAGAGACCCAAAGAAGGCAATTTTTTTAAAAAAAAATGTAACATCACCCCATCAGTGGAGGGGCCTGCTGGTATTTAGGGAGGAAGGACTGCCTAAGAAGGCAGAATTAGCTGAGAGCTTTCCAATGGCCCAGAGTCTTAGTTGCTTTCCTTCTGTCACAAACAGCACCAGGGAACACAAACTATGTTTGTTTTCTGGCCAAAAGACTCCAAGTATCTATCTACCCAACCCCTGCTGAGACGGAGACCTCCACCTCCTAGAGAGAGCAGTGGTTCTCAACCTTCCTAACCCTGCAACCCTTTAACACAGTTCATCATGTTGTACGACCCCCAACCACAAAATTATTTTGCTGCTACTTCAAAACTGTGATCTTGCTACTGTTATGAATCAAATGTCTGATATACAGGATATCTGATATGAAATGCCCGAGGGGTCGTGGCCCACAGATTGAGGGCTCCTGTACTAGAGTCAATGTACTGCTTGGTAGGTAAGACCATTCACTCTGAGAAGGGTGGAATTAAGAATTGAGAAGACGAAGGAAATGTGATCTTGTGCTTAATCATGTCTAATGTCAATACGGGAGACTCAGGCTTCTTACTCTGGTTTGACTCAGAATTGAGTAAGAGATTTAGGAAAGATTTTAAGCTGAAAAATACAAGAGAATAAAGCTGGTAAACAATGCTGGACTGTCTAAGAACTCATGAATAGTCCTGGCGAGAACTTAAATGGGCATGGCTCTGTGTACCCACAGTCCTAGCCCTCAGGAGGCAGAGGCAGGAGGATCACAAATGCAAGGCCAGCCTGAGCTACAGGCAGTATCTGTCTCAGATATCCCCAAGGACTGAGGGTGAAGCTCAGGGTTAGGACTCTGGCCTGGGTGGCAGGGCTCTGGGTTCCTCCCGCAGCACTGTGTGTTGGAGAAAGGTTTGTTGTGGTTTTTTTTTAAATGTTTTTCTAGCTAGCTTTCTGCCACTGAGATAAAACACTGACCAAAAGCAACGAAGGGAAAGAAAGGATTTATACTGTCTTACTGTCTACAGTCTATCGTCAAAGGAGCCAGAGATTTAACAGGTTGAAGGCTGGAACTGAAGCGGATCACGGAGGAACACACTGCTAACTGGAACATTTGCTCTCCAGCTCGTGTTTATTCTGAGCCTAATATGAGCAAGGGGCCGTGGCCTGGGAACACAGATTCATATCACCCTGAATGCCACAGTCTGCTTACACAGTAGGGATACAAAACTTACATAGCAGGTTACAAAAACTTCCCGAACCACAGAACAATGGGACTAATAAATCAATACGTTTGATAAATAGTGCAGACCAGCCACAGCAGAGCAGAAAAAAATGTTCCCCGTGGGTTTCAGATCCTCAGACAGCCTGGTGTCAGAGCTGGTGAAGGCCAGAGGTCTGCCGAGCTCAGTCATGCATTGCGTCTGATTTACCTAATGGTCATAGGGCTGGGGAAGTAGGGAGAAGCTGGGAGTTGATGGGCACTGAAGGGACTAGGATAACCTGAGGTAACTGGGGCTCTTGACCAGCAATATTCCATCTCTCCACCATCACGACGTCTGACTCAGCCGAGGTCAAGCTATCTGTAGGACACAGAGAACTTCCCGGGGAGAAGAGGCGATCACATGAATCTTCTTAATAAAGGTTTGCTGTAACACAGGCTCTTTCAGAAGGAAATAAAGACCTGAAGAAATAATGACACAAGATTAATGCTTGGCAGGATGGAGCATGGAGAGCTAGGGAGAAATTTGCTAAGACAAGAGGGTACTGAATAGGTGGGGGACCTCAGATGAACCTGTCCCAATTCCTCTCGGTGACATATCTACAGGGAAGAGGACAGTCCTTTCCAGGGCAAGGGTGACTCTCTTAGAAGCATCGTGACATTTTCAGGAGATGCTCCCAGGCACCCTCCTGACCTACCTTCCCTTCAGTGTGTCAAGATGCAGTAGTTTGGAGCCATCTGTCCTGAGCCTCTCTTGTCATGAAAAGGGCATTAACAGGGCTGGAGCAGTGGCTCAGAGGTTAGAGCACTGACTGCTCTTGTGGAGGGTTCAGTCCCCAGCACCCACATGGAGGCTCCAAACCACTGGCAACTCCAGTTCCAGGGGATCCAACGCCCAGTCCTGGCCTCTGTATGGTACTGCCTGTTCTACACGCTACACACTACAGTATAGTTTGCAAGTCGGGCAAGGGCCTGGAGATTCACACACACACACACACACACACACACACACACACACACACACACAGAGGAGGGGGGGGGTCATCCTTGAAATAAAAATGCTAAGAATGCCAACTTCATTGTGTTCCAGGACAGCTCACACAGGGTCTCCAGGGCCAACAGCCACACCCTAACTCTTAGCTACAAGCCCACCAGAAACCACTCTCCTGCCATCAGGAACCCCCGAGGGTCCCGTACTCAGAGCAGCTGCAAGCACAGAAAAACAAATTGTTTGCTCAGAGCAGCTGCAAGCATTGTTCACTCCAGCAGGCAGGGGGCCACAGGAAACCCAGGGTCTGGGGGTCTGCAGTCCCCAACAGGCTTCCATGGTCACTGAATGAATGTGATACACAGACACACATGCAAGCAAAATACTCATCTACAGACAAGAAAATAACATTCACTAAACTGCAAAAGCCTTTTGATAGTAATTATTAAAATGTATCAATTTGTAGCCAGTTGATGGAGTTTATTGGGTAAGCAGCTAGTATACAAGGTACTGAGTCTATTATGTCTCTCTCTCTCTCTCTCCTCTCTCTCTCTCTCTCTCTCTCTCTCTCTCTCTCTCTCTCTCTCTCTCATTCTCTCTCTCTCACACATACACACACACAGACACACAGACACACACACACACACACACTTCTGAAACAGAACAAAATTGAGAACTAACTCCAAACAAAAGAATGAGATACTTAAAAAATTTATAACTGGTAAATTGAATGTTAAGCACAGTAGCAAAAATTAATCACATTGGCTCTCATTTCCTGAAATTGCCTTCAGGGTTCTGGAACTTCCCATTAACTTCTTCAAGGTCTGTAATGTTTTACTTGGTAGATTTCACTTGTAATCCCAACACTCAGGGGCCTGAGGCAGGGGGATAGCATGTTCAAAGCCAACCTGAGCTATACAGAGAGAGGCAGGCCCTGTCACAAACAAACAAAAACAAAAGTAGAACTCTTCTTTTCTTTTAAAAGTCTCCAAATTATTGTTTGTTCAATAAAAGACTGACAGAACAGGCTGCAAAACCCAAGTGAAGTTTAAAAGCGCGATACGGCCTTGGAAGCTTCCAGCATGTGGCAGGTGGCTGCCCCCAGGCTAGATGAGACTCATAGAACTAGATTTTATTCTCTCTTGCCTTTGAGGGCCTTCATGGAAATGGTACTAGAGGTGTGGGTGGATCCCCTTCCCTGGCCCGGGCTGTTAGAAACAATGATGTGGTTTGAATGTCCCAGCTCTCCTGCCCCCATAACAGCCAATAATGCTGGTTGTGTGTACACTCCCCAAGATGATGCTAACAGCCCACTGAGGTTGAGGACTCAATCAACTCACCCTTGACCACACGCTGCCTCTGTGCATATCCTCCCCTGTTCCAGGGGAAGGATAAAGGAAGACCACTGCTAAATGAAACATTGTGATAGGGTGTTAAATATAATGTGGCACTCTGCCAGCAGAACTCTGATTGGCAAGAAAGTCCAGTGTTACATATATTCAGTTGTTACTTGGTGTCCTCAAGAAATTGGCCCCATGGATACTAAAATCCACACACTCGAAATCCTTATAATGGCATCAAAATATAATCTAACTGTAAGCTTTAAATCATCCCTAGGTTGCTTATTATACATAATGGAACGTAAATATTTGTTATGCTGTTTTGCTTAGGGAATGACAAAATAAAGTCTGTGGATATGGATCTGATCTTCTTTAATTTCAAAAAATTATTTCATGCGTATGAGTGTTTTGCTTGCATGTGCACATAATGCCCATGAAGTCCAGGAAAGGGCGTCAGATCCTCTGGGACCGGAGCTACTGATGGCTGTGAGCTGGGGAGCTCACAAAAAGAAAAGATCTGGAGAAAGGGGAAAACATATCACACACACACACACACACACACACACACACACACGGCCTAATTGGGTAGCCCTGGATGTTCTGAAACTTGCTCTGTAGACCAGGTTGGCTTCGAACTCACGGAGATCCTCCAACCTCTGTGTCCTGAGCTCCTAGGGTTAAAGGCACGTGTGGCTGCCCCTGGTTATACTATATTCTTGAGTGGGAAAATGAAATATAAAAGGTCAGTGTCTCCAGATATTACTACATATACTCCACGAGACTCAAATTGGGATAATAAAGGTGTGTGAATTTTATTAAGGAACCCTAATTTTATTTGGAAGAATAAATACCAGAGAATAGCCCCCACAAAGGCAACAGGCCTGGTGTTCATTCATTCATTTTCTAGGTACTGGGACACACTTAGGAAATCGCCATAACTAAATGAATGCACACAGTTGCACAGCGCGGTATCGGCCAGTAGAACAGAAGACCCTAAAGTGTCGACCCCCAAGTGGAAGGAATCCAGCACAAAGATGAAAGCAGATGCAACAGGCAAACAGTAAACAAAGGGATCAGAGTGGTGTTCACCAGAGAGGTCACTGGGACTTCCAAGTTCAGTCCTCAAATACAAGTAAGTCCCATGTTCACAAATGACTGAGATGCACGAAATCAAAGAACAAATACTTTCAAGGGGAGTCTAGGAGTCTGGAATAAAGTACGGGTGTGGAGAAAACTTTCTGGGTGAATCTGAACACTCAGGTGGTTTCTCGTTTGGTCGATTTTCAGTTTTTGGGCCTGGGTCTTATTGGGCAGTTCAGTCTGACCTTCAACTCGAGATCCTCCTGCCTCAGCTGCTGGGAACTGGGGATTACAGGACCCTAGCTAGAGAATCCAGAACACTTGCTTTTATTTGAAGGCTTTTTAAAAAAGAAATATTCAGCTATGTATAATAGAGAGTTTATATATATATATATACATACATACATATATATATATACATATATATATATATATGTTTTTAAATTTTCACACAATATATTTTGGCCATATTCACCCTCTGCTCCCCTTTCTAATTTCTCTCAAATCCACCCCCACCTCTCTACTGCCATCACATTTGTGCCCCCCCTTTAACAGCTCATCCACTGTACTTTGCGCCCCGTATTCTCCAGGGCGTAGAGCCATCCACTGGAGAATGGTCAACCTACCTGGAACCACATCCTTAAAGAAAAGTGACTTTTCCTGCCCCCCAAAGCCATGGAAAGCCCTTAGCTCCTCAGCTAGGGGTGGGAGCTCATGGCCCTCTTCCCATCCACATTAGAATGTTCACTGGCTCAACCTTGTGCAGATATTCACAGACAGCCACAGCCGCTGGGAGTTCATGTCCAGGACATGCTGTGCTTCCTTGGGAAGCAAAACACACCATAAAAGAGGTTGATGGGGAGCAACTAATTTAGACAGATGTGTTCGATGTTAATAGTGGACTTAGGGCCTATCTATGTAAAGAGCCCTCAGAAATCAACAAGGCAAACAAACCAAGGTTAAAAAGGATAAAAGCTACCAAGCACCAAGAGCTCTACTTTTATATACTTACTTTGTGCTGGGCTCTGCTCTGCAGGATTCATGGACACATATGCGTGTCATTTTTCAAATACCTAGGAAGTCTTGTTTCCACTTACATTTTACCTGTGGAGAAATTAAAGCACAGAGAAGTCACCCACCCAGTGAATGAAGGAAGCATGATTCTAACCCAGGCATATCTGCAGGAACTAGAGGATGCTGGGATCGAGTCAGGAGCCTACTGGGTGCTGTCTCTGACCACTCTCCAGCCCCTGATCCTCCTATCTTGGGTTCATGCTTTGGGCTAAACTGCCAACTCCAAATGGCTAAACAGGAAACACTGTTCGAATTACTGAGGCCAGAGTGATGGAATCCAACATCAGCCGACAACATCTTACTCTACCTCCATCCAACTGACCAAATCATGAAAGAAGGACAGTAGCAAACCACCGGAGACCCCAGGAAACCATGCCTTCCTGTAGACTAACAGGAAAATGTGACGGATGCTTTTTAGGAAAATTCTTTGGAAAACAATTTAGCACTAATTAAGATTCTTTTTAAAATTTTTTTTAATGACCCAACAGTCACACTCCTGGGGACTCCAGCACATTTAGAAAGAATCGACACACAGAATATACCTACCAAGAACTTTAACTCACAGATCTTTGTCTCAGGGAAGGAAAACCCAGGAAGAGCAGTGCCAGCAATGGAGAGAAGCTGGAGTCTGTGCAGCTCCTTCCAGGAGTTTTCTGGAGCTTTCTGTATAGATGCCACATGAATCTCTTCCCTGCTCCGTTGTGCCCAACCAACATGCTGGGAATGTGAAATAGCAGGTAGCCATTAACACACACCAAATCAGTCAGGCTATATACATGAGCTTTGATGGAGTGGGAAAAGGTATGCGTTGCAGGGAGGCTGCTTGTTCATCCCGGCTGCCCAGCCACAAAATAACCACTCAGAAACTATATTATTTAAAACACCGCTTGGCCCATTACCTCTAGCTTCTTATTGGCTAACTCTTACATCTTAATTTAACCCATTTCTATTAATCTGTATATCACCACGAGGTTGTGGCCTACCAGTAAAGCTTCAGCATGTCCATCTCCAGCGGTGGATCCATGGCGTCTCCCTGACTCTGCCCTCTTCTTCCCAGTATTCAGTTCTGTCTTCCCTGCCTACCTAAGTTCTGCCCTATCAACAGGCCAAGGCAGTTTCTTTATTCATTAATGGTAATCACAACACACAGAGGGGACTCCCGCATCAGGTATGTATATTGTTCTGTTTTTTAGATGAAAAAATATGCTTTGCAATATTTCTAAATTTTTTCCACATTTATTTTTATGTGTTGAGTGTTTTGCCTGCATGTATGTGTACCACATGTGTGCAGTCCCTGTGGAGGCCAGAAGAGGGCATAAGTGCTCTTAACTGCTGAGCCATCTCTCCAGTCCATGCTTTGCAATGTTTAATGATTATATGAACATCAAGGTAAGTAGGCAGGGTGTACAGGACACAGGTGATGGACTAGGGCTCGTGGGAGAGAAAAGAAGAGCTGGACAAAATAGTTTGTAATGAGTCTTTTTCTGTCCCACCAGTCAGTTTCTAAATAATGGCATGGAAAGTTCTTATTAATTCTGAAAACTCAGCCTATAGCTTAGGCTTGTCCCTAACTAGCTCTTATAACTTAAATTAACCCATCTATACTCATTTATGTTCTATCACGTGGCTTCCTCTCTTCCACCTTGCACCTCCCATTTCCTCTTCATGTCTCATGCCAGCTCTTCCTTTCTTCTTCCCAGAGTCCTCTCTGTTCCCAGAAGTCTCACCTTGATGGAGGAGTGTCTATGTGTTACTTTCATTATTAATAAAGATACTGCCTTGGCCCTTTAAAAGACAGAAAATTAGGTAGGTGGAATAGACAGAACAGAATTGTGGGAAAAAGGAAGCAGAGTTGGGGAGACGCTTCAGGCAGTCGCCATATGCAGTCGCCATGCTTCTCCTCTCCAAGATGGACGCAGGTTAAGACCTCTCCTGGTAAGCCACCCCTTGTGGTGCTATATAAATTACTAAATATGGGTTAAAGCAAGATATGAGAATCAACCAATAAGAAGCTACAGATAACGGGCCAAGGGCCAGGCAGTATTTAAAAGAATACAGTTTCTGTGTAATTATTTTGGGTAAAGCTAGCCGGGTGGTAAGACACAGCCCGCCGTTCCTTCTACACCGCCTAACCTCTTCCTGCCTGGCTATTGGCCACACTCAGCTCTTTATTTAACCAATCAGAAGGGACATTGGCAAAGACACATCTTCACAGGGTAAGCAAATATTCTGCAGCAATGGCTCGTGTGTCACTTTTGTACAGCTATGTGAGCGTTTATAAGGAAACCAGGGAACTAAGTTAAGTTTGTACACATGAATTTGTAGGTCTGCTTACTCCAATACCATCAGATGAAATCTCAAATTCCAGAACCACGTGCTTGGCATGAACGACGTCACCTCAAATGCCATACACGTACAGGCCGGCCTGCAGTCTCCAATGAACAGCGTGACAGCTGGATTGTGTGTGTGTGTGTGTGTGTGTGTGTGTGTGTGTGGTGGGAGGACTGGAGAGCCCAGAAGGCAGAGCTCAAAGCCTGTCAGAGCCAGGCTTTTGCTTGTGTAGATTGAGCTTTTTCTGCTGTTATACCCAATTTGTCATGCTTTTATCATAATTTGAAAGGCATCCAACAATCAAAACGCTAGGAAAAAAAAATCTCTCACACATATGTTTCACCTTTGCCCCCCCCCCCCTTACCTGCGAAAGAAATAAGCATTGTTATTGCCAGTGGCTGTTAAGGAAGTGGACTTCAGACCCAGGGGAGGAATCTGCTTCACCTATGCACCTCTTGTGGCCCACAGGTCAGGGTCCCAGCAGGAAATCCAGACAATAGTGCTGTAGGGGACAGCAGCAGTGCTGAGATCAGCTGTGGCTGGATGCTGCTGGCCCTTCCTCAGATTACAGTCTGGTGGTGCCTGAAGGCAGTGGGCCCAGAAGGAATTAGAGCCCAGTGGGACTTGGTTCATTCTTACAAGGGATTATGGGCACCTGCCCCTTCTCCCTCCCTCCCCCTCCTCTCCCCTTTTCTTCTCTCTATGTCTCTCTCCCTCTCCCTTCTTCCCTCTCTTCTTCTCTCTCTCCCTCCCTCCTTCTCTTTCCTTCTTGTCCTTCTTGCTCCCCCTCCCCAGCTCTGAGTATCTTCTCTTCTTTGTACATGTTCCCCACATTGTAACGTAGCACAGCCTGGAGGGGTCCACACTGGAGCATAAGCCCAATTGCTTGTACTTCGAACTTTTGTACAGTCCTTTCCAGAACTGTGGCTCAAAAGCCTCTTCAAAGTGAGCCTGCCTCTGATGTCGCGTTATAGTTGTACAAAATAGACCAATGTGGTGCGGCTAAATAATGTCTCCCTAGCAGAGACAACTACCCATCTAAGAGTGAACTCTGCCCATGACGTGAAACACAGATGAACATACATACAATAACCACTATCAGCATATATAATCAGGAAGCCTATTGCTTAACCATGCTTGAAACAGCCAGTATCTGCCAGTAATCCCATTGTGTTACCTGGGGCCTTTAGTGCCAGCATCACAGGGTTACCTGGTCATGTAGTCAAAAGAACATCCATAAACACCATCTGCTGCCGGCTGCAGGGAGGGCGTGGTGTTTACAGCATCCTTCCTCTGCCTCACCAATATGCCCTTACTTGATAGCAAGGGCACCAGGCTGGAGAGCTTGCGAGTCTACTCCACAGGAAGCCCTGGACCACAGACCTGTGTGTCACCCCTTGGCCATATCGATATCTCCGACGGACACACCTTGCACTTATTTCAGAGATCTTCGAGTCTCTGGGAATGAAGGAGCGTGTGCTGTGGCATGGTCAAATGGCTCACAGCTATAGCTCTGAGTGGCATCAGGCTTATTGCCACAAACTTTTCAGTCATGTGTGCTTGTATTTGCTTGTATTTCCTGGAAAAGCCTGCCCTCCCCCACCCCCATCTAGTGTCCATGAGTGTGTCTGTCTGCATAGACGGCTATATATCATGTGCATGCAGTGCCTGTGGAGGCCAGAAGGGGGCGTTAGAACCTCTGGCATGGGAGTTATTACACATGGTTGTGAGCTGCCATGTGGGTGCTGAGAACCAAACCCAGGTCCTCTGCAAGGGCAGCCGGTGCTCTTAACCACTGAGCCATTTCTCCAGCCCTGCGAAGCATAGCTTTTGAAGCTGGGTGGCTTTAGAGACTCAGAACATTCTTTGAGCTGGTGTGCTTGACCATGGCCTGTGGGTTTCCCATGGCTCCAGTTGTCACGTGGGAAGTCTAGTCCCTAAGTCCAGAGCCCAAGCACCTGCAAGACAGGCCCAGCCCCGCTCCTCACTGTGGGTGCTCGAGCGAACCAGGACCTCTCTGAGGGTTGGTACCCCCTTTCTCATAGAAGATATATACAGACTGTTTCGCCGTGTGGATCTTTTACGAGAATCAAACTAGAAAATTTATGAGGAGGTGCTTTGCGGACCTCATAAAACACTCAGGATACAGGAGGCACTCGGATTGATTTGCTGTGTCTTAGGAAATGCGAGGTTCTCCTCGGGGTCCTCTATGTTCAAGCATGTATAAAATAATATATATCCACACACTCATATAATAAACCCACAGCTGGAAATCTTTCATGGTTGATCCAAGTTCACTGGCAAATCTTGTTGTATAAAATTAAATGCAATTCCCTCAGTAAATTCTGTTGCTGTCGGTAGAGGTGGGGGATGGGAGCGGTGTTTGCCACCAACAAATAAGCCCTTTTCAAGACAGCATTCTCTTTGGCCACGGTTATTTCGGCTGGGTGCTGTGCTAGCGTCTCCAACCCCAGTGTTTCCTAAACAGGAGTCTTGAGAACAAGGCTCGGCACAAAGTGTTGCTTCAGACTTTCAAAATGCAAATCATTCTTGCGACTTAAAGTTCAGAATATTCTTCTACATTTAAATGAGAGCCGCTTTAAATTTTAGGAAGGCAATCTGTCCGAGATTATTAAAATTACAAATAATCATCTTTGCGGGTCTAAAACATGACAAAGCATTGAAGAAGGCTTGCGTTCCGTGAACGTTGGCTGCGTGCCTGTCACAAGGCAGGCACGGCATCTCGTCGAATTATTATCAACTCCATTTTGCAAACGAGGAGAGCCGAGCCGCTGCACGTAGCCAGCTGTCCCTTTCCTCGGATGTGGTCACAGAGCTGTTGTATAGGTCGATCCTCCAAGCCAAACAACAGCCTCCAGCGGTGGGGTTCAGCCATACCCACCTGCAAAAACCATCTCTGCTGGGCATGTTCACTGTTGAGATCCCCTCATCGAAGGAGGGATGGCAAGGGTAACGGGACCTTCAGTTTCATCTCCATCCCGCCAGTTGTAAGTAATTCTGCCATGAAGTCACCTGGCCTCCAGGAGGGCCTACAATAAACAGGCTTGGGAGGGTGCAGGGGAGGGCACCAAGAAGAGTAGGGGAGAGCTCCAGCTGTGTGGGTACGGGAACGCCACCATCCAGCTGGGTAAAGATTTTCCAGTGTAGCCTTGGGTGCAGGGGGAAGGACACGCACACCCCAGTAGGTAACCCCTCACCAATGCTCTATAAGGAAGCCCAGTTGATTCTCCCAGAGTGAACTTTGACGGCATCATCCTCCATTTGTTGTGGGGACCTCCAAAAGGAGGGGTAAGCCGTGTTTATGTGTCGCTCCCCCCTCCCCCACCAAAGGGGTTCCAGCAACAGTCACTGTTAAAACGTGCACCAATCAGATTCAAACTACACTAAGCCGTGACCAGTAGCGAATTCCAGAAGCGCCAACCTTACTGTAGAGCAGCCATACCTGGACCACACCTGGTCCCAAACTATTACCCAGACTTCTCATTTATAGTGATAGCTTATTTATGTTTTAACGAATAAAGCTTGCCTGACTATCAGAAGGGCAAAACTAAGCCACTAGAGGTCAGGCAGCGGTGGCACACACCTTCAATCCCAGGATTTGGGAGACAGAGGCAGATGGATCTCTGTGAGTTCAAGATTACCTTGGGCTACACAAGAGCAATGCAGAAACAAACCCAGGTGGTGGTGCCTCGCCTTTACTCCCAGCACTGGGGAGTCATGCCTTTAATCCCAGCACTAGAGGGGATATAAAATGGGAGGACAGAGAGGCTCTACCTGCTTAGTCTGCGGTCGCCCAGCCTTGGTAGAGGTTAAGACTTCTCCAGTGGCTTGAGCGCTTTGCTTTTCTGGCTTTCAGGTTGAACCCCAATATCTGACTCTGGGATTTTATTATTCATGCTACACCACTTACACTAGAATGTCCCAAGACTCACACAACAAACTTGAGTTTATACTTCTTATCAAGGACTCTAGGCTGCGGAGCAAGCACTGTCCAACGGCTTTGTACACAGGTGAGGCGGTTCAGTGAGTCCATACTTTAAAGACACGCGGGGGAGAAGGTCAAGATGTCAGAAAGTAAGAGTCGCATTTTAAACTGTCCACATGGCACTGACTGCAGGGCATTGGCCGAGTGAGCTAATTTATTTCTATACTGCTGGCAACATGTTTATGACCCGAAGATGAAAATGCGGAATACAAATGAACCCCGCTCCAAAATCCACACATACAGTCTCTCTCTCTCTCTCTCTCTCTCTCTCTCTCTCTCTCTCTCTCTCTCTCTCTCTCTCTCTCTCTCTCTCAACACAGAAAGATGGTAAACCATTTTTGGGTTGGAATGGAATGAACTTTTTAATCTCTAAAAATTTTAATCTCCTAAATTCTCTTCAGAATATTGTTTTTACAATTGATAAACTGGAGAAGGAAGGAAATTTTATGGTCCCCTTATGCTGTTTTAGTTGAGGGTTGCAAAAGTAAATACAGATATGACCAAGACATTGAAGAAAATCCCAAAGTCGGTCATTTGACACTTTTGCCCTCACGTGAGACATGATGGGAGGGAGGGAAGGTCTCTGAAGCAGTTCTCTGACCTCGGTCACCCTTTCCTGGGGAAATGTGGAGACTTAGGGTTACAAGTTCTCAGGGTCAGACATGAAGCTACCAGCCAGCACCTGTTGTTTCCTTTTATTTAAACAAAACTACCAAAATTCAGTTAGAGACAATGGGTGGATGCCAGCACCCAAATGCAGGAGCAAGCGATTTCCCCGAGGTTCAAGCGTTCTAGAACTTCAGGTGGGGTGCACTACCCTGTCTTGAGTCAAGGGCCTACTCTAAGGCAGCCATTGTTACCTGAGGTTCCTCGGGGACCTGCACCAAGGTCACCCGGGGACTTGTTAGAAATACAAATTCTTGGGCGCCATCCATAACGGGTGAAGCGCACGTTCTGAGAGCGAGCCCGGCCAGTGCTGGTTAACAAGCTCTCCAGGTGCTCCTGAGGCATGCTAAATTGAGAGTCGGAGCCTAAGGCAGCACATCTCCAAGTTCGAAGTGCAGAGAGAAATCCCCAAGGACCTTGTTAGACCGCGGGTTCTGATGCAGTCACGCTGGTCCTGGAGGCTGGGAGGTTTCTTTTCCCAACCAACTTTCCAGATATGCCAGGGTTGTTTCTTCAGGGATAACTCAGTAGAACCACAAGATGGTCTTAAAGTCGTGTGCCCGTGGCAGGCTGCAGATAACAAAGCTTTGCCCTTCGTGTCCTTCCTACTCAGAGTGTCGTCCAGATCCCCCATGGTGGGCATTGAATCTGCACGTACGCAGACCATCTGGCATATGCGCTGGCGATATTAAAGTCCACACCTCTTTGCTTCAGAGAGGCTACTGGACATGGAGGGATGGGGTGGTGGGGGTGGGGGGGCAGAACACCCGACCCATCGGCTCTGCCAGGGGGCCTTATGACCCTGCCCAGAATGCCACCTTATGGATGCCACGACAATTGGAAAACTCTGTAGCCCAGGTGTTAGAGGTCCCCGTGGAACTGGAGTCTCAGTGTGGGGACAGAAGCCAACACTGGGGGGCTGGGGTGAATAGTCTGCCAGGGGTGTTTTTAAGTGGAAAAAAATGTTAGGAAATGAGGCCTCTCCCTCAATCAACTAAAACAAGTTAGTAGACAAGGATTGCTGTGTCAAGTTTGGCCCCGCAGGGACATGTCTCAGCAGGTGGCTGGGTGGGTGGCTTGCACATCCTAGAGGGCGCTCTCCTCACACTCCTGTGAGAAATGGTTGTGTTCGCAAAAGGTTCGATCCAGGGGTGCTGAAGAAAGCAAGAGCCTTCTCCATGAGCTCCTGATGGCCTGTAACCCCTCCATCTTCAAAGCCAGCAGCACAGTGTCTTCAACTCCCTCCTCCCTTCCACATCTGTTTCCAGCCTCACATCTGTCCCCTGCTTCTCTCTTGAGATTACAGCGAAGCCACTCAGCTGGTCCCATGTAATCCCACCCCCCCCCCGCCCTCAAGATCTTTGATTTAAGCACATTTGCAAAGTCTCTTTGGTCATGTAAACCACTGTACTTATAGGTTCCGGGGCAAAGAACTGGAGCATCTTAGGGAACAGGCTGTTGCCTTTCGGCTTATTGCTGCTACTTTGGAGAGTTCCCTTCGGCAGGTGAGTCTGTCCCATGGAAGGCAAGGCCTCAGATGACTGCTTCACTCCGAGCCCAGATCACTGGGCAGTATTTCCTATGCCAGACGTCACGCTGGCGGCAGGACTGGAGTTATTTCCAGGGTACGTGGCTTGCCTCTTGCGTCAATGAATCGGTTTGCGTGACGTGCATCTTTAAGACAGGAGCCACTCAGAGCTAAGTTGCGGAGGCATCTGGTCTGAGAGAGACGTGGCTTACAGGGAGAGCTTTAATGAGACCAAACAGGTGTTTTGATTAACAGGCCCAGATGCCCCCTCGCCAACCCCAATTACATCAGAAGCACGGCAGTATAATGAACCTTCTATTGAGGAGCGCCTGTGGGCGCTTGCTCTAAATGAGGTTAGAGCTGAAAAGGCTCTCAGGTGAGTGCATGGACAAGGCCCCCCTGGAGGGAGAATCTGTCTACAAGGCCTTCTACTGCTGTGGGGCTGTGGCCTTGAGAGAGAGGCCCCCCTAAATCGACCGGCTTAGCCCAGCTGCTAAGCTCCTCCTAGGAAGAAGTGACGGGGATGTTTCTTGCAACTGGACTAAACATTCCCTCCTTCAGTAATTACCATTGTTGCTAAAATCCTTTCCCTTTGGGAAATAAAAGCATCATTTACCCCTCCCTCTCAGTCCCAGCAACAAACGAAGGTGTGATTCCATAAAGGTGTGATTCCACCAAAGTTCACCCTGAAGATGAGTTTATGAGGCTTCATTGCCGAGCAGTGGGTGAGGGGTTACAGGCAGGGGCGTGGGTGACCTTAAAGCAGCTAAACCGGAAGGTCTACATCCCCAAATCGGATGACTCCCTTATAGCTGAGTTGATGGAGCACCCCCTTAAATCCTTCCCCCATCTTGTATCCTCCAGCCCAGTTGTTCTCAACCTCCCCAACACTGCAGCTCTTTAATACAGTTCCTCACGCTGTGGTGCCCTCCCAACCGTAAAATTAGTTTCATTGCTACATCATCACTGTAATTTTGCTAGTGTTACGTAAATATCTGATCTGCAACCCAAGGAAGGGACCGTGACTCCCGAGTTGAGAGCGGCTCGAGACCCCAAGGTAATGTGCAGTTACTACTGGCTGGAAAGGGTGGCCAGGTACTCAGGTGAAGGTCCCGCGATCTTCCCCACCCCTTCCAAGAGGGAACCCGAAGGTCAACCTGCTGTGATGACTTTGGCTAGCACACCCCGCTGAGCTCTTAAAGGTGACAGCCGCTCACCTTAGGAGAGTCCTTCACAGCACCCACGCTCCTGTGTAATAGGGGAGGTAACCACACTCGAGGAAACTGCTGATAATGGCAAAAGCCACCAGCTGCTGCCACCATCACCCAGTCAGTGGGGTCGTGCTATAATTATGTATGGGTATTAAGGCTGCAGAGGAGGAGCAGGCCAGCCTCTGAAAGAATATGTGAGTGGAATTTGACCACCAAGAACAATCTATCAGGGATGGTGCTGCCAAGGCGGCTTTCTGGGCACAGAGAGACACGAAACACACAATGGCGATATGTTGGTGACTGATGCCTATTTGCTTCTGCGTTGTCATTAATGAAATCCTGCTCTCACACCATGGGGAAAGGGCACTGTCATTGTGACATCACCATTCAGCCTTCTCCTTGAGTATCCCATGCATCAAGGTCTCCAATGCTTACAAGCACCTTTTGAATGATAACCATCCTAAAGAGACGGGATCTAAGGCAGAGGGGCTGAAGATGGAGAGGATGTGACTCAAAGGGGTGAAGCTGGGATGCTCCCTCTCTATAGACTAATTCCAGAGCCCTGTTTTGTAGGAAATTTGCTGAGCTCCTTGCACCTGGAGCCAGGTGTATATGAGTGGTAGATACCCACACGTGGCAGTATGGTGGTGAACATTTCCCTGGGAGCTGTGTATCTTGAGAAAGTTGAGTGTTTCTGGAGGGTAGCAGCTATGGACAGAAAATGGGGTGCCTAGGCAAGGGTGCAGCTAGCAAAGATGATCCTACCTAAGATCCACATGAAGGGACCCTGGCCAGATGCTGTGCGCTAGAGTTCTGATGAGTCCACAAAATCTGAGCCCCCAGCACAGCCAACCGTCTCCTCCCCGCTGGCTCCCAGATCTTCAACACATAAAGGTGTTTGCTTTCTAGAAGCTGATCCTGTGTAAACTTCCCAGCCCAGGCAAAGAGTGAAGGTCCCTGAGATCTGCATGTGACACCTTCGGGATGCCTGGCAACCACATCCACCCCAGGCAGTCCCATCGAAATTCTCTAGGGAGCCATTGACTGTAGAAAGAACAAACATCAGTGCTGGGACCTGGACCCTGGAAACAAAGCTTCCTACGTGCTTTGAAAATGAGCCTCTTTCAAGAGGCTTCCTTCTCTAACCCCAAGATAAGTCTTAGCCAGCTGTGAGCATGATGTCAGCCACAGAGGGTAAGCATCCCCTCAGACACAAAGAGCCAGCACCCTCCCCAGGGGCTGCTAGGAACTGTCAATAATTCTGTCTGTCTTTCTTCCCACCGTCTAATTGAGTCCCTCCACCCTGATGCTCACCTTTCTCCTCCAGCCTGTGTTGGGAAGCGATGAGTTTTTGGGTAGACTTCCTAGGGTCAGCTCAACCCAGTAAACAGGACAGTTTGCAAAGCCTGGCTCTGATACCCCAAGCATGGCCAATCACTGAGGTTATTAGCACTGGCTGTAGCCAGATTGGAGAGTGAGCCAGAGAGTTCCAGACTTTGTGAAGGATATCCCATGATTAGATGCTTGTTCTGAAATACCCTACCAAGTAAAGAATCTTGGAGCTGTTGGGGGCGGCGGGGGGGGGGGGGACGGCGGTGTAGTTAACTGCCTCAGGCAAATTCTCTCAAGTGCCTGGCTTAGAATTACTAACCTTCATTTCCTTTTCTTAGGTTGTTTTTAGTCTTTCTGAATGTACACAGAAGGCAGAGAAAACTAAGATTCCTCTAGAGTTCTTTTGTTGGCTATGTATTTGACACTGGGCCTGGTGTATCCCTGGCTGGCCTCCAACTCCCTCTTGCAGCTAAGAATGGGCTCAGTCCTCCTGCCTCTACTTCCCAAGTGCTGGAATCACAGGTGTGTGTTGCCAAGCCTGGCTTCCCTAGTTTCAATTGCTCTCGGTAGCTGTGGCTCAGGGCTGCCAGGGTCAAACCCTGGGGGCTGGCATGGCACTAAATTCAAGCCATGTTAACCAGGATTAACAGTGATGCCTCCCACCATGAGCTTATCATGGGAGTAAAATGAGTTGTGCCAAAAAAACCAAAACCAAACAAACAAACAAACAAAAAAAAACCCCACTTAGGGCTCCTCTGCGGCTCTATAGTTCCAGAGCTGTTTATTGTTGTTTGTGTTGCATTTCTCCCTCTCCCCTGGCCTCTCCTTGCCATTCCTGCTCTAGGAAAGCAGGCTGAAGTACTTGATATATGACCCATTATCCTCACAGACAGGCTTCTCCGAGTCAGAAGAAAGTCTAGGCCACAAGTCATGGCTAACAGCCCATGGTGCGGCGTTAACAGCCCCCACATGTGCTTTTTGAATGATGGCAGGCTACGGTGATCACCGTATTCTAGTCTAACAATTCAATTTGCCCATAAAGTAAATTCTTTATAGGCCGATCATTTTTATGGATGGTGTGTACATCTGGATCCTTCGTTGTAAGCTATAGAAATCGATCTTGGCTCAGGGCCTCACAGAATGTCCAATAAGGGGACATTGGGTCCTTTAATCCACTCCATGCTATAAAAACGTCCTCATCTTCAGAATATGGCCTGAGAGGCTTCTTGGAAATCAACACCTGGAAAGTGGAGAAGAAAATGAAAAGGGAGAAGGGGTCACACATGAGGGGTTTTACTGGCCAAGTCTGTGAGTGGTTCCATACCATTAGCTAGAATTCAGTCATACAGCCCAGCTGCAAGGGAAGCTGGGAAATGGGTTAATGGTTCACCATGTCGACTTTCAGATACCGGAATGGGAAACACAGGCTTTTGTTTTCTTTTGTTTTTGATTTTGTTTGTTTTCTGTTTTTTGAGACTGGACTTCTCTGTAGCTTTGGGGCCTTTCCTGAAACTAGCTCTTATAGACCAGGCTGGCCTCAAACTCACAGAGGTCTGCTTGCCTCTGCCTCACTGGGATTAAAAGCCATGTGCCACCACCTGGTGGGGGAAAACAGGCTTTACACCCACCCAGACCCATCTGAGAAAAAAATTCCACAAACCCTAAAAGGGGCCTCAACATTTAAACAGTCAAAGAAAAAGAAAGGAAGAAAGGGGGGAGGGAAGGAGGGAGAGAGGGAGGGAGGGAGGGAGGGAGGGAAGGAAGGAGGGAGGGAGGAAGGAAGGAAGGAAGGAAGAGAGGGAGAGGGAGAGAGGGAGAGAAGGAGGAGGAAGAAAGGAAGGGAGGGAGGGAGGGAGGGAGGGAGGAAGAGAGAGAGAGAGGGAGAGAGGGAGAGAAGGAGGAGGGAGGAAGGGAGGGAGGGAGGGAGGGAGGAAGGAAGGAAGAGGGGGAGGGAGAACAGAAGGAAGAGCCCACAGGTGTTGTAATAGAGACTCTGGGGGCTCTCCTGAGGTCATGAACAACACATTGGCTAGAACTCTAGGCTAGGACATGAATAGGGCCAGTGAATTCCCTTTCTCATGTATTAGGGCACTGAGGTGGCTTATGTTCTTATTCTTGCTGAGTTCCATTCTGCATTTAAGTCGTGGATGGGTCTATGATTGTTCGCATGGGATCATCCCACCCAGTATTTATGAAGTGACTCATTTTTGTGTGCCACCACCACAGAGAAATCCTGAGTTCACGATGCCAGGGTCTCAGCACTCCAGCTCCCCTTTGGGATGTAAATTCATGTGTCATCCTACATGAGGGATACAGGACTGAGTGTTTCTGTTTCTCCCGGGGAAGTTACTAAAAAGCCTTTGATGACTACACCCTGAGTGTGAGATCTCTCAATTGATATGACTCACCATGGGTTTGCAGTCATTTTGAGAGGTGCCTCCCTCCCTGCAAGACCACAGGGCTATGGTGGTCCATGGCACCTGCCAATGAACACAGGCTAGAACTATTGTCTTTGAGTTCTGTCCTCATCTCTCGAGGCCTCCAGTGGCATCAGTTCCACAGTTGCCAGCATAGGGAGCGTCCCATGCTCACAGATGTGACTGTACCCATACTTTCTATGGAGAGTCCCTTGATGAAAGTTGCCTCCCTCTGTTTTGGTGTCATGCTTTCTCTGGCCAGGACATAGGTCTGTCTAGGAAACCCCTGACCTCGCCATGATAAGGCCATTCCTGCCCAAGATCTGTTGTCATAAAACAACTCGGCACCCCTGGTGCCATGGCATGTTGTGTGCCCTTGGGAGACTTTCTTGTAGAGCGACACAGAGTGGTTTTTCATTTGCATCATCAATGGGGATCTTTGTATATAAACAACTCACAGCCTAAACAGTGAGATGTG